>NC_133170.1:14217916-14818333 GCF_040802235.1 Manis javanica | reverse complement strand
AACAAAGAGAAGCAAATGTCAAAGAAAAGTCATGTGCAATAGCAAACAAAGAGAAGCAATTGAATATCTACTAATAAGACTGATTAATAGACAGTAGTATATTTGATTCATGCTACAACGTAAATGAACCTTGAAAACATTGTGCTAAGTGAAAGTAACATTATATTGTATGATTCCATTTATATGAGGCATCCAGATATGAGGCAAATCTACAGAAGCAGAAAGTAGGTTAGTGACTCTGAGGGGGTGGGAGAGGGTTGGGGGTTCTGGGAGACGATGACTAAGGGGTATGGGTTTCTTTTAGGGGTAACAAAAATGTTCTAAAATTGATTGTGATGATGGATGCACAACTCTGTAACCATGACTAAAGGCCCCTGAATTGTCCACTTTAAATGGATGAATTAATGATATGTTATGTAAATTCTATCAAAGTAAAGCTGGAAAAAAATGGTAACAGCAAAAAAATTTTTTTTAATAAAAATAAATCAGTAATAGTATATTGATGCAGAGTATTATGCAGTCAGTAAAAAGAATGGGAACTGCATCATTGAGGAAAAAATATCAAAGACAGATTGTCAATCAGAAAGCATGTTGCAGAACAACTTGTATATAGAAGCCTTTTTTTTTTTTTTTGGTAAGACAAATAAGGAAACCTTGGCTTATTCATGCATAGATAATTCCTGGATGCAAACACAAGAAATTATTAATGCTTGCTTCTAGAGACTGGGACTGGTGTTCAATAATGAATGAATATATTCTTTTTATACTGTATTCCTCCATGCCATTTGAAAATTTTTTATGACATGAATTTAATTTTTTGATTAATTTTTTCAAAATATCTCTAAATTATATGACAATGCTAACTTTCAGGTTTGCTTTAATATGAATTGATCATTTATAACCTCATCATTATTCTTTGCCCAGAAAGAAATTTCAGTGCTTCTCATGTGTCAAAAAGAAGCTTGATTTTAAAATAAAAAAGATGATGTAAGTGGAGAGACATATGTAAAATTGCAGATTAAAGACTTAAACATAAGACCTGAAACCATCAAACTCCTAGAAGAAACACAGGAAAAAAGTTCCATGATACGGATCTTGGAAATGAATTTTTTGGATGTCACCTAAAGCATAAGCAGCAACAACAAAAAAAAGTAAGCAAATGGGACTGCATCAAACTAAAGAGATTCTGCACAGCAAAACAAACAATTAACAAAGGGAAAAAACAGCCTATGACATGGGAGTACATATTTTCAAATCATATATCTGATAAGGGGTTCATATCCAAAATATATAAAAAACTCATACAACGCAGTAGCAAAACAACCTAATAAGCCCATCAAAAATGAGCAAAGATCTAAATAGGTATTTTTTTCTAAAGAATATGTGTGAGAGATCATCAGGTACATGAAAAGATTTCAAACATCCCTAGTCATTAGGGAAATGCAGATCAAAACGATGAGATATTACATCATGCCTGTTAGGATGGCCATCACTAAAAGCCAAGAGTTAGCAAATGTTGCAATGCCACAAATGCATCGAATGCAAACAAAGGTTGTCGAGAGAAGTGAACCCTTGTGCAATATTGGTGGGAATGGAAATTGGTGCAGCCACTACGGAAAAAGTTCTGAAGGATCCTCAAAAAGTTAAAAATAGGTCTACCATACAATCCAGCAATTCCATTTCTGAGTACTTATCTGAAGGAAACAAAAACTGAGAAAATCTATTTCCTTTGCTGTCTGGGCACAGAGCTCAACATTTCCCAGGCTCCTTTACAATTAAATGAAGCCAGTGGAATGTGGGCAAAATTGGCAAAGTCCTCTCTGAGGCTGGGTTCCACTCTGACGCCTCACACATTCCTCTTCATCTCCCTGCTGGACTCAGCAGATCCAGGGAAGGAAGATGGAGCCACTCTTCTGAACAGGGCAGGTCTCCAAATTCTCATCAGGAAGTCTGGATGTCAACACCTGACGTGAGCTGATTAGACTGTGTCACGACTGAAGGATAAACCCTTTTTTGATAATCCACTGAGATTTTGGAGTTGTTATGGCAGTTTGCACATCCTGATGCATGACGTGCTGCTTAAGCTAAGTCTTGAGGGATGAGAAGGGAAGGAATGCTTCAGAGAGAGGAAAAAACCAGACCCCATGCCAGGGATCAGAGGCAGGGATGAAGTTTCTGTGTACAATAACCTGAGAGATGCCAGGTGCCTGCAACTTCAGCGGGTGAGGGTGATGAGTTGGTGAGGGAGGCCCACAGCGCCCCCCTCCCCCCGGGACGGGTCTTGGTCCATGATGTGACCAAACACTTGATTGAAAATTCAGTGGAAAGCCACCGATGTGTGGCTTTGATTTATGTGATACATCACATAAATTTTATGTGTGGGGTACCATGATTTATGTGATAAAAACAGTGCCCTGGCTTGTTAGTGTAGAGCAATTAGAAACAGCAAGACTACAAACAGAAGCAAGACATTCGTGCGGTGCAAAATGAAAAGGTGAGACCCTTGATCAAGGATTCCTTAAAAGTTTGACAATAACAGCAGAGTATTAAACAAACCACAGGGAGGGCTCCCAAGTCATAATAGTGGGAATGAAAAGGTTTGAGTATTTTTTCCAGAAGAAGCAGAGCTTTACAGTGAAGTAAGGTGGAAGTGGCAGTAGTGGATGTGAAGCTGTGTACACTGCTTGTGAGAAAAGAACAACCTCCACTGCAAAGGGTTGCAGGGGAAGATGAGCTCGTGATGAGATCTTGACAAACGGTTGCAAAGACGTTCATGGAAGAGACAGAGGATATAGGTTTGCCAGCTGATCAAAGTGTGGAATTCCAGAGGGCACGCTGTGGTGGTGAGGAGTGGGTTGCATGAAGGTGTCTGATGCAGGACGGTAGTTTCAGTGGCCTTGACCTGAGTGCCTTCCTGGATGGTTTATCAGTGGTGACTGTGGTGATGAGAGTAGCAGAGTGTGCCCTCTCTGTTCAGTTCTGTTTCTAGTTAGATCCCAATAACACGGCTTGTTATTGTCACACCGAAGAAAAGTTCAATTTAGAGGGTCTGACAATTTCCCAAATGCTACATAATTTAGCACATGACCTAGCACAACACTAGACCTGCTATAGTGTCCGAGGCTTTCCTATTACTTTCCTTTCTCAGTGCTCTGGTGTTAGTGTCTCTTAATATCCTCTAATGAGGATGTGGTATACGCACAGTGTATTTTCAAATCTATCCTTAAGAAAACTTCAAACAGTCCAAGCTATTACCTTATAATCTAATAGACACAAAACAGAATCAACTAGATTAAGATTATTTTTTGAGCTAGAGGACATCTTTGAACCTATAAATAATCTCACATTTAGAAGGCAAACCCATATCAACCTAAAGCAAAGATAAGTATGTTTAGAAAATGCTGGTGAAATGCTCTTTTGCATAGATCTAAATATTGTAATTTGCTGGGTTTGTGACTCAGGCAGATGCAGTTCATTTTGAAGTCCTTTTGGGTCTTTTCACATGATTTGGCTATTCTTGGATTTCTGACTCATTCTGTCCTCCATGCTAGTCATTTTTCAATTCCATATTCTCTATTCATGAGGGAGATGCAACATTACCTGGTCAAAATTTCGCTATGTGGCTTAATACTCTGAACAAACAGGCTATATATTCATTCCTATTTTTGGCAATACCTTGAGACAAGCTGAATGTAAATAAAATATTTGGGCAATACACTTTCACACTGTAGAATTCTCATACATGGTGCCAGGAAGCATTGGCATGAACATTATTGCATAATTGTTTTGATTCAATTTGGTCATCCTCTTAACAACAAAAATCCCACAGCAGTAGGAATACTTACAAAAGGAAAAGAAATATGGATAACATGGGATGAGCCAAAAGACCTTGCCAATGTTTTATCCACGGACATAGCCTATCTTAAAGGCTAATGCAGAAGATCCATTGGTATCCCCTAATAAATTCACTGGAAATGAAATTAATTTGATAAATTGAAAATAGTAATAAAATCTTCATCCAGGGTATCATTATGGGAGCTCAGAAGTAGTGGTATCAATAGGATCATAAAGGGCCTGAGAAGTAAAGTTTGGGATTTGCCTACATAGATTGGTGACTACAGCAGACAAGGATTTCTGATGCTTTAATGCATTTCTCAATACTCACCTGAAGAAATCATTTACTAGATTGCCGCTCCTCGAGGGTAGGAGCTGTGCCTTCTTTGTCCCTGTCTCTGTTGCACAACAGAATGCCTGGCACATAATAGATGCTCAATGAGTAATTGTTGAACTGAAAGAAACTCTAGAGAGTAAAGCAGACCCACCGTTCCCCTTCCACTGTGTTGTCCCAGGGGAACTGTCATATTACCAGAGCCACCTTCTCACCCCCAGCCAGCTTGGAGCTCTTGGTCTCAGCAATTGCTCTGAAAACTCCAGTGGAAACAAAGAATTGTGTCTGTCCCACTTGTCACCTCTTCCACCACTGTTTTTCTTCTTCCTTTGGGAAAGGCTAGGGAATCATATATGCCTCAGCTGCAGGAGAATCCTAGCTCTGGGTAGATGAGCTAGGTGAGCTCCAGGTGGAGAAGCACGGGGCTTAGACTCAACCTGTCTGGTAAGGGCTGTAAATCTGGATTAGCCCCCAGCCCATCTTCTCTGTACTCAAGAAAGAATTCTAACCAACTTGTGATAATTCCCTGAGCCCTCACTCCTCCAGTAAAATTGGACAACCAAATACTGAAGACGAGTATGTGGCATATACACTGTTTGGTGCTGCTTCGTCCTCACTATGTCGTACTACTAAGAAGTTAAATGTTATAAGGCACATGAGGATTCATATTTTCTGCTTTTATGCATGTTTGCGATCCTTTTCCTTAGCATCTAATGCCTTCTTTTTTCCCACCAGGAGACCAGAAAAAAAGAGATCCCACACATGTCATGGGAGGTAGAATTCTAAGAAAGAAGGAAGGGTCTGTAGAGTCTTAGGCCAGAAGGAGTTGAACGTAAATAAACTCAGAAGAGTATCCATCACGGTTAGTGATTAACTGATAACATTCTTAGCAGGGCAAGTTCAGTGTTCTGCCGGGAACAGAAGCCAGCATGCTAAGGGTTGTGAGGTAAGGAAGTAGAGGTTGAGGGAGGATATGTTTACAAGGATCTTGACCAGAAAGGGGAGGAGAGAGAGGGATTAAGGCAATAGAGGATTTGGGATAAGTAATGGAAGATTTGTTTTTAGATAGGGCAGACCTGAATGTGTTTATAAAAGCCATAAGAAAATATTCCGTTTTGGCTAACTCCATGTGTTGTTAAATATGGGCCAACTAGGGCTAAGCCGTCAGATAGGTGCAAGAACCAGGAAGCAGCCAGCTGGTTGAGGGATGGGCCATGCTGGCCTCTGGGCTGCAGAACAGAGGAAAGAGTCCTCTGAGAGGGGAGAGAAAATCAAAGGCAGGCAGATTTTTCAACTTTAATGAATCTGAAGGGAGACTCCTGAAAGACATTCACGTGGCCTGTAGGAAGCAGAGCCCGGAGACATTGCCAGTGCTCTGGGAACAGAGCCACCACTCTTCCTGCAGAGCTCCTGCAGAGAAAGAACAATTAGGGGTGCCAACCTGGCTTTGTAAATAGAGATGTTGAAAATATAGGAGAGAGTTTGTAACCGATAGAATAAGGTCCCTGAGGACAAGAGGTGGGTTGGCATCCTGACCACAGCTGAGTAATTAACTTCATTAACATCAATGCAAACCATACGTGAACTTCCGAGAGCCAAGGAGATACAGCCAAGAGGCATTTGTATTTGCATAGATACAGAGTGTCTAGGGGGAAAATTCAACTTGCTTTCAGAGTTGGAGGGAAAAATACACATATGCATTAAAAAGTTTGCATATTGTGTTTTTAAAAAATCCCCAATGTTCTTAAACATTCCAAAAACTATGGTCAAATAAACTTCATAAAATATTTGTATTTAAATAACCTTTAGTTGTTTTTAAATGGTTATTATTCTTTCCAAAGGAAAGGATATTTCTTAACCTTGTTTTCTCTGTACCTGTCTCCAAAGTGCTTCTCTTAATTTATATTTAATGAAAATCTCTATATTTATGGGTTTGTATTTTTCTTGGATATAAATTAATCTTTCAAGAAGAGTGCAAAATCTCTCAAGCTACTGGAACTCTTCTTTTTGGCATTGTGATGTTTACGATTGAGGAGTGTCTTCGGCACCAAGGAGAACTTGGCCAAATACATGTTTTCAACAAAACTACCAGTACAATAAATCTGAATCAGAATATTTGAAATAAAAATTTAAATTAAAAAAATGATTCATTATTTAAAGGCATAGTAGTTGTATTTTTGGTTTATATTTTATTGCATAGTGTCTCTCTGAGAAGTCCTAGTACTTCCTTAAGCCTGTTTATAGTCACTGGTTCCACAAAACCCAGTATTACTTGAAATCAAAATCTAGTATAATATGAAACTAGCTGGTTTGATGAAACTAAATATCTAGACTGAGAAAGAAAACAAATTGAGTGGAGAAGAAAAAAGGAACAAACAGATAAAACTCACATTAAGGATGACTTCCTTTTCTTTTCACATCCTTCTTTCTGGATTAAAAAGTATTTTGTTAAAAATGCAGGAACTTTTTCTTAGAAACAGTGTCATTTGCCCTTGATGCATGATGATTAGATGCTTACTTACTTGAATTACACTTTTTTGGAAATAGTGATTTCCTAAATGAAGTTAATGGTCTAAAATAATTCATCAGACTTTGAAATTGCTCTCCAAAATCATAAAGGTTTGTTGAAGAATTTTATTGGAGCTTTCTAAATGTCTCCCATAGCTACCAATGCCATTCTGCTTTTTATCTCTCTAGAATTCCATATTGTAAACTTTGACATACACATTTATAGAAAACATGTTACATATTTTTTTATTCTGTTTCCAAAAATATTTGTTATTTTGCTTTGAAGTTTCAGTTATAGAACTGAAAGAGGTAAATTGTTAGATTTTGAAACAAAAAATGCTGCTTTCTTAGATAAATCTGAGCTCTTCCCATCTGCTAATTATACTGATCACTTGGAAAATTAGTAGAGAATTCATATTTTTATTCATTCATATAATGATATCTGATTTATGTTTCATTCTAGATCAACACTCCAGGGTCTTGCATTGATTCCCATATATATTACATCAATGTTGACATAATCAACTGTCCTATAATAATAATAATAATGAAAGAACCTATTTATAAGGACATTTCAGAAAGTCAAGCTGTAAAATCTATTTGATTGAAGCACGTTGTTGACTATAGTTATTGTACCACTAAATTAAACAAAGTATCAAAAAATTATAGATCAAGAATTTCTGGGCTTGATTCTCTACTTCCAGCCAGAATGGAACCAAGAGTATGGTGTGTTTTTGTAGATGTGGAGTGCACAAGAACTCTCTCTCTCTCCCTCTCCCATATCCTGTTTTCCATTTGTCTCTGAGCAGAAAATTATCCAGTTGGCACTAGTAGTCTATGTAGTTATTCAGAGAAAGATTTATGCCTATTGACATCAAAAGGATTGAAGGTAAAACTTCCCACTGGAGGAACAAAAATACGTACATGTAAAGGACATGAATGCAATCTGGATAGATTTTTTTTGGTTCACTCAACAAATTAAAATTAATTTATTTGGTATTTACTATACATTCAGCTCTGTGCAAAGTGTGGCCATGCATTTAAGATTGTAAGCTGATTTACTGACCATATACTAAAAATTTATTTGGACAGGTGAATGTGGTAGGATAACATACAAATGACGGTTGTAGTTCCCATTCTCCCTCACTCTCATTTGTGTACTGTAGACCTGTGACCCAACCCCATTTGGGCTAGCTAGACATTGCTTCCAGGGAGGCTGCCACTGAATAGCTATAAAATGGGAAAAAACTGGGAGAAGTGCTTGGAAAGAAACAGCTGCTTACCCCACCACCACAGAAGCTAAGATTGCCAAACTGTAGAGGGGAAGAGAGGGTTAGAGGGGAAGCAAGAGGGCACCAGAAGCTTTAGAAAACACTGAAAAGTGGCTATTGCAGCATATCTTATCAAACTTAGGAATGTAAGGCTGAAAATAGGTGAATGCCTCTCTGAATGTTGAATGTTGTAAGGTAGTACCTAACAGGTGTGTCCTTGCCATATAGGTGCCAGTAGGTAGTAAAGAGAGTTGTTTGGAGACTGCCAATTCTGGAGTGGACTAATGATGGCTGGCATAAGCTAGGCACTTCTGCTGGTGGCACCTGGGCTTACTCGTGCAGCAACAGTCATCCGGTGGCTCGACAGGGATGGGGCATGTCTAAGGTGGCCTCGCTCACACGTCAGGAGGCTTGGTGTTGACTCTGGCCCCTATCATCAGTGATCTCTGAATTCTCTCATGTTTCTGTAGCTGGTTCCAGGCCTCTTTAAATGGCAAGGATATTTCCCCATAGTGTCAAGAAAAAACTATAAAGCCTTCTTGAGGGTTAGGTTCTGGAACTCATACAACACTATTTTTCACGTTTTATTAGATAAAGCAAGTCAAAAGTTGAGCCTAAGCTTCAAGGAGTGGGGAAATTGATTCCACTACTTAATGAGAGGGGCTGCAAAGTATTTCTGGTCATATTTAGTCTACTGTAGTCCAAGCTATGGCTACATTTATTTACATTATTCCACAAGCAAAATCTACTCATCCCTCCCACAAAGTCTCATCTCTGAGAGTGTTTGGACCTGTGCTATGCAATACACTGGGCACGTGTCACATACAACTATTGAACAGTTGAGATCTGGCAGGTCCAAACTGAGATAAGCTGTTGTGTAAAGTACACACAGACTTTCAAAGACTTAGTAGGAAGAATGTATCTCTTGAATGCTTTTTTATACTATCTTTTTTTCTAGTTTTGTGAAGATATAACTGCTATAGTGTGGAAATTTAAGATGATCTCATATAGGTATATACTGTGAAATGATTACCACAGTACATTAGTTAACATCCATAATCTCACAGTTACCAACTGTGTGTGTGTGTTTGTGTTGAGTACTTCTAAGCTCTACTCTTTAAGCAGCTTTCATTTATACATTAGTCTTAACTGTAGTCAGAGTGCTGTACACTATTCCCCCAAGTTTATTCATCTTGTAACTGGAAGTTGGTACCCTTTCACCACTTTGAGTCATTTCTCTCCCCACCCCACCCCCAAACCCATGCCAGGCAACCACCAATTTGCTGTTTCTGAGTTTGTTTTTTTCATATTCCAAATGCAAGTTTCATAAGATCATACAGTTATCTTACTTTGACTTATTTCATTTAGCATAGTGCCCTTGAGGTCCATCATGTTGTTGGAAATGCCAAGATTTCCTGCTTTTCCTAGTGGCTGAATCATATTCTATTGCCATTTAAAGAGGCCTGAAACCAACTACAGAAACATGAGAGAATCTATCTATACACACACACACATGCACACACACACAATCACACATATTAGATCATTTTCTTCATTCAAGAAGAGTGTTGATAGACACATAGGTTGTTTCCATGTCTTAGCTATTGTAAATAATGCTGCAATGAACATGGAGTGCAGGTATCTCTTTGAAATAGTGTTTCCATTTCCTTCAGATATACCTAGAAATGGGATTGCTGGATCATATGGTAGTGTTTTAAAAAAAAAATTTTAATGATCCTCCTTACTGTTTTCCTTAGTAGCTGCACCAATTTACATTCCCACCAACAATGCACATGTGTTCCCTTTTCTCCATATCATTCCCAGCACTTGGTATTTCTTCTCTTTTGGTAATCGCCATACTAACGGGTGTGAGGTAATATCTCATGGTTTTAATTCGCATTTCCCTGATGGTTAGTCATGTTGGCCATTTGAATATCTTCTGGATAATTCCAAATGGCTTATTTTCTTTCTGATTCTCTTTTTTCTTCTGGTTGGTCAGTTTGGCTGTTGCCGCTTTCTCTTGAGTCTGCAGTTCATTAACTCTATGCTGCAGCTCTGGGATTTCTCTCTGGACTCTCTTTTTTCCATGGCTCCCAGTTCTTTGTTAAACTTCTCATTTTATTCATGCATTTTCCCATCTAATTTTGTTTAGTTTTCTATATGCTCACTGACCTTCTTATTCTGAAGTCTCAGGCAGACATTTCGTAGATCTCTATTTTGTCAGGACCAGTTTTAGAACTTTGTTCCTTTTCTTCATTAGTGAAATGTTTACAGGATTCTTTGCAATCCTTGATTCCTTGCAGCAGTGTCTGCACATTTGAGTAAGTTGTCTCTTCTTCCAGACTCCACAGGTTTGGTCTGGTAGGGACAGACCTTCACCAGAGAGCACAGTTTGGGGTACGAAACAGGTAGGCTGGCAGTGTCCTTGGGCAGGTGGGGCTGGCTATTGAAGGTCTTTATTTGGGTGAGGCTCCTGTGCTTGCTCTGAGGTTTAGGGGTTGCTACTGGTTGGGCTTTGCTTTCAAACCTGGCCTCTGTGTGAGCTCCCTGTTGCATGGGGCTGCCGGCTTGGCTTTGCGTTCACGTGGAGACACTAACTGAACTCTGAAGTCGCTGCTGATCAGCTGAGATCCCAGGCTGTGTTCCCTGGCAGAGTGGCTGAGGCCTGGACTTAGCCATTACTCCTGGACAGGTGGGGCATCAGGCTGTGCTCCTCAACCAGATGGACTCCGTATTCAGGCAGGCCCTCATGCAGGACTTTGCAATCCGATGAAGCCTCAGGTTGTACTCTGTCAATGGGCAGGGCTGCAGGCTATGCTTTGAAGTTGGGTGGGGCTGCAGTCTGGGCATTGCTGTCAAGTAAGCCACTAGGGTGCTCCACTGTTGGGCAAGGTTGCTGGCCAGGCCCTCTGGTCAGGAGGGGGTTCCAGCTTTGTCCCACAGCTGGGTGGGGATAGAGACTGTGTTCCATGCTTAGGTAGAGCCACTTGGCATTTTCTCCCATTGGTGGGGCTGCAGGCTATGCTCCATAACTGGGTGAGGTCACTGTCTGGGCTCTCTGCCTGGGTGAGGCTACAGGCTGTGTTCAGCAATCAGGCAATCAGGCAGGGCCACAGACTGGGTTCTGCTGCAGCCAGTGCCATAGGCTGGGTTCTGAGGCTTCCCAGAGTCCCTGTGCAGGCTCCCGGTTATGCAGGGCCAGAGACTGTACTGAACAGTTGGACAGGGCTTCTGGCTTAGTGCTCTGTCCAAGCACGACTTTAGGATGGGCTCGGTGGCTTTTCAGTTTCTTTGACTGGGTTTCCTAGTCAGGGAGGGCTGGAGGCTGTACTCAGCAGTTGGGTGGAGCTTCTCATCTGCTGCCCTGCCCAGGAAGAGCTGTAGAATGGGTTCCATGACCAGTGTGGCTCACTGGCTGGAAACTCAAATTAGGCAGAAATGCCCACCGAGCTCTATAGCTAGACAGGGCATGGATTATCTTGGCAGGTGAACAGACTTCCCAGCCTGGATTTACTCTCAGGAGCTCAGGAACGTGCCCACCAAGATCTGAGTGCTGGTTTCTGTAAGCACTGACGTCTTCCGTCTCTATTAGAACTCCAGTGGTCAAGCCCTGCGGACTCCCCTACTGATCCCCCTGAGAAAACACCCATGTGGGCCTCCTGGGAAATGTGCAACAGAGGGAACCCTGGATAAACGCCATGTGCTCTCTTTTCTCACTGGAGAATCTGTAGGCCCAGAGGGTCCTCTCATGAGCAGCGTGCCAGCCTTGGGGAGGGGTTGTGTGGTCAGAGTATTTCCCCTCCCTTTTTCCTTCTAATGCCCTCCTTCTTGGCCTCTAACAGAAATAGAGAAACTAATGAAGCAAGAACAGTTTAGATGAATAAAAAATCAGGAAATAAGATGACAGATATAAATCCAAACATATAAATAATTACATTAAATGTAAACAGACTTAGTTCTATAGTCAAATGACAGGTTTTTCAAAGTAAATCTACACAGTTTTGTTTTTAACAAAAGAGACATCTGTAACAGGAAAATGTATAAAGGTTGATTTTCTACAACAAGAAAAACAAACAAAGGAAGTGTGTAGTTTCCATGATAGCAATATTAAAGTTCCTACAGCCCATCCCTCTTATTAATTACGACTAAAAATTCTGGGAAGAAAAAAGAAGCTATTTAAGGATGATGATTCCTTAAAAAAGAAATGGGGGAAAAAAACTATGTGAGGGCTCAGAGACAAGGGGAGGGGAGTCAAAACTTGGAGAAGAAACTCACACAGGGTTAAATTGTTCCATTTTGCAGCTAGTGAATTTCTATTCAGTTTTTTCTCATATCCACCATGTCACTTTTTATACTTTCTAGTCCCCTATTAAAATCTTAGTGTTTATTTTTTGGGCATTTTAATTACAATTGTTTAATGACTTGAGGTTGATGATTCTAATAAATCATGTTTTTTGTGTTGTTTTGTTTTGGGGGTATTTTCATTTCTTTATTGTGTTTCTTTTCTATCACTTATGGTATTATCTTTCCTTATGTGCCTGATATTATTTGACTTTTGATAACACTATATTAATTATTGTTTTGCTAATCATCAGGATGAGATATCACCTCCTACCTTTTAGACTGGTCATTATCCAAATGACAAGTAATAACAAGTGGTGAGGATATGGAAAAAAGGAAATGCTTGTGCACTGTTGGTGGGAATGTAAATTGGTGCAGCCACTGTGGAAAACAGTATGGAGCTTCCTCAAAAATTTAAAGTGTAACTACCATATAAGCTAGCAATTCACTTTGGGTATTTATCCAAAGGGAACAAAAACAACAATTATAAAAGATAAATGCACCCTATGTTCACTGCAGCACTATTTATAATAGCCAAACATGAAAACAACCTAGGTGTCCACTGAGAGATGAAGAGATACAAAAGTGTGGTAATATATACACAATGGAATACTACTCAGCCATGAAAAATAATGAAATCTTGCCATTTATGAAAACATAGACGAAATTTGGGGGCATTAGGCTAAGTGAATAAGTCAAAAAAAGCTAAATACCATAGGATTTCACTTATATGAGAGTCTTAAAAAACAATAACAAATTTTTAAAAATCAAGTTCATGGAGACAGAACAGACTGGTGGCTGCCTGAAGTGGAGGGTACAGGTGGGTGGGTGAAATGAGTGAAGGAGGTCAAAAGTTACACACTTCTAGTTATAACATGAGTAAGTCATGGGAATGTAAATGTACAGTATGGTGATCCAGAGTAATACTGTATTGGATACTTGAAAATAACTAGGAGAGTGGCTCTTGAAAATTTTCACCGCAAGAAAAAAAGTCTTTGTAACCAAAGAAAAATTGTTTTGAAAAAAATTTTTGCCTCTTCTATGTTCTTCTTCATAGAGGATTTTTTTCTTTTTCTTTTTCCAGACAACAGGACCTACAGGTCCAGAAACACTTTAAAGGGAGTTCAAGAGTTGAACTTCTTGGTCCAGCAGATGATAGACTGTTGGGCCACATGTTCAGGAGAGGTTTCCTTCCTTCCAGCTTACCTTATGGAAGCATAACCCTTTGTCGTGGGTAAATTATCAGTGTTCCCCCCTCTAGCAAGTTCCTGATTGTGACTTCTGCTTCCCCAGTCCCACAAGGCCACCAAAAGCACTGCTTAGCCTCCCAACTGTTCCTGTGGGAATGGCCAGTACTCCGGGTATGTTTTGAGTGCCTTAACATAAATCTTGATTTCCTGTCTCCCTACAGATCTTGGTTCGACAAATCCTGAGGTATCTTGTAAGTTCTTTGATGTCTCAGAGAAGAACCTTGTCTATAGCCCTATGTTCACCATTGACCCTCAGGTTTACACGTGACCTCATTTTGCTACATTTTCTTCATCTTCAAGTTGAGTTAAATTTAAAACTCTAAAATGCATAACAAAATTCAGAGTGTTAGGGAAATTTGGTCATAGTGACATCAGTATCTAAGTTCACAAGACTATTTTAATTAACGAGCTTCACAAACATCTTAATCATGTGTATTTGTTATCCATATGAATAAGATTTCCTCCTAAGAATTGTTTAAAATGTCAAATGTACTCTAGGATTTATGCAGAAAAACTGAGATATACTGACATGTGCAGTTTCTTTAGGAAAGCAATAAGTAAATATTAATAGCAAACTAAAATTGGTTTAGTCATACTAAAATTGGTACCTAAATTCAGAATTTTAGGCTTTTTCATGGAAGTTTTTGAATGAATGCATGATACAGTTTTAGATATTTTGTCTCTTCCCTTTCTGAATTAAATCTATTTCTTTCACTCAAAAAATTCTATCAAGTAGCTACAGATCAAGTACATGGAATTTCGAGAGGAATTTCTGCTGTCTTCCTTTAATGGGAAAACTACGGCAGTGCTAGCTGGACAAAGCAGATGCTACTTACCATAATAACAAGTGAGGATTAAAATAGGAGATGGGATTGCCATTGCTTTTGAATACCACATATGCTGAGCTCCAGTGGCACTGTCTCTTTCAGCAATGCTTTAGCACAAGATTGTGTTGCATAGGAGATTGTAAATGTTACATGATTCTCAATATAGCATCAAGCTGCAGTCCCGGAAAAGCTTCTATTTATATCTCTTAGAAACAGCTTTTATCAGGAAATGTTTGCCCTCCGACCAGCCTTCTCATAACCTTCCTAAGAGTACCTTCTCTGAAGCAACGCAAGGGACTTAGAGTTTACTTGTTAAAATAAAGTGTGTGATAGAATGATTAAAAAATATAATTAGGACATGAAAAGGGGAAAGTAGAATCACTACTCACTGTTGTAGAACCTCAAACTGGGAGATCTCAACCAAGACACCACATTCATTTGAGACAAGTCTCACTCTCAAGTGGGCCCTTGAGAGCTTTCAGCCTCCTGCTTGGGCTTGGTCAGTTCCATTAAATTTTGCCTTACTGTTGCTTCTCTTAAGTAAAACCGAAATCAGCTGTTTATAAGGATGAATTTGTTCCAAATAAGTCATACCTTGATTTAACTACAGTAAGAAAAAAATGCACTTTTATGACATAAATAGGATAAACATATCAGTCAAAATCTGCTGATTCCTGATAACCGTAATTTTATATGAACTATAAGTAGAATTTGTATAAGATAAGCACTTAGATGAGTATTTGTTTCTGACTCTTCCCCTGTACTGTCTATATTTTCCTTTCTTTTAGGATGAATGGTTTAAGAATCACCATTGTGGTTTGGGGAATCATTTGAATGGGATATGGTGGAGTATCTAAAAGCTTAGAGTTTTTGTTTCATCAAAAATGTTTGAAATGTGGCACTTAAAACATATCAAGGGGTAAGAGTGGAAAACAGAATGGAAAGATCCCTGTAGTTATTTACAGTTTAGTCAGCATGTTTAAAAACTAAGCAAGGAAAAGATATCAAGAGGATAAAGAATTAAACTCCGAGCCCAGTACGGATTGAATGTGCACGTGCTGGAGATTTCCGTGGAAGGATGTGTGCCTTATATATGAACACAGTTGGGAGGAGGGGGTAAGGGAAACTGCTTGGGAAGAAGGGCTATGTGATACACACATTGGTGAAATTTTAATGTGTGGAAAACCCATAACCATTCTTAATAATCATATGAAATGAAAAGGTTGGTGCTCTTTAAGTTCTAGAGGAAATGGATCAGCATGACATCTTTATTTTTTACTTCCCTGTTCATTTTTTTTTTTGCTTTAATGGTCTGGTTATGGTCTATAATCATATATTTAACATTGTATTAAGAGCTTCCCATATTCCTGGTATGCTTTAATGTATCAGCTCCTTAAATCTTCCTAACACATCTATGATGTGGAAACTATTTTAGAGATGAGAAAATAATGCAGAGGAGAGGTGAAGCTCTTTGCCCAAGATCAAATGGCTGTAAATGGTAACCTAGCATCAGAGTGTGTTTCTTCACTACTTGCATCAGACTCCTCTCTAGTCTCAGTGACTGTGGAACCATACAGGGGCTCTTGTTGCACCTTTTTTAATGGTTTAGAACCCCTAGGACACTTAAGATTCAGTGAACCTCTTGGCGTTAGTGAACTCAATCTCACTTACAATTATGTTGTCTGACTTAAAAAAAAATTAAAGACTCCCTTCATATTCCATTTTAAGGAAAAAAAATATTTTATAGACATCTCTAAAACATCTCATATACTGCTATGTTCCTGGTACCATTCAATACATTCTGTCATTTAATCCTTGAACTAATTTGAAGTTACTATTATCATTTGCATGTTAATAAATTTCAGTGCAGACCTGGGATTTAAACCTAGTTCTCTCTGACTTGAAAGTGTTCTTTGGCAAATTATCACAAAGTTAAGATTATATGGATTATAAATGATGAGATGTTTATAATATTGGATATAAGGTTGTGTATAGAGATGGAATCTGACCACTAGGCAGCCTGAGGCAATCCCCCTGCAGGCAGGCTGATGGGCCATTCCTTTAATGATGGAAGAGCTATGGTGTGGTGCCTAGGAACATTGCTCCCTTGTCTTTCTCTATCTTAAGAAAAGAGAAGAGAGTACATCAGCCTACAGTTATACACAATCACTCAATGTCTTCTGCCCTCTGGTAGAGGTGGCATTTCTGATATTACTATTCTCTCAGTGAAGAGATACAGGAGACACTGGTGGTGGCCTTAATTATGCTCAGAAATGTACAATACTACACACACACACACCTGGAAGCACTAAGCAAGAAAAGGAAAACTCGAGATTTTCAGGAGATTGAAAACAAAGGAGGGTTAGTGTACTTGGCCTCCAATCCCGCCATTTCCTACGAAGCTGTGCGACGAGAATGGAAATGACTCTGACTGTGATGAGAAACAGTGGCATAAATAGTAGCAGGTTGATTTGGGGGCATCAGCTCAACTCTTACACAAATGGAGCAAAAATGCAGGCAAAAACAGAGTTGCCAGAACCCTGAAGGCTAAACTGATAATGAAGCAACGCTTTTTGCTTCTTTGTATAACATTTGTTGGCAAGACCATAGTTAGAGACTTTATGGATGGGTAACTGCCCATCTCTATCAGCAGATCCCTAGCATCGCAGCAGGATCACAGGTCAAGTTGCAATAAAGGTTCTTGCCTTTCAGCAGAAAATGAGGTGCAAATGCAAAAGAGGGGAGACCTTAGAACTAACCATATTTTTCTTAAGATACTGTCATCACAAGGAAAGGACTATAGCAGGATCTAGGTGAGGTTATCTACCTTGTGAGGGTCCCAAACCTCCTAGTCTGGTATATGGTAGACATTCTACTGTGTGAAAATGCTGGTGGTGTAATGTTTCATAGTGATATGACTAGTTATAAAGAAATTGTTTGCCCACTTCCCATTAACCATAATCAATGGACTCAAAACCAACAAAAAGTTCCAATTTTAATTTATTCTATGCCAGCTTGATTAAAACAGAGCCAGAGATCTGGAAATAGCTTATATACATTCATACATACATATATATAAATTAATATGTTACAAGGCTATAAATTAATAACATGACCTTCTCTGAACCTCTATGTTGGAACAATTGTTTATATTCTCAGTTACCTTACATTGAACAGGCATATATTAGGTACCATGTAGCAGTAATCATGCTGGGCTTATTAAAAAATAATTAATACACTGTAACTCCAATGGGTGGGTGGAATATGTTCCCAGCCTGGGCAAATAACCTTCGAAGCTGAAGTCAGTCAAAGGGAGAAATGAAGCGGGAGAAGCCCATTTATTGCTTACAAGCCATCATCCACTTCTGCTCTCCTGTGTCTCTCATGGCCCAGCTGCAAAAAAAAGGGCCTCAACAAACCTCTCTGGTCCAGATACACCCTTGCTCCCCCCACCCTTATAATCACCTGTTGATATGGAGATGGGCTATTTCTCTCTAACCCTTGGAAACAACTATTGATATGAAGATGCACTAAGGCCAGGTGAGAGATTCTGGAAATATTGCAGTTTTACCCACATACACAAGATCTTCCCTTCAGAAAGTTACATTCTAGTAGGACAGATAAAAACAAGTAACTTGGACACAAGTTCTAAAACAGCACAGAGCTGAAGGGCTCAGTCCAGGCTGGGTATCAGGGAAGGAAAAGACACATGAACATGTCTTGAAGGCTGACAATAAAGGGATAATGGGAGAGATGAGGAAATGCACAAAGTTTGAAAGAACCTGGTATGTGCAGGGAGCCTTAAACAGCTTGGTATTTCTTAATTGCCAAAAAGCAAACCTATTATGCCTGGAGAAGGATGTGAAGAATGGGCAGTGGAGGACATTTTTCCTATGCTAAGAAATTTAAATTTCATTTTTAGAAAGTCATTAGAAACCATCACAGGGTTTTAAATAGTGTGGTCAGCGTTGCTAGGTGTGTGATTTGCATTTGCGGGCCACTCTGGCTGCGGTGGAGAATGCATTTGAGAAGACAGGGCTGGAAACTCTGACTGAGCAAGAAATAGAAAAAATACTCCCGGCAAGTCAACCCTTGCTCGAGGACTCTGAAAAGGGTGTATTGGCTAAAATGACAGGAGCTTCACACCAGCTAGCCCATCTTAAGAGAGATGATGGCGTTCCATCTTTTCTATGTGTCTGAGGTCTGGGCCTTAGACAAAGGTCACTGTCAACTTCCTGAATTATTCATAAGCCTTATGTACTTTTCATTAAGTGATACATATACACACCCAGCAGTAAGGTACTGGAACTTAGCCAGTCTGCTGATGTAAATACTGGCCATTCCAAACTTTGGTTGGCTGCCTACTCATGTGAGAATCTATGCCTCCACATTATTTTCTCTGCCTGAGTGTTCTTCCTGCCTTGTTTGCCTAGAAAACCACTAATTTACTCAAGTATAACCTCTTGTGACACCCTCTCCATAAAGCCTTTCTTTTCTTCCCTTAAGCTACATGGCTGCCTGTAAATACTTACATTGTAATGCTGCCTTTTACTGATTCTTTACTAAATGTCAGGCACAAGGCAAAATCCTTTTCACGGATAGTTATCTTGCAATAACTCTACAATTTAACCCTTATTGCAGATGAAGAGACTTAGAATCTCACAGATGTGATGTAACTTGCTCAAGATCTGGTGGTTAGATAATTAAGATGAAGGTTTGAATATAGGTATGTTGTACTTCAACTTTGGCACGGTTTTACAATGTTCTGTTTCTTCCTCATCTTTTATACTGTAAGAAATTTGAGAACCAGATGTCATCTATATGTCACCATGATCAGCTGGCAAGCAAGTAGTGCATGCTCAAAACTATTGTTTGAATGAATGAATGTTTAGAACAATACCGCTGTGCCAGGTAGATACTGCAGGAGCTAGAATTCCATATAACTGAAATGAGGCAACCGAGTGTCAACTCAACTGTTTTAAGAATACATTGAATCATAATGTCTTCCAGATCCATCCATGTTACTGCTAGCAGGTTTAACTTCTTCTTTAAGGCTGAGTAATATTCCATTATATGTATGTATCACATTTTCTGTATCCATTTATCTCTCAGGGCACATTTGGGTTGTTCCCTTACGTTGGCCATTATAAATAATGTTGCAACGAACATGGGACTATGCATACCTCTTTGAGATCATGATTTCAACTCTTTGAATATATGCCCAGAAATAGGATTGCTGGATCAGACGTTAGTACTATTTTTAATTTTTTGAGGAGCCTTCATACTGTTTATCACAGTGACTCACAATTTTACATTCTCATCAACAGTGCAAAAGGGTTACTTTAGAATGATATAAGTGAAATATGTTAGTTACAGAAGGGCAAATGCTGCATGATTCCACTTATCTGAAGCATTTATAGTCAAACTTATAGAAGCAAAAAATAGAACGGTGGTTGCCAGGACTGGAGGAGAGGGACATGGGGAATTGTTATTCAATGTGTATACAGATAGAGTTACACAAGATGAATCAGTTACACAAGATCTGCCCTTCCACATAGTGCCTATAGTTAACACAATATTGTGCTCTTGAAAGTTTGTTAAGAGTACCTTATAGTCAGATCTCATGTTGAATGTTCTTATCACATTAAAACAAAACAAAGCAAAACAAACAAACAAAAAAAAAGGGGCACAAGGAAACTTTTGGAAGTCTTGGATATATTTCTTACCTTGGTTGTGGTAATGATAACATGGGCAAATACTTATATCTAAACTCATCAAATTGTATACATTAAATATGTGCAGAGTTTTTTCTATATCAATTAAAACTCAAAAAAACTATAAAAATGCTCCAAAACAAATACGACAAAATCTGATTTAGCTATAGAATTTTATGCAAGCAGAAAACAGTATAAATGGCACATTACGAGAGAGATCATTTTAAAAACAGGGCTGTCTGAGAAAATATGTTTACCACGTACAGTCTCAAGAATCTGAAAATATTATAGTCACTAAGAGAAAATACCAAATGTGGTATGAGTGTGCTAAAAATGCACTATGCTGAAAAATGTTAAAATTAACTCATGTCTTTATATGAATTATAATGCAACTAGTGCTATTCAAATGTCAATTTATTATGGCAACATTTACTTGCCTAATATATGGCACTTGCAACTATGAGTCTTCTACATGACAGTCTGTTATATGACAATATGATTCTGCTTACTAAATGACAGCGCCCTCTATAGGAACAGCTATATATATGATTGTGCCAACTATGCAAGAGTTACATAATCGACCACTACACAGAGGAATGTGATTCTTGCCATGAATGAAATTAGAGCTTTGTAAAAGATGACAATCCTGTAAAGTAAAAGGGAATTCAATTTGTCTATGGTTGTGTCATATGTTCTCCTGAAGCCATATAGAATAGAGGAATGAGATTATCCTGGTTAACTCCATTAATCTTGGGTGGGGTTAATGTTTGGGCCGTCATGCAACGCCTCCCAAGGTGAGATTCACAGAAGGTTTCTTATAGGAAGCACCACCTGACCTAAGAGACTGGGTGAAGGAAAGCACATTTAGATAACTGGAGGAGCTGAACAACTTGCAGAAACGTAAAAACTCTTGATATATTCAGGGAAGAGTGACTTAATATGGCTAGAGAGTGAAGTACAGGGTGTGGTACGTCAGGGAGGGCTAAAGGAGACCAGCAGGGACTGGATCACAGAGAACAATGCATGGTATCCTATTGAGTCTGAACTCTATTTTGTTAGATGTCACTCAGGAATTTTATGGTGGAGTGTGTGTGTGTGTGTGAAGTTAGTTTTGCCTTATAGAAAACTTGTCTGTGATGTGGAGGTTTGATGTTGGAAAGCAGGTGAGAGAAATAGAAGAACATTAAGTTTGGAGAAAGATAAGGAATGTATCTAAGACAGTAGAAGTAGAAAAGGAAATGAAGGGTCAGGTACCAGGAATGTTAAAGAGGTGACCTCTACGGATCCTAGGGGCTGATCATGAATGGTTTTGGAGGAAGAGGAAGCTGTCTCAGATGGCTTCCGGGTTTCTGACTTGGATGACTTGGTAGATCAGGTTGCTATTCAGTTACATATAAAACACAGGAAAAGAAGAAGCTATGGGTGGAGGAAGGGGACCAAAGCATTGGTATAATTCTGCCTGGTATGAGAAGTGCAAGCTTTGTCGTTTACAGATCTGAGTCCACTTCCGGGTTGCTGTTGGGTGTGTGACCTTGGGCAAGTTGTTGAAGAAATGAACTCAGACTGAGAGAGATGAATTGAGCTTCTTCAGGAATAGATACAGTAATCAAGTTACCTAATAAAACATTGAATAATTGGATAAGAACTGAGGTTAATAAGGTCCTTTTATTGAGCTTTTAACACTGGTTAGTATACGCCCACAGTCTAATTTCACAAGCTATCTCTGTAGACCCAATACTTAAATCTAATTCCAGAGTGTTAGTTTTAGGAAACCTTAATTAGTTAGAATTAATTAGCTATTTGGCACATTATAAAAATCACTACTGTCTATGTTAATATTAGTAGTCAGTGTAATATCAACATCTCTAAATAAATCTATATAATCTCCAGAGGTGTGGTAAACAAATGAATTATGGTTCAAAAAGATATTTTAGTTGTAGTGCAATGTAAAACTATGAATATGACCCTTGCCCTTGTGTGAAGACAAGGCAGATGAACAAAAAACAGCTACCCACAGAGAAATAAAAGGAAAGTAGAAAATTAAACTCTTAAAATAATTGCCCCTTTTCCAGTAAACTATGGTAAAAAGAAATAAGACATTCATTTAAAAATGTTTATACAAAAACTCATCACAAAGTCAACATTTAAAGTAGAAAATTGTAAGAATTTGTCCTGAAAGCCCATTTGATCAGGCGAGAGCAGGTAGAGGAGAGGAGTTCTCAGTAAGGGCGTGGTAGCTGCATAAAGAGAGCTTTACGGGACAGTAGGCTCATTTTAATTGGAACAGGCCCCTGTGGAAACACAAGTACATCACTGAAGTTCTTCAGATTAGCCATGGCTTTGAGGCCAGACTGCTCTGTGAAGCAATCGTTTTCTTATTTCATTAATTCTTCTTAAAAGTAAATTTACTCTGTATTCTCTGGAAACAGAAACTGTAAAATTTGTATTTTTAAGGGGAAGTGAATGTGTATGCTCTGAATTCATTTGTCTGGAAGTCTGGAAAATGTTACTGAATGTGGCGAGCATTTATCAATTTCAACAACAAAAACTGGAAAGAACACAAGATCAGCAGTGAATGACACAAAAAATCTCTTAGGGAGAGATTAGATGTCAGTATTCATTTATGAACCGTGAACTCGCTACAAACAGAATAATACATTCAGCATATAGTGGGCCTTCACATATTCATTGAACAAATGTAATATTTTGGAAAGTGAGGTGCAATATTAAATTAAGCTAAATATGTGGCATTTAACTATTATTTATTCACAGGCGTCTGCTCTTTGGCTGTCATCCCATTTAATCCGTCATGATTTTGGTTCAGCCATTAGTCATTGTTGCATCTCATGTTTCAGAATTTACAGCATAGCTGGTAGGATACATTAAAAGACACTTTGAATTTGTAATCATGCATTTACCTCAGAAATCTATGGTGACTTGTCATTTTCCTTTTGTTTCAATGTGTAAAGGTAAAAGGTATTTTCCTTGCTCCAAATGGTAAAGACTGTAAATTTGGTAGGGCATGTGTGTACATTTGAGTGGAATGCGTGTGTATGTGTGTGTGTGTGTTTTCTAGGTTGAAAAAGTGCATGCAACTTTCTAGAGATTTCTTTGGGCTCTTAAAGAAGGACAGTTCTATCAACTATGTAGAGGACAGACCAAAACCTCATTTTGCCTTCTGCCTTGTGAGGTTTTGGTCTGTCCTCTACATAGTTGATAAATTGTTTTAAGTAGTTCTTTTTTTTGTATTTGTTTTGTAAACCACTCTGATTTTACCTCTGGAGTTAGGGCTTCTAAATGTTTAAATCCCCATACTGAATGCCCTCAATATTTAAAAAATGAAAGTTAATGAGATAATGTGTAAGCTTCTAGTTTGTAAGGTAGATAACAGCCATTCTCATTCTTTATGATAGAACAGTCCCCTCCTACATGACTTGTGTATTTCCCACATCCCACATTCTTTTGAGTTTATCTTCCTTTTAGGCTACATTATTCTTTTGTGTCACAAAGGCAAAATAAAAGCAAACAGTGGTTAATGCCATTTCATCATGATTCTTATATCATAAAGCATGAGAGACCTTTAAATGAAGAGGGGAAAAAAATCAACCTTGATTAACAGTTGTTAGACAAAATAGGAAAGTGAATCTGAGAAGGGACAAAATGGGAAAGTGAATTTGTGTGTGCCTGGGGCCTTGAAATGAGTCGCTGTATTTTTTTCCCCCAGCTTCTTGAAATTTCATTTCTCAAAACCAGGAATTGCAGGTGAACTTAACAAAGTGGTCCTTCCTCCCTCCTAGCCTATTAATCTCATGAACTCTGTGGAAAGAATTTAAATTGCAGAGAGGGTTCCAAATATGTCAGTTCTGTAACTATTAAGACAGTCTCCAATCTTGCAGTTCTGTGATTTCACAGTGGAACCCCTTGAAATTGATGTGAGAAAGGAGATCTCTTTATGCCTCTGTATGCTTTATCAGGTTAGTGGGAGGTAGTTGTTGGACAAGGGGACATGCGTGGCCACAATTATGTCTAAAGCCATCTTTGAACAATGTTATGCAGTGATTCCAATATGCATTTTGGAATCAAATAAATGGTAATGTGAATGCAGATATATTAATTTGCAGTGATTATTGACTTAGATCATAGATCCTCTTCCTACAGTACACCCTGAAAAAATAACTTAGTTCCACTGAATATAGTTTGGGAAATTATTTGTGGATGTTGGCACTATGGAGTAAAAGAGGAAGTTAGAAAAGAAGTCTCCCCCTTCCCCTCTTCCCGTGATATAAGTCATATGACACAAAGTGTGTATTTGTTCGTCCTCCCTGGTTCCTGGTACAGAGCTCCTAAAACTCTTGAGCTTTTCCAAGTAATAGGGGTGAGAAGAGTGTCTGTTATTCACAGCAAGCCCCTTTCAGCCGTGGCTGCCTTTCTGTGGGGAGGTGACTCTTGGGGGGGCTTCTAGATAAGCTCCAGTATGGGGGCTCATTGCCAGAGAATCCAACCATGATGTGGGGGGTTAGAACATTCAGCCCCCGACTTCTGGGAGGAGACACGGGCTGGAGGAGACACCAGTGGCCAATGATTTAATCAGCTGTGGCCAACAATGCCATTTGGGGAAGCTTCTGCGATGGTGAACACGTCGCGGTGCTGGGTGGGCGGGCGGGGTGTTCAGAGAGAGCGGGAAGCCCTGCGTCCCTCCCAGCCTTGCCTGTGCGTCTCTTCCACGTGGCTGTTCCTGAGCTGCATCCTTTCTAATGAACTGGTAATTGTATGTAAACTGTCTTCCTGAGTCTTATGACTGTTCTAGAACATTATCAAACCTAGAGAGGAGTTTGTGGGAACCCCGGTTTATAGCTGGTCATTCAGAAGCACAGGAGGCCTGGACTTGTGTCTGATTTCTGACGTGGGGGACAGTCTTACGGGATTGAGCCCTTCACTTGTGAGGTCTACGCTAACTCCAGGCTGTTAATGTCAGAATTGAATTACAGAACACCCAGCTGGTGTTCAGAGAGTTGGAGAACTGGCTGGTGTGGGGAAAACCCCACGCATTTGGTGTGAAATGTGCTGTGAGAAGCCCTCTCCACCCCGCTCCGAAATGCACACATCCGACTAGCCAAGTCTTGCCAACGGTACTTCCTAAACATTTTGTAAACTTCTTTTCTATTTATTTTCCATCCCTGCAGCTACAGGCCTGGTTCAGTTCCCAGGACTATACAGAGTCAATTTAAATTCTCACTTTTCATACGGTATCTCTTTTTCCTGAACATTTCCTTCCTTCATAACCTGATACCATGTCCGACTGATCCTTTGGAATCCTGTGTCAATTCAAAAGATTCTTCTGAGATAGTGGTCAGCTCCTCTGGAAGGACTGCCCTCAGCCCTGGGAAGTTTGGGGACCCCTCTTCTGTGCTCAGTACCATGAGTGTAGCACTCAATACCTTGCTTTCTACCCTTCTTGAGAAGCAGCAACCTCTTAGCCATCTCTGCCTTCTCTGGACGTAACAGTGTCTGCTCTCTAACAGTTGCTCAATAAAATCTTTTTGAAGGGCTGAGCTTGCTCGAGTTTCTCATCTCCAGAATCAGTCAGCAGCTATGGTTCCACACATACCTTTTCCTTTACTCAAAACGTGCGCCACTCAAGGAAATGCCTTCCATCCAGGTTCCATTATCATTCATTCCTTCACAGCTTTCTTTTTTTTTTTTTTTTGTTTCTCCTTGTTGGTTTTATTTCAGTTTTTTTTTTTTGAAGAACAGTATGTTTACTAGGCTCTCCCCTACCCCAAGTCCCCCCAACAAACCCCATTACAGTCACTGCCCATCAGCATAGTAAGATGTTATAGGATCACTACTTGTCTTCTCTGTGTTGCACAGCCCTCCCCTTTCCCCCACCCCCCACATTATACATGCTAATCATAATACACCATTTCTTCTTCCCTGCCCTTATCCCTCCCTACCCACCCATATTCCCCAGTTTCTTTCCCTTTGGTAATTGTTAGTCCATTCTTGGGTTCTGTGAGTCTGCTGCTGTTTTGTTCCTTCAGTTTTTCCTTTGTTCTTATACTCCACAGATGAGTGAAAACATTTGGTATTTGTCTTTTTCCACTTGGTTTATTTCACTAGGCATAATCTATGCTCCATCCATGTTGTTGCAAATGGTAGGATTTGTTTTCTTCTTATGGCTGAATAATATTCCATTTTGTATATGTACCACATCTTCTTTATCCATTCATCTACTGATGGACACTTAGGCTGCTTCCATTTCTTGGCTATTGCAAATAGTGCTGCGATAAACATAGGGGTGCATCTGTCTTTTTCAAACTGGAGTGCTGCATTCTTAGGGTTAATTCCTAGAAATGGAATTCCTGGGTCAAATGGTAAGTCTATTTTGAGCATTTTGAGGAACCTCCATACTGCTTTCCACAATGGTTGAACTAATTTACATTCCCACCAGCAGTGTGGGAGGGTTCCCCTTTCTCCACAACCTTGCCAACATTTGTTGTTGTTTGTCTTTTGGATGCTAGCCATCCTTACTGGTGTGAGGTGATATCTCATTGTGGTTTTAATTTGCATTTCTCAGATAACTAGCTATGTGGAGCATCTTTTCATGTGTCTGTTGGCCATCTGAATTTCTTCTTATGAGAACTGTCTGTTCATATCCTCTGCCCATTTTTTAATTGGACTATTTGCTTTTTGTTTATTTAGGTGCATGAGCTCTCTATATATTTTGGATGTCAACCCTTTATTGGATCTGTCATTTACGAATATATTCTCCCATACTGTAGGGTACCTTTTTGTTCTATTGATGGTGTCCTTTGCTGTAAAGAAGCTTTTCAGCTTGAGATAGTCCCACTTGTTCATTTTTGCTTTTGTTTTCTTTGCCTGGGGAGATATTTTCATGAAGAAGTCACTCATGTTTATGTCCAAGAGATTTTTGCCTATGTTTTTTTCCAAGAGTTTAATGGTTTCATGACTTACATTCAGGTCTTTGATCCATTTTGAATTTACTTTTGTATATGGGGTTAGACAATGGTCCAGTTTCATTGTCCTACATGTAGCTGTCCAGTTTTGCCAGCACCATCTGTTGAAGAGACTGTCATTTTGCCATTGTATGTCCATGGCTCCTTTATCTAATATTAATTGACCATATATGTTTGGGTTAATGTCTGGAGTATCTAATCTGTTCCACTGGTCTGTGGCTCTGTTCTTGTGCCAGTACCAAATTGTCTTGATTACTATGGCTTTATAGTAGAGCCTGAAGTTGGGGAGTGAGATCCCCCCTACTTTATTCTTCTTTCTCAGGATTGCTTTGGCTATTCGGGGTCTTTGGTGTTTCCATATGAATTTTTGAATTATTTGTTCCAGTTCACTGAAGAATGTTGCTGGTAATTTGATAGGGATTGCATCAAATCTGTATATTGCTTTGGTCCGGATGGCCATTTTGACGATATTAATTCTTCCTAGCCAAGAGCATGGGATGAGTTTCAATTTGTTAGTATCCTCTTTAATTTCTCTTAGGAGTGTCTTATAGTTTTCAGGGTATAGGTCTTTCACTGCTTTGTTTAGGTTTATTCCTAGGTATTTTATTATTTTTGATGCAATTGTGAATGGAATTGTATTCCTAATTTCTCTTTCTATTGGTTCATTGTTAGTGTATAGGAAAGCTAGAGATTTCTGTGTGTTAATTTTGTATCCTGCAACTTTGCTGTATTCCGATATCAGTTCTAGTTGTTTTGGAGTGGAGTCTTTAGGGTTTTTTATGTACAATATCATGTCATCTGCAAATAGTGACAGTTTAACTTCTTCTTTACCAATCTGGATTCCTTATATTTCTTTGTTTTGTCTAATTGCCATGGCTAGGACCTCCAGTACTATGTTAAGTAACAGTGGGAGAGTGGGCATCCCTGTCTTGTTCCCGATTTCAGAGGAAAAGCTTTCAGCTTCTCACTGTTCAGTATGATGTTAGCTGTGGGTTTATCATATTTGGCCTTTATTATGTTGAGGTACTTGCCCTCTATACCCATTTTGCTGAGAGTTTTTATCATGAATGAATATTGAATTTCGTCAAATGCTTTTTCAGCATCTATGGAGATGATCATGTGGTTTTTTTCTTTCCTTTTGTTTATGTAGTGGATGATGTTGATGGATTTTCAAATGTTGTACCATCCTTGCATCCCTGGGATGAATCCCACTTGGTCATGGTGCATGATCCTTTTGATATATTTTTGAGTTTCGTATGCTAGTATTTTATTGAGTAGTTTTGCATCTGCATTCATCAGGGATATGGGTCTGTAATTTTCTTTTTGGGTGGGGTCTTTGCCTGGTTTTAGTATTAGGGTGATGTTGGCTTCATAGAATGAGTTTGGGAGTATTCCCTCCTCTTCTATTTTTTTGGAAAACTTTAAGGAGAATGGGTATTGTATCTTCTCTTTATGTCTGATAAAATTCCGAGGTAAATCCATCTGGCCTGGGGTTTTTTTTCTTGGGTAGTTTTTTTTATTACTGCTTCAATTTCTTTGCTGGTAATTGGTTTGTTTAGATTTTGTGTTTCTTCTTCGGTCAGTCTTGGAAGGTTGTATTTTTCTAGGAAGTTGTCCATTTCTTCTAGGTTTTCCAGCGTCTTAGCATAAAGGTTTTCATAGTAGTCTCTAATAATTCTTTGTATTTCAGTTGGGTCCATCGTGATGTTTCCTTTCTCGTTTCTGATTCTGTTGATGTGTGTTAATTCTCTTTTTCTCTTAATAAGTCTGGCTAGAGGCTTATCTATTTTGTTTATTTTCTCGAAGAATCAGCTCTTGGTTTCGTTGATTTTTTCTATTGTTTTATTCTTTTCAATTTTGTTTATTTCTTCTCTGATCTTTATTATGTCCCTCCTTATGCTGACTTTAGGTCTCATTTGTTCTTCTTTTTCCAATTTTGATAATTGTGATGTTAGACTATTCATTTGGGTTTGTTCTTCCTTCTTTTAATATGCCTGGATTGCTCTATGCTTTCCTCTTAAGACTGCTTTCGCTGCGTCCCACAGAGGTTGGGGCTTTGTGTTGTTGTTGTCATTTATTTCCATATATTGCTGGATCTCCATTTTAATTTGGACATTGATCCATTGACTATTTAGAAGCATGTTGTTAAGCCTCCATGAGTTTGTGAGCCTTTTTGCTTTCTTTGTAGAATTTATTTCTAGGTTTATACCTTTGTGGTCTGAAAAATTGGTTGGTAGAATTTCAGTATTTTGGAATTTACTGATGCTCTTTTTGTGAGCTAGTATGTGGTCTATTCTGGAGAATGTTCCATGTGCACTTGAGAAGAATGTATATCCTGTTGCTTTTGGATGTAGAGTTCTGTAGATGTCTATTAGGTCCATTTGTTCTAGTGTGTTGTTCAGTGCCTCTGTGTCCTTACTTATTTTCTGTGTGGTGGATCTGTCCTTTGTAGTGAATGGTGTGTTGAAGTCTCCTAAAATGAATGCATTGCATTCTATTTCCTCCTTTAGTTCTGTTTGTATTTGTTTCACATATGCTGGTGCTCCTGTATTGAGTGCATATATATTTATAATGGTTATATCCTCTTGTTGGACTGAGCCCTTCATCATTACTTAATGTCCTTCTTTATCTCTTGTTACTTTCTCTGTTTTGAAGTCTATTTTGTCTGATACTAGTACTGCAACACCTGCTTTTTTCTCCCTATTGTTTGCATGAAATATCTTTTTCCATCCCTTGACTTTTAATCTGTGCATGTCTTTGGGTTTGAGGTGAGTCTCTTGTAAGCAGCATATAGATGGGTCTTTTTTTTTATCCATTCAGTGACTCTGTGTCTTTTGATTGGTGCATTCATTCCATTTACATTTAGTTTCATTATTGACAGGTATGTACTTATTGCCATTTCAGGCTTTAGATTTGTGGTACCAAAAGTTCCAAGTTAGTTTCCTTACTATCTAAGAGTCTAAGTTAACTCACTTAGTGTGCTGTTACAAACTCACTCTTAAGGTTCTTTTCTATTTCTCCTCCTTTTTCTTCCTCCTTCATTCTTTAAATATTAGGTATCAAATTCTGTACTTTTTGTCTGTCCCTTGATTGTCTTTGGGGATAGGCAATTTGATTTTGCATTTGCCTCGCAATCAGCTGCTCCACCCTCCCTACCGTGATTTTACTACCTCTGGTGACAGCTATTCAACCCTAGGAACACTTCCATCTATAGCAGTCCCTCCAAAATAGACTGCAGAGATGGTTTGTGGGAGGTAAACTCTCTCAGCTTTTGCTTATCTGAAAATTGTTTAATCCTTCCTTCAAATTTAAATGATAATCTTACCAAATAAAGTAATCTTGGTTCCAGGCTCTTCTGCTTCATGGCATTAAATACATCATGCTACTCCCTTCTGGCCTATAAGGTTTCTGCTGAGAAGTCTGATGTTAGTCTGATGGTCTTTCCTTTGTATGTCATCTTATTTCTGCCTCTGGCTGCTTTTAACAGTCTGTCCTTATTCTTGATCTTTCCTATTTTAATTACTATGTGTCTTGGTGTTGTCTTCCTTGGGTCCCTTGTGTTGGGAGATCTGTGGATCTCCATGGCCTGAGAGACTATGTCCTTCCCCAGATTGAGGACATTTTCAGCAACTACCTCCTCAAAGACACTTTCTATCCCTTTGTCTCTCTCTTCTTCTTCTGGTATCCCTATAATGTGAATATTGTTCTGCTTGGATTGGTCATACAGTTCTCTCAATATTCTTTCATTTTTAGAGATCCTTTTTCCTCTCTGTGCCTCAGCTTCTTTGTATTCCTCTTCTCTAGTTTCTATTTCATTTATCGTCTCCTCCACCATATCCAACCTGCTTTTAATACCCTCCATGGTGCTCTTCAACGATTGGATCTCCAACCTGAATTCATTCCTGAGTTCTTGGATGTCTTTCTGTACCTTCATTAGGATGTTGATCATTTTTATTTTGAGTCATGAGGTCCATATCATTTAAATCTTTCCATATCATTTAAATCTTTCTTGGGAGTTTTATTAATAATTTTACTCTACACAAGGCTCCTTTGGCATTTCATGTTTGTATATGGTGCCCTCTAGTGTCCAGAAGCTCTGTTCTGGAGCTGCTCAGCCCCTGAAGCAATGTCGGGGGTTGCAGGGGAGTGGTACTGGTGCCTGGGGGTAGGAAAGAGCTGTTCCCCACCTCCTTGCTGCTGTGCATGTCTCCACTGCCTGAGCCAATGGGCTGGTCACACAGGTATGGTTTTGTCCCAGAGCAGCCAGCTATGGATCCCTGCTTTCCACAAGCAGCCAGAATCCCAGTTTCCCCAGGAACTCTGCCTGTATTAACTTTCCAACCCGGTAGTCATGCGAGTCTCATGAAAGCACCATGAAATGTAGGTTTGTGCTCCCAGAGCAGATCTGCGGAGCTAGGTATTCAGCAGTCCCAGGCCTTCCACTCCCTCCCTGCTCATTTGTCTTCCTCCCACTGGTGAGCTGGGATGGGGAAGGGGCTCGGGTCCCGCGGAGCCACAGTTCCTGTACATGACTCCGTTTGCTGAGGTCTGCTCTTTTCTCCAGGTGTGTGCAGTCTTACGTGTCCTCTTTCCTGTTGCTCTCTCAGGATTAGTTGCGCCAATTAAATTTTCTAATTGTATCCAGTTTTAGGAGGAAGCCTCTGTCTCCTTTCATGCTGCCATCTTTTCTGTTTACTCTCCTTCACAGCTTTCTGAAGCATATATTTGACCATATCATTTCTCTACTTTCTTTACCTTCCTATAATTTTCAAGGCGTGTTCCGGATGAAGTGAAAATTCTGGCTTCCCCCTTCATATCTTTGGACTTTGGCTTTGCCCATTTCACTCCTCGTCCTTCACTTGTCCATGTACATCTTTGGCACAGATTTATGAAACCACTTCTAATTGTCAGGATCAAGAGGAACTTGAGCTTGTGTGACATCACACACTTCTCCTCTTTTGTCTCAGACACCTTCCAGTGTTTCCTTCCTTCAAATCCTGCCTTCCTTTAAAGCATCCTCTCTCTGGGGAAAGACTCCCCTGAGCCACTCCTCCCACATCACCTCCCTCTGCCTGAGTCACTGGTCTCATGGCACCCCAACTGCCCCGAACTGTTGCCCTCCTTGTGTTCTCACTGTACCTTCTGCTGCCTCTAGCATGTCACCTGTGTTCATTTTGTTTTCTTACCTTACATAAGAACAAACAGACCAAGAGAGTCACATAGCTAGGAAATAAGCATTGTTGTTGGGATAATTTAGGTTTCTAGCACCTTTCATGGAACAGCAGCCTTTTACGCTAATCTAACCCATTTAAAGTCACTTGACCACTTAAAGTGTCCAGCCACTCTTGCCAACTCACTGTCCTTTTATCCCAGCAGAAGAAGCACACAGACGTGTTACCTGGCTCTCTAGGTGGAAGGGAACCCTCTGGCACATGGGTGGGTCTTACCTGGGCTTTGTGATCTGGTGAGGGCATGACCCAGTGTGTATGCTAGGGGAAGAATGCATCTATCGCTTCAGAGCTGGGAGCAAAAATGAATGAAGAAGAATTACTTCTCTAAGAATGATACTCAAGCTATCCTTGAATGTGAAAAGAGAGCCTAAAGCCTTGTGTCTTCCAGGAAGCTAGAGAACAACGTTAACATGCCTTATAAGACGTGGTTTTGCTAAAATGCCACATGCTCTCACTGTCATGTTGGAACTGCTCTACTGGGAAAAAAAGAAACATTTTACTGGGACATAATATACATTTTTAAGAGTTTGACTTCACAATTTGAATTTAAAAATATATTTTAAGATGTAATATATGTGCCTCTACCTTCGAATATGAGGATTAATGTAAACACAGCAAGGTACAGATGAATGTTCTGCATGTAAGAGAAGATATATGGAAGCCAAAAATCAGCTCCTGGATGTGTGTTAACTGCTGAGATATGATCAAGGCAGACATTTTTCATGGTTTACTTGGTTTAATTCATTGAAAATGAAGGAATTTATTTTTAGAAAGTACTTAAAAAGTGTGGTTGGGGATTAAAATTTTCTAAATTGATTTCCTAAATCTTTGGTAATCCTCAAACAGAATAAGGAAGTATTGGTATGCATGAGCCTCCCCTCAATCATATAAGGCCATGAGGCTACTGTTTGTACCCAGATGTTAATTCTCCATAAATCATAGTAAAGCTCATAGTGATAAAGAATCTAATATGGAATTAATTTTTAAAATTAAACCAAAGCAACTTATTGGTAGATACTCTTCCAACCTATTGGGGGGGAACTGTGGAAGAACTGAAGGAGATCCTACTTGGGTACATCTCAGGGAATCTCACTAATTGCTAAAAAGCTCTCTGTAGAGATTTTTCAGCATTTCTCCCACTGTGGCTAGGGAAGGAGTAGATGAATCCAAACTATAAAGCAAAGTGTGCAGCCAAGACTGACAGATCTAATAAAGTCCTGATCCACTGTGTCTGCCAAGGTCCACTTGGCAAGGGCTTTAGATCCATATAATACCATTTCCTACCCATTGTGGGGCTGGGTATCCTTTCAGAAGCATAGCAATATTACAGCCTGTCCTTCCAACTCAATCACTCTGCTTTTCCTTCTTTGCTGTTGTGAGGGAGGTCGTACTTTGAAAAACTTAAACATGCCTTCTTTTTTAGCTTTCCAAGTATAAGACATTTATTCTAGTTGACCCAAGAATTCATCAAACCTGGAGAAGATTAAGACATGTTACTGCAAGTAGGATGATGTAATAGCTTCTGACATGGAAAATAAGATTTTTCAGATTCCTTAAGTTTCCTTTCAGTGTAGCAAGAACACCGGTGGATGAAGAGAGACAAGAAGTCAGTCGTGCGGCCAGAAATATGTGTTTTTATTTTTTCCTTCCTTGGGCTGCCGCTCAAAGACATAAAAGAGAGGAAATAAATGACAGTAAATGAGGCCAGAATTGGACTTTGATGCCCACTTCTCATTTGAGACTCTGAGCTCTGCAGGCTACTCCTCGCATGACCTCATGAAGCAAATATTATTACTTTTCTCATTTTAAAAAATTGCGACAAATGATGCAAAGACACGGAGAGACCCAGGGAGAGCACAGGTGGGCTGGAGTGAAGGGGCTGCGGTCCCAGGAATGACAGAGAGCTGGTGAACCACCCGGAGCCAGGGAGCGGCAGGGAAGGGCTCCCTACGGGATCTACAGGGAACACGGCACAGAAGGTCTCTCCAGAACTGTGACATAATAAATCTCTGTTTTATTTACATGAAAAAAAAAAATTGAAGCAAGTGAAGATTTTTCTTTAAGTGAAGAATGTTCTCAAGATCATACAGATTGCACAGAACCTGTGTTTGAGTCCAGGACAGGCTAACCATTTTTAACCACAGTACCACACTGCCTCTGTGAAATGCAATGTGCATATGCCAGGTTTAAAAATTTTTTTAATTAATTAAAATGGTGAAAAACTAAAATAAACTCAGTAAAACTTTAATGTTTTATATTTGTAGGATAACTGATTTCTGATCACATTGTTATTTGATGTGATATTAGGGTATGACACTTGCCATGGGGTAGCAGTCTATTAAAATTTCCTACATTTTTGAGAAAAATGGAGATTTAATATGTAACTTGGACTTCTGTGTTGTCTTGCTAAGAAAAACAAAAACAAAAACTTTGAGCTATTTTTTTGCTCAGTTGCATCCAATTTAAAGCTTTTTATTTTATTTTTTTTCTCCTGTGAATCTCTTGGAACAGTTTTGTTATTACTGATAATCATGAATGAATCACTTCTGGTCTAGATTTTTCAAGTACCATAAACTTCTACAGTAGGTTTGTAATTTCCTCAGAGCTTCAGAAAATAAATTAATTGCAACAATAGAAATGTTCTTTGAAGCTCTTTCCCTTAGCAATGGTGTAAATATTTCATAATTGTTTTGGGAACCAGACTTTTTATATGTAGGTGTAGTTGAGTGTTCATGTTATTTAATCCCACCATCCAACAGAATATAAACTCTCTTATCTAGATGTTATTTTCACTTTTAGGTGCTTGGATCTTTATTTGCATGTTTTAAAGGATTATTTTGTAGCAGTTTATTTGAACTAAATAAAACGTTTCTGACATCAACTTTTAAACTTGATGGTTTGGTTCTTTTTTATTTATTTTTTTGTAGACTTGGTGTCTCTGGTGCAAGATTTGCTTTGCTTGTAAACCAGTAGTGTTACCAATTAAGTGATGTAGCCGTTCAAGTAATGTTAACCACTCTGAATTAAAATGCTCTCAGGCAATTAAGCTGCCATTGTAAATCACCGGAATTTGGAAAAATAATCAGTGTCATATGATAGTTGTGTGACATGATGGATCTGATTTTTAATATACAAGATCTTAGTTAAATGAAGGTGAGCCTTCTGTATGATTTCATGCAGAAGATAGCATCAAGCAGAAAGGAAAAAAAAGACTAGAGAATATATGAAACCTGATTTCCCAGAAAAAATAAGGGAAGGCAAAATTTAACCATGAGAAAAGTGACAAATGGCAACAATTACATTAATTCCATTAATACAAATTGTGAACACAAGTCACACTTTTCTTCTCACTGTGATTTTATGAAATGAACATTTTTTTGAATGTCCTGTCTGATAAAAGCAAGTAAGGATGTGGGCGACTTAATGTGACTCAACTAATCCCGCTTCTGTAATGCCTTTTCCCCGGCTCACTGGTGTTGGCTACCCCACCAAAGTATTTGGTGTCTCACCTTCGTAGTTTTGCCTTTCTTTGTAGAGATATTTTTATTATCACAACTCATTTGGTAAATTGGCCTTGGTTGATTTGGTTTCTTTCTAGGTATCTGTGATCATGTGAAAATGATGTCAAAACAAATGCTTATGTTTTCATTGTTCAGAAAAATCTCTGTGAGTTGGACTAGTGAACTGTGCTGTTGCCAATATTACTCATGTAGCATAGCTGAACATTTCATCATTTTAAATAAATAATCAGAATGGTAAGAGTTATATAGGATCTAGCACAGATTGTTGCATTTATGAAAGTAAGTTATGCACTAGGCATCAGTTAGAATTAGACTTTTCTGCAACTGAGAGAAACCTCCAAAAACAGTATCTTAAATAACATGAAGTTTCTCTGTTGGGTAAACAGACTCTGAGCATTACTTGCCCAGAGCTGATATGATGGCTCTATGATCATCAGAGATCCAAATGCCTTCAGTCTTGCTGTTAGGCCATAGTTACCTTACGGCTTCAACGTCATGATCCAATATGGCTGACTAGGTTTCACTGACTCATCTATATTCTGGCCACTGAAAAAGAAGAACTTGATAAGGGCAAAAGGGGGGAATGCATATTGGGGGGCCATTTGCAATCTCTGCCACAAAAATACCAACCCAAATCATCTCAAGGTGCCAAACTTAAAGGTACACTACTAAAAACTTTGTAAAAATGTTGATATTCATATTTTCAGTGGCAAAACTATAGAGCATTCTATTTATGCCAATTGTTTTACCAAACAAATCTTTAGATACAAGAAAACATGTATAATACAATGTGTTTCTAATTGGAAAGAAAGCTCTGGAAAAATTTAGGATACAAGAAAGATGTGAAAAGTACTTTAAATTATTGCAATTTTAAAGTCTACTTAGTAGAAAAACTGTGATCATGAAAACTGAAATGTTACTTAGAAGGGGTTGAAGAAAAAAGGATAACCAAATTTTAAAGTTAAAAGCTTATATTTCTTTAAAAAAAGTTAAATATTAAGAGACCATGGCAACCCTCTGAGAATGGGAACTTTTGTTTATTTTATGCACCAATATATTCTTAGCATCTAGGATAATACCCCAAACAGAATAGGGGCTATATAAACGCTTGTTGAATTATTGATCAATCTATCAATTGATTACATTAGAATAAAAGAGAAGAAATATTTCCACATGGATTACAAGCAGGTTCCTACAAAAAGGAATACATTCAATATTAATGAAAAAAATACAAGAATATAATTAAGCATAGTAAATAAGATCAATTTTTTCTCAGCCTATTCAGCAATACATTGTGAGAAAACTGTAGAAAAGAACAACTTCAGCATATATGGGATGCACTGAAAATGTCAAAATATACCCTAATTTAAAAGAAACTCCTAAGTTTCACCAATGCAGGAAAAATGACTGGGATCAACTTACAAAGGGGGTTAAAAACTTTTCCACAGCAAGTCACAATAAAATATATGGCCTGGCCTGCAGCACTCATGAAATAGTGGGAATTTTAATGAAGTACATATGGAATTTAAAGAAGGAAATCACAGAAATACATTCATTTATTGTTATGCATGTTGCTTGAATTTATGTGATAATGTTTTGTGTCTGAGTAAAAAAGTTGTGAAAGCTCTCAATGTCTCCATATGATACCTCTTATAAATATGCAAAAAGATGAACAATTCTTCAAAATACATAAACAGAATGAAGGCATAAGAAGTGAGCTGTGAAAGTTGTAAAATGGATAGATATGTACTTCATCTTACACTGTTGTGAAATTGAGACACATCTGGAGATTATTGAGTATTCAAATATGCAGGTAACTTGTAAATCAGTTATTGGCTGGCAGATTCCAAATTTGAAGTTATAATCTCTTTAAAATGTTTTCTTAAGAAACATCCTGTGCTGTTATTAGAACTCATTCTTAGGAGAAGTAAATTATATTAACAGACCCTTTTTCTTTGCCTTCAAAAGAGAAGCATCATTTCACTTTTTGTCAGTGATAAATGATAAATATTTTAAATGTACTTGGGGAGAAGAGAATAAATATATCACAATCAAACTAATCTCTACAGCTTTCAAAAGACACACACCTTTTCTTCAAAAAAGGCAATATGTCATACATAATGAATTTTTCTTTTTTCATGGAATGAATTCTTATATTAAGCCACACTAGGATGTTTATTGGGAGCAAGATTCTGTCTATTTTGTTCACTGTACTCACTGTAATTGGAACTGGACCTGACACATAGTAGATGCTTAACAAATATTTTGTGTATAATCGATTGCTTGAATAAATGACTGAACACTAATCATATGCACTTGTAATGCTAAAACTCCAATTTTACACTGAAATTCTGCAAATCCTAATGTCATCTATGAATGTGTCAAAATAATCAGTGTTGGCCTATTTAATTCATATGGTATTCATAATAATGCTCAGTGCTGGGACTTAATGTTTTGTGTTGGCCAATCATTACAGCGGGAGCAAATGATTTGTTTCCATTCCACTTGATCCTTAAGATTATTTAAAAATGCCATGGAGAAGAATAACATTTGTGGCTGGCATCAGTGAATATCAGTAACTAACCTGACAGTGATAACCAAGCTGATCAGTGGCACCAGAAGATCTGCCACATCAGCAGAGAGGAAGTGATGCTTCACTAATCACACCGCTAAGAACTTACTGCTGCAATTTCATATATTCCCATTATTCCCATTTTGGATTTTAGTCTCCCACTTATAATACATACTGCTTTGGTTATAATTTGATGTGATGTCAAGCACTGCCGTGCAGAATGGCGTGAGGGAAATGGATTTTTTTTTATTAAAAGCTTCCAGTGTTATTAAAATTAATGATCCATTTGAAAGATCACTGAAGTTTCTCATAAAGCTTTCATTTTATTTTGTTTTAAGCCCTTCTGTTGAGTAACCACCACTGCCAGTTCCAAGGAATCACAGCCATTTCAGAGACAAACCTGAATTCTAAGCCATAAAGACAGTTTGCATGGCCAGATATCTTTGGAAGGAAGAATGGATGAGGGTTCCTGGGGACTCTGAGGGCCACATAGGAAAGACAGACATACCTGGGCCACCTTGCAGGGGCAGAAGGCTTTTGGAAGAGTGGAATGGGCCTCAGTAAAAGAGGGTTAGGTCATACATGTCCAGGTGGAGGAGATCTCACCTGTATAAAAAGAACAGAATTCCACAGAAAATACACACTCCATGAGAAATAATAGCTTTAAATCTCTGCCAAGCTCAGAGGACATCAGTGCTGGGTTATATTGGTGCCTGTCGAGTGAGAACTTCCTTGGACCATACCCCACTTTCTAATATGCCTCCCTGAAGACTAGATCATCTAGAACCAGACTATTGATGGGGAGGAAGAGCCATTCCCGTACTGAGGCTTCCAGCCTGTTCTCAGCCTGAGCTAGACATTTGGCATTCTCAGTATTACTTGGGACTGATCACTTAAGTACCACACTTGAACATTTTGTGAGTAAAAGCGACCAGGGGACTTGTTATTTTCTGAGAGTGAGTAGAAAATGCATGTCATCTGCTTAGATTTCATTGAAGGGGTACACCGAACTAGCCTCAGAGAAGAGATTTGCATGGGCCATGAGGGAAAATAATCGTTTTCTTGCACATTCTTGGGGGATAATCACAACTCACAGTGACATGGCAGTTTTCTCTAGGTGTGTTTTCGAGATCCCTGGTTCTCACATGTTGGCAGGTGGGGCGTGCACTGGAGAGCGCAGAAGAACACGGAAGGAGGACAGGCGGGAGCATCTGGGTCCATACAATGTTCCCGTGGAGTTCTGATGCCAACCATCGCTGGAGAACCACTGTCTTGGATGTAGTTCAGTGGAAATGTTATCGTGCGTGAGGCCATGTCACGCGCTGCCTGTTAAATACAAATTAAATCAGAATTCCCTCTGAAAGCTGTCACTCTAGGTGTTCTATTTTTTCAAATGTAGATTCTTCCTATGTTTCCACAACTTTATTCCTGTTTCTCATTTCTTTACATCCTAAATAACTAATGTCCTCACCATGCCATAATCATTCCACCTTATTTTATATCTAACTATCATAATTAGGGTGCTTCTTATGCCGCTGGACACCTGCGCTTCATCAGGCAGTCTGATGCAGGCCCCAGGCTAGAGCAGTGGCCTTGTTACAGTGATGTCTTAATTAAGGCAGATTTCCTCCATTTCTTTAGATTTATTATTTTTGTTTTTGCCTAACATGTTTTGTGTCAATATAACTTACTGTACAGCCCATGTTTTGGACAAGTAGGCTTTCTGTTTTAATTTTCTGTCTCAACTAATCAATATTTTGGAAAACACTTTTGCCGTGTTTATAGATGTATCAGTGAATTTTGTATTAGTTTCTTGTGGCTGCTGTAATAAACTAAACTTGGTGGCTGAAGTTTATTGTCTCAGAGTTCTGGAGGCCAGAATTCTGAAATCGGCGTTACTAAGCATTAATCTAAGTGTTGGCTGAACTGCACTCCTTCAGCAGTTCTAGAGGGACGAAGCTGTTCCCCAACCCTTTCAGCTTCTGGGTGTATCACCAGCACCTTTAGATCTCTCTCTCTCTACAGTGTCTCCACATTATTTTCTCTTCCATGTGTGTCTGTCTCTTAATTCCTTCCACCTCTCTCCTATAAGAATACATATGACTTCATTCAGCCCTCACTGGATACATAAGGATATACTCTTCTCTGGCAGCCTTAACTTAATCACATCTTTTGCTTATAGTCATAGAACATAATACTCACACATCCTGAGGATTAGGAAGTGACTCTATAGTCAGAGGCCATTTTTCAGCCGAACAAATTGTATTGCTGCAGTTGACTTCTGTGTGATATTTCACTGTGTAAATATACCAGTTCACTGATACTGATGGGCATTTTGGATGTTTTCAGCTTTCTGCTATTGCAAGTAAAGCTGTTACATGATTCTTGGCCATGTTTCCTGTTGTACATATACATGAGCTTTTCTAGCATGGATGCCTAGGAATAAAATTGCTGGGTATGGGACATATGAATGTTCAAATTTTGGAGGTAATATCAAACTGTTTTCCAGACTGGTTTCACTAATACAGCTTTGTAACAGACATACACAAGAGATCTTGGGAATCCACATCCTTAACATTGCCAGGTTTTGTTAAGTTGTGCAAATTTAATGACTATAAAATCTCATTATGCTCTTGATTTGCCTTCCACTGATCATTAACAGTACTGAGTATTATATATTTATTGTCCATATGCATTCTATCTCCATTTAAATGTCTATGTCTTTTATCTGTACAGTTTCTGCTTTTCTTTTTGATTTGTTAGGAGTTTTAAAAGATACATTATTTACAGTAACCTTGTGTTTTTTGCAAATGTGCAGATATCTTCTTCTCCTGCATTATAGCCTTTCCCCATCTCCCTGCCCCTTCCTCATAGCATTTTGGATGAACAGAACTTCTCAATTTTGATACTGTAAAATTTGTTTTCATTTGTTTGTAGTTTTTGTAAATTAAGAAATCTTTCCTTACTGTAAGCCTTAATATGTATATCTATATTTTCTTTGAGGAATTTTATTTTATTTTTTCACATTTTTAATCCTTATTCCATTTAGACTCCTTTCCCACCTCTGCATATGCCAAATTTTCACCCTGTAGTAGTTCTGTTTCTCTGCTTTTGTGCCCTACCTACTCCATTGGTCAATTCATCTATTACTCTGCCAGTTAATTATTACTCTGTCCTATTACTCTGTCCTAATTATTATGGTTTCATCGTAAGCCCCAGTTGTTAAAATTCTTTTAAATAATTGTTTAGGTTAAAAAATTTCTTCATAATATATCTGTGGATGAAGTGTATTTTATATGAATGTGGTCTTATCTATTTAAAATATTTTTCTTTTAAACTATTTATTTTTGAAGGAGTGGAATTAATTCTGAAACCAGGTACTTATTAAATATTCTAAAATGGAAGAAATAAAAATGTCTTTTTAGTGATGGTACCTTTGGGATTTTGTTTCTAGAGTCAGTGTGTTTTAAACTAAAGAGCCACAGTTTCAAATTCTCGGTTAGCATTCACTAAGGATACTGCCTGTTTCTCCAAAGACAAAATGGGCCTGATGCAGCTTGTACCTCAAAGTCAATTTTTTATAATAATGATAGATTTAATACTTTCTAATGAAATGATATTCAGCTATTTAGTATTTGCATATGCTTGAGATTTTACTATCTTCTAGACAATTAAGCTTCAGCCCATTAGAAAGAATTAATTCTCCTTAGGGGTACATTCAGAGTAGTTTCTGATAAGTGAGTTTGCCTGGAGAATAATCTGTGGGTGAGAAGAACATTACTGTAACTTGATGACTGTGCTTTACAGACCCAGTGTCACCTGTGGGGAGGCTGACTAGCCTGGGGTGGGACAATAGAACATGGCTGCAAATCCTTAGTATAAACATGTCCTCTTGTCTGCCCCGTATACTAAGGCAGCTTAAAAAATACACAGATGGTTCTGGACACTTGAATTGCCACCACCTCTGATCTAAAACTAATTGCTGGCGCCCAGGAACACCCCTGAGTCCACTTGCTAAGTGAGATTTTTTTTGAGGGATCAAGTGTTAAGTGGAATTCTGATATGAAATATTATACCTAACTCCATTCTCTGGGTTTTCTCAGTTCCTCGGGGTACAGTTGAGATAGGATCTTATCAGCATCTTGATTGATACAGCAAGGGCCATTTAGTAGGACTGGCCAATGAGAGCTCTTAGGCACCCATCCCACTAAACAATAGCACCGTTGCAGGTCCAGTTGACAAGATGAAGTCTACTCTCTGCCTATTTCGCTCAATCCGAGTTCAGAATCTCAGATGGAAGCATCTGCTTGAAGAAGCCCAGGTTCTGTGCCAGTATCCTAGGTGCTGGGAATGGGAGGAATGTAGAAGAGTGGGTCCGAGGTCTGTTTAGGCTCTGCAGTGAGAGAGAGTTCAGCAAAGTCGCTATGGTGGGGAGTTCTCCAGACACACACAGGCAGTTCAGATGCTAGGCAGTCAAAGAAATGTAAGTGCAATTTACTCAAGACCACCACAGAGCTAAGTGAAAGAGCTGTTTGTTGTCGGACTCCAAATCTTCCTACTCTACAACCCTGCCGTCCTTATTAACTAAAAGACCCATGGTTGGTATTGTATATGATTAGGTTAACAATGATAGTATTTTGGATTTATATTATTTCTCAAAAAACAAACAAAGCTTGAACTACTTGAACACTTGTTTGTACTTAAAACACCTAGTAGTTTGTATACTTTATTACCTTATTTAACAACCAACCTGAGATAAAGAGACTTTAAATGACTTCCCTATGATCAGTCAGTAGTAGATTAACCATTATTTATTTTTCCTAACTCTGTTTCAACCCACTAGTGTCCATTACCTGCTCTCTGAAATGAAAAGGCTACAAACGAAAGACATTGAAGGTGAATGATATGTTTTCCTCCCTGAAAGTTGTGGTGCAGGGGTTAGTAACAGGACTAAAATTTAGGAGATATAGAAAACAAGAGATTTGATTAGACTGGACTATGATAGAATAAGGGCCAAGTTAAATTATCGTAACTTCAAATAATGCAAAGTCCAGAGTAAATGGAAAGGCACTCTAAAAACTTCTTGGTGTATTTCCATTTTAATAATCCAACACCATCTGTGAAAACAGAACAAGTATTATGGGCCTCCACTAAATGGATTATATGTTCCTTAGCAGACACCTGTTCAGAGCACTTAGGTATTAGGTGACTCAGGGATCTAAAACCCATCCATATCTATTGATTGAGTCTGGATATTGAATTTAAATGTCAGGAAATACAGTGGCAGTTTTAGAGGGAAGATATAATAAAAGCAGATATTTAATTTAAGCTCTTTGTATTTGAGATCATCAAAAGCAAAGTCTTAATTCATATATACAGAACATCCATCTTGTGAAATGCTTTCACAATACAACTAGGAAGCACTGGCTACGAGGACATGCAGTTGTGTGATCACATATTATGGTCTGCCATGCAGTGGAGTCAGGGAGGACCCCTCCATCCACCAGCTTTACAACTGAGAGCCTCTCTGCAGTGTTGGGTGTGCCTGGCCTGTGTGGCTGACTGTGGTGGCCATGGATTTATTGCTAGAACTTAGGTGTTGTGATGCTTAGTCCAGAGTCCATTTCCCTTATCCTGTGCTCTTCAGGACCTGGAAAAGAAAAGAGAATAAAGATAAATGTAAATTTCAATTTTGTTTTAATTTGTATCATACATCTGGCAGTAGTCAGCAGGACCTCTGAACCCTAAATCTATCTACATGGGTGCGATCCTTGGGTGGACTTACCCTGGAGATGGTAGGGAGATGCCCAGAGCCTCCCCTGTGGATGGTGGGGATGCTGCAGTGGCTGCAATAGTAGAGGATGCAGCTTCACCCGGGAGCTCCCTATCTGTGGACTTTCCAACTGGGGAGTCCCCAGTGGGGAATTGGTCTAGGGTAAGGCACTTCCTAGAGGGATGGGGCCATCCCCAAAATTGGGTAAGGGTGGACACACCAGAAACTGTGGAATTAGCCCTCTGTGAGATAGAAGACTGCTTAGAGGCCCTGAGTGGCCATGTAGCAGCCAAGATTCTGGGATGTCTTTTTCTTGAGATAGTGGAAAGAGTTATTGAAGAGAGAGAGAGAGAGGGTTATCGAGGAGAGTGAGAGACCTTGGTAGGAGAGAGACACACTTCAGCACCGCCTAGAAGAGCTAGGCAATGACTTATAGGATGCCCTTAAGATAGAGAGACGGTTATTGAAAAGACAGGTCGTGCTCCTGGAAGATACGTTAGCTGCCCGTGAGGGAGGAGGCAGCTGGAGAATCCACACTGCAGAAGGCCGTGGGGGAGGGGGAGGAAAGAGCCATGCCTTCAGCCCTGAAGATGTCAGGAGAGGATAAGGGAGTGGGACCGAGGGCTGATCTGTTGCCGAAGCCACCACCCAAAGCACCAGCCTCTCCCATATTAAAGGCCCGCCCTGTTGTAATTAAGAAAATAAAAACGCAACAACTGCAGGATCCTCAGGGGGAGGAGCCGCCCCTTCCCCAGGTTGTGGAGCACTCCATGCTCCGCCCCTGTACCCGGGATAAGCTGGTCGAATTGAGCATCCAGTTTCTGCAGAAGCCGTTGGAACCTCTGCCTACATGGCTTTTGCGTCTCTGGGATATGGGGGTGGAAAACATTGTTCTGTTGGGCTCTGAACTGGGTAGACTGGCTTCCCTGACGACTCACCCTTCTCTCTGGCAGCGGTTGCAAAGTGTCCATCACACCTCAGGGAATCAGGTGCTTCTGGACTGGTTCACAGAAGCCATGAGGGCAGTTTAGTCTAATAAGCGTGATTTACCATACTTACCCACACCTTGCTATTCAAAATGTGGTCCAAGGACCAGCTGCATCAGCATTAGCTGGAGTCTGAGAAATGCAGAATCCCAGACATCAAAATCCATTTGTATTCTTTATATTGATGAGAGGACAGGAAGACAAAAGGTACAGGAGCAAAGCTCATCACTTTGAATTTTGTTAGGAATTGTGTTAGAGCAGTCATTTCCCCCCTACTCTTTGTTACTTAAAAAAAAATTATTTTTTTAATAGCTATTTTTTTAAAGAACCATTTTAGGTTCACCGCAAAACAGAGAAGGTACAGAGATTTCCCATATTACCCCCTAACCCCATGTACTACAGCATCCTCTATTATCAACATACCTCAACAGAGAGGTGTGTTTGCTACAACTGATGAATTGACATTGACCCATCATTATCACCCAGAGTCCATAGTTCACATTAGGGTTCACTCTTGGTGTTGGACATTCCATGGGCTTGAACAAATGCAAAAATCATTCAGAGTATTTTCAGTGCCCCCAAATCCTCTGTGTTGTGTATTCATCCTGTTTCCCAACCCCTGGCAACCACTTATCTGTTTACTGTTCCCATAGTTTTGCCTTTTCTGAAATGACATGGTTAGACTCACGCAGTGTGTAACCCTTCTTATTGGCTTCTTCCACTTAATAATATGCACTTAAGAGTCCCCCCAGAGTTTTCATAGCTTGATTATTCATTTATTCTTTGGGCTGATTAATATCCCATTGTATGTACCACAGTTTGTTTATGCACTGACCTAATGAAGGATAAACTGGTCACATCCAAGTTTTGGCAATTATGAATAAGGCTGCTATAAATGCCCATGTGAAGGTGTTTGTGTGTGCATAAGTTTTCAATTTCTGCATAAATAGCAAATAGCACGATTCCTGGATTATATAAAGGAATATGTCCAGTTTCATAAGAAACTGCCAAACTGCCTTCCAAAGTGGCTGCACCATTTTGCATTCCCAGTAGCAATGAATAAGCGTTCGTGTTGCTCTACATCCTTACCAGCATTTCATGTTGTAGTGTTCCAGATGTGTATATTAACAGATATATAGTGGTATCTCATTGTTACAATTTTAACAGATATATAGTGGTATCTCATTGTTACAATTTTAACTTCCTTGATGACACATGATATGGGACATCTTTTCATATGCTTATTTGCTGTCTGTATGTCTGTTAAGATTTTTTGGCCCATTTTTTAGTTAGATTGTTTTCTTAGTGTTGAGTTTGAGTTCTTTGTGTATTTTGCTTAAGAGTCCTTTATGAGCTGTGCCTTTTGCAAATATTTAATCCCCATCTGTGGCTTTTCTTTTCATTCTCTTGACATTGTTTTTCACAGAGCAGAAGTTTTTAATTTTAATGAACTCCATTTATCAATTCTCTCTTTCATGGATTGTGCTTTTGGTGTTGTATCTAAAAAGTCATCACATCACCATACTCAAGGTCATTTCTGTTTTTCCCATTGTACCTTCTAGAAGTTTTATAGTTTTGCATTTTACAATTACTGGCAACATGTTTTAAAGAATGTATCACTTGGAATGTCTAAGTAATGACATGTTGGACTTTCTCACATATGGAACAAGGGCTGCTTGAGTGAAATTTATGTTCATTCCTCCACTTTTTTAGGTATTTCTTGCTGTAATTCATGCCACTACCTAGGATGTAAAGGCATCCTGACTCATTAAAGAGAACAAATTTAGAATGTGTCAAATACGTTGCATGTTTTAAAAGCCAGTGTAATGCCAGAATACATGAACATGCTTAGTATAAACACTCCACAAAGCATAGTATTCCTGCTTTTTGAACAGTAGATAGTCTTTTAAGGTGTATGCTATACAGCTCTGGAGACTAAAACTTAAGACAAAGATGAGAACTTGGAAGGATAGGCATGGAACTGGATAAAAATGGCTGTCCAGATTGTGAGGACAAACAGGAATTGCCCATTTCCTTTATACCATACCCCACATTTCCTAAGGACAATTGGGTTCATGTTTAGCCACTGTATTCTAAAGTGGAATTGTCTTGTAAAAGGACTGTGTCTACTGGGCATTTGAGAAAGCATGAAGAACTGAGAAAGCTTGAAGATTCATGACTCAGGACTGGCCATGCTAACTCCATATGCATGTTGCAGGTAAGAAATTATGGCATTCAGTCTCATCTTAAGGTTGAAGGAAATTGGGTGTCTGAAGAAAAGAGGCAAAGCGAAGGCCTGTATGGATTACCTTTAATATACACATCCAAGGTTTTGAAATTCTGGGCAGGCTATCAAAATGAAACTCTACATGTAATCCCAAAGAAAGCTTTAACAGAGTATTTCCTTTTCACTACCATTTTTGCTTACTTTTCCCCAAACTATAAATACTAAGGACATTTTCCTGGCTTCAAAATTTATAAAATTAAGTGTCCAAGGTAGTTCAAGTGTAAATTAACTTCTAATAGAATTTCAGAAGCCCAATTTAAATTTTCAGAATTCCATTTTAGGTTCCAGTAATATGAAATAGTGTTTCCAATAAACTTCAAAGATTGATATTTTGTGTACCATAAGTACGAGAACCATTGATAAAAGGCTCTGTGCCTTTTATACTCAGCTTTAGCTTTCCATAGTTTTAGCTCATCTCTAGAATTTTCCAAAGAATGACTGATTTCACAGAAATGTTTTCTAACTTATAAAAGTTTTCCAGCTGATGGAAAACAACCTTAGGCACAATGAATGGGGGAAAAGTTGTGAAATGAGAGTAGCTGAGAGAGAAACTTTCCTGTATACTTTGGCAGTTACTGCTCCAATTGTTCCACTTCTGCAGCTTATATCTATAAAGGCTTCAGGAGTATATGTATGAGAAAGTGTCACTTGAAGTAACAGCTTAAGCCCTGGGTGCCTAAGTTTTTCAGCAAGACTATGCTCTCAAAATAAAGCCTTAGGTGCACAAATTAGCCAAAAACTCAAAAATGAAGCTTTGTCCTTAAAATGTGTTTAGCCAGCATCAGGTGACTTGGACCCAAGATCATGGGGGCTGAATATAAACCATGTTGTGCTGTCAAGCTGGAGTACCCAATTCAGGTAGAAATGGAGAGGCATTTATAAACTCCACCTTGGTTTTCCACCACATATTCATTATTTTGTGAGTCAAGTTCTTTAATGATGATACATTGCAATCCTGAAAGTGATGTATTACAGTGGCATCCCTGGAAGTATACTTCAGGACATATATATTTACCCTATTCCCCTACATTTCTTTTTCCTTTTTTCTGCCTCAGTATCTTTAACACTGGGCCACTGATAGTGTCCAAATTAAGGTCTCAGTTGTGAAGCTGATAGAATTAATAATAGGAACTAATAGAAGAGACATCATCAAAATCTAGAGAAGTACCAAATGTCAGTAATGGAATGGCAAGATTCTAAGTAGCAAACTGTCAGCATTGGGGTGGTTTCCACCATCAGGTATGATAGGGTAATACAAAATCCAGAGAGGGATGAATAGACAACCAAGAAATCAACAGGCATGATGATGATAATAATATATAGTGTATTTCCTTTATCCTGTTCCTTTCAGACTTCATCCACCTTGCCGACTCAGTAGACTTTATTTAACATTCCCAAGGAGACTTTGTCAGCTCCTGTTCTCTCCCAACTTCCCACGTTGAAGGGATTGAGGCTCAGAGAGGGGAAAGCAGCTTCTTCTATTTCACAGACCCAGTCTGTCTGACTCTAGAATCCTAGATTTTAACCAATGCACATTATTGCCTCTTTTATACTAGATTGAGGAGGAGGTGAATAGATGAAAGGTGACCTAGAGGGATGAGACTGGATGTAAAGAGTAGTTGAGTAAGCTATCAAGGTAAGCACAGTGGTCTTAGGTCAGCTGTGAAGGGTTGATGATGACGAAAGAAAAGAAAGGGTGGCTGAGATGACAGGGGGACAGGCAGGAACTGAGAGGACATTCTTGGACGCTTCCTTCAGATGAATGTTGAGGCTCCTAGAATGGTGTTCTCAAAGTGGGTAAGATGAGCCACTGAAGTATGAAAAAAGAGTTAGAATGTTAATCTAATACTAGTTGTATAATATTTATCAAAGAAGATGTTATTTTACTAAGGTCAAACATTTGGATTGATCCTGGCTTCTTCACGTGGATGTACATGAGACCATCATATATAATGTACATTCCCCAGTATATCCCACAAGAAAAGCAGGAAAGAAAAAAGTGGTAACTTGTGATGTCAGCCCTAGGAAACTAATACAGAAAGGTAGAGATTAGCCCTTTATTTTGGGAGGAAGTTAATTGATTTGTCTATTATACATCATTAATAAAAGGGCAGAATCAAGGCTAGTTGTATGAAATTGGCTATGTACTGAGCTCCAATTTCAACTAGAAAAATCATGTGTGAGAACCAGGAGGCAATTTAAAGTTTCCTTAGGCCTCTTCAAGTCAGAAAATGTGTGCTTAAAGGTGCTCCTCTCCTCCTTAATAATAAAACAACAAAATAAAGGTTACTGTACCAACTTTGTTTTGAGCAGCATTAAAGCAACATAATAGATCAGTATATTCCAGAACGGTGGTTCTCAAAGCCCTGTGCCCATCAGAATCACCTGGAGGGCCTGATAAGCACAGAGTGGTGGGTCCCACTCTTCAGAGTTCCTAATTCAGTAGGTCTGGGACTTTGCAACTGTAGCAAGTTCCCAGGTGATACTGGTAATGCTGGTCCGCATACCGCACTGTGAGGAAAACTGCTCTGTGCATGTTTTGTAAGCACTTTTATGGTTTTGATGTTTGAGCTGGGACTCTGCGATGCTGTTATGAGAATGCAGTTGTAACCGGTAGCAAGACAGGGTTTATAGTTGTAGCGGCAGAGATGTTGGTGAATTGGGTAGGAGAAGCTGAGGGTAGTATCTTCTGATTGCCTATATGATTGCCTGTATTATAGTAAAATAGGGAGAGTCATTTGCTGAGAATGAGGTCAGGGAGAAGTCTTGGATATTTGAAAAAAGAGCAGTAGCTGTGAAAACTGTAGCCGTGGAGGAGAGAGAATCTACTGATGAGAAAATGGTAAGGTTTCGGGCAGTTGCAAAGGCTCGTGGTTGGCGGGGTGGTTTAAAGTGAGATGGGTTAGCGATCTAGCTTGTTTTTGATTAGTCACATGAGCCACTCATGTGCAATCATGAAGTACGTAGAGATTTAACCAAACTAGAGCTGAGGTTTTGTTAGGTAAATGCAATCCAGGATGGATGTCAAAGAGCTGAGGTTAGACACAAGGAAATGATAAGCAGTACTGAAAAGGTAACCAACTTAATGGATTGTATTCAAGCTTGGGGTGAACAATTTTTGGAGATACAGAAATTGGAATTGGAAATATTGAAAATACAGCAAGTAGTGGTTAGATGCCTAGATTGAGATTTTTGTAAATGATCAAGTAGTATCAATAAGCATAGCATGTAGTTACATATAATAACAAGCCCAAGGCTGGCTGTATATGTGATTTGCATTAAATTTAATTTTGTGTCTTACCCAGAAGTCACCAGATAGACAGTCAAGGGCTGGTGCAGTTGCTCACTGACTCAGCTTCTCTCAGTCTCTCTCTCGTTCACATTTATTGTGGTGGATTCAGTGTGTTTACATATTTAATTTTATTTATGAGGATTTAGGGGTCTATGTTCATGAGAGTGATTGAACATTTCCCCTCTGTAATATCCTTGTAAGGTTTTGATATAATAATAATTCATAACATGCTGACCTCATGAAAGAATGTGAGATGGTTTTGTTTTGTTTTGTTTTCCTAGTCTCTGGAAGGCTTTGTGTAAGTTGAGAATAATTTTTCCCGAAGCAGCTGGGAAAATCCCCAGGTGTAGCCATTAGGGTCTGAATTTTTCTCTGTGTAAACTTCCTTAATTAAGGATTTGAAATTTTAAATAGATATAAGACCATTCAGATTTTGTATGTTTTTGGCTGATCTTGGTAAATTGTGTTTTTCTAGAAATGTGTTTATTGGTCAAATTCACTGTCATGAAGTTCCATGTAGTATCTTAGCATACGTTGTGGTCCCCAGACCAGCGGCATCTATATCACATGGGAAATTGTTAGAAATACAAATTCTCACCCTATCCCAAACTTACAGAATCAGAAATCTAGAGCAACCTGCGTTTTGAGAAGCCCTCTGGGTGACCTGGACGCATGCTAATGTTTGAGAGCCACTGTTCAAGGTTAAGCTTTAGCAGCATCCCACAACATTGGAAGGTAGTCTTTGCACTATCGGCTTATTCTAATTTTATTCTTTTCATTTTAATTTTGCTCTGGGACTTCCTTCTTTGATATAAAGTCTATGTAGGTGAGTTTTGCTTAATTTTTAAATGTTTTGTGTTTTGATTTCTAACTTGATTTCACTATGAGAAAAATATGTTTTGTATGATTTTTAGTCTTTTGAAATTTGCCTTCACTATGGCCCCAGATGCATTCATTTTTGAGGAAGGTTTCACATAAACTGGAGAAGAATGTATATTCTGCAGTCAGTGTGTACAGTGTTCTATATATGTTAATTAGGTCAAGTTTGTTAAGCACGTTCAAATGGTATATATGCTTACTGTTTGCTTGTTTTATCTCTCTTTAAGAGAGGATGTTAAAATATCCCATTATGATTGTGGATTTGTCTTAGTTTTAGTTCTACTAAACTTTACTTATTTTGAGGCTCTGTTACTCAATGCATAAAATTTAGAATTGTTGTTTGTATCTTCTTAGTTGATTGACAGTTTTATCTTTGAAATAGCCCTCTTAATCTCCGAGAATGCATTTGCCATGTTTCTTTCTACTTTACCTGATGTTAAGGTAATCTTGATGGTGGTTTCTTTAAGTTAGTGTTTGAGTGGCTTATTTTTTCAAAATTTTTTTATTTTTTTATTTTATGTGTCATTATAACTAAAGTGTGTCTCTTGAAAGCAGCATATAATTAGGTTTTGGATTTTTTCAGGTTTAAAAATGCTGTCTTTTCATTGAAGCATTTATTTCATGTTTTTAAATCTAGCTTTTCATATCTGTTGCTGTTCATTTCATCTGTCCTGCATTCCCTTCTCTCCCTTTTCTATTTTATTTTGGATTGCTTGTTTTTTTTTTCTAACTCCATTCCTTCTCTTCTATTACCTTATTAGTTTTACATTTTTTTAAATTCTACTTTTAGTGGTTAACCTTCTGCAGTGTGAATTTTTGACTGACTTCCCCTCTTTCCCTTCTCACACTTTACTTACCAGGATTATGATAAAGAGAACTGAGGATTTTTACATCCTTTCCTAAGGTTGGAACATTTTGTTATAATTTATGATTAGATAATTTCTACCTTTGTTCCTTGAAACTATGTCAGTTGGTTAAATGTTTTACTCCTTCACTGATGGACAAGCTAGTGTTTAACCAACAGCTCCCAAAAGAACATCGGGGAAAATCAGTCAAGAACACAGCCTCTACCTGAGTCAGGTAGCATTAGACTCTAAGCTTTCTGTCACTTCTTTCAAACCAACATAAACAACAGATTTCAACACTCCAGACTGTTTCTTAAAAAATATGTCATGTCCCCTGGGCTTGCTGTAAATTGGCCATCTCCAGTGCTTATGTAGAAACACTCAAAACTTAAGCAAAGTCTACAATTTTACCCAGCGCTCTCCTTTTCAGAATCATTTCATGTCGAGCAGGGTTTAGACAATTGAATTCTCTTTCAATGTTAACTTTAATCAAAAAATACTATTAATCATACTTATGCAACGGTCACACAGACTTCTTAGGAATAACATTCTCATTTTCCGTGGAAGCTATAATGAGAAGTTGCATCAAAAGCTTTCTGGTTACTGGTTGCTAATTCAAAAGGACATGCCTGTCCTACTTGAAATCTCATAACCATTAGACACTGAAGTGCGCTCTCCTCTGGAATGCTTTCTTCCTTTTTGTCTGAGTTTCCTCACCACTCTTATTTCTGTCTGGTGTGCTGGGCTGAATCTTCAGCCTTCTATGGCATGTAACTGCTGGTGTTCTTTACTTCTGTTCTAAGCAACCTCCTCTCCAAACCTGCTCCGTGTTAGGTTGTTTGCACCCATATCTCTATTCACTATCCCTGGGCTGCTAAGGCCCTTATGTCCACCTGTATATTAGACATTTGGACTTAGTGTATAGGAACTTCAAACTCAGTATGTACAAAACCATTCATCATATTCTTCATACAGCTCAGTGAGTCACACAGCCATCTAGCTCGTTGCTGAAGCCAGAAACCTAAATGCCAACCTCAAAATTAGCTTTTCACTCAGTTACCCTGGGCTGTCAGATTATTCACCTGTCCTCAATCCCACCTCAGGTACCTATTTCATGCCTCCATCATGCTCTTCTACCTGACATAAAGCAATACACTCCTACTTAGTTTCCATGCCTCCAATTAATTTTCCACCTTCTGGACAGAGTAACCTTTCTAAAATTTTTATAAAAATCTGTCTAAAACTGGTCATGCAACTTCCTTGCTAATAGTTTCCCTCTTGCCTTGGATAAAATCCAGACTCTGCAATGTGACTTAATTTCCCTGACTAGGTCCCGCTTTACTTTGTCATTCCGTGTGTCATCTTTCCTCCCGACTTTACCACCACCCCAGTACATGTCCCTGCTTAAGCCACACGTCCATTTTTACTTTGTCTCCACTGTGCCTCCTTTGCGTCTGGCTCTCAGATCCTCTTCTCCTGTTCCTCTTAACTGCTCCTATCCATGGTTGTCTTTAGTGTCCCCAAAACTTACGACATTTTATAAATAATTCTACATAATTAATATAAAATATGATGATTAGAATTAATACAGTCGTTTCCAGTCTCTCCTTCCAAACTCAGCTTGTAGCTCATTTTACGTATCCCTGATGCGTGAGATGCCAGCTGGTGAAAAGGGTTTTCTTAGTTATCATAAGCCTCTTTAGGAAGCAGATGCGTTTAGCACTTTTTCCTAGTTAATTTAAATGATCTGGCAGAGTGCCTTAGACACAGTAAATACCCACTTCTCCCTTTCCCTTTTTAGGACAAGCACTTCCGCTTCCTCCTATCATTCCTTCTGCAGGACTCCTATCAGTCCTAATATAGGACCTTAAACTCCCATATTATGCTGTTATTACTTTTCTCTGCATTTGCTACAATTACTTATTGTCTCTTAAAATGTTATATCTAGAACTAAATCCAGAGCCCCAAATGTGGTATGACCAGTGAGAGTACTGTTACCTCAGTATATTTGAATACTAAAAAGCTATTAATGCAGCTTAAGGTGAATCTCATTTTATATTATTTGCAATCATATCCCACTGTTGCCATATATTAATTAACTCGCCCAGGTCTTTTTCCACATGAAGTGGTGCTGTGGTGACCTTTCTCCACAGTGGTTAAGAATACGGCCCCTGGAGTCAGTTTTTATAAGTTCAAATCCAGGCTTTTCCAATTCCAAAATGTTTGGCTCCAAGCAAGTTACTTAATTGTTGTAGTTTAATCATTTGAAAAGTAGGAATGCTCTCAGTATCTGCAGGTTAGAGACATGAGCAGTACTTTTATAGGTATAAACAGACATACAGATGCAGATATAAATAAATGGCAACACATGGAAAATCCTTAGCACAGTTCTGGAAAGAGTAACAATAGTAGAACCATCATTATTTGATGGTAATTGTTATTATCATTATGTTCTCAATTTGCCACTTGTGCAATTTTTTTTCCCTAAAATCAGGGTCTTGCATGTAAACATTTTGAATTTCACTATCATCCTTCTATTAACAATCAAGACATTAAAAAATTTGGTAAACGTTTTGTTTAAAGTCATGTCTAAAATTCTAATGTCAAGAGTCTTTCATAGTAAGAGATGATACTCATTCTCTATCATTTATTGTATCCATGGAAATATTTCAGATATTTCTAAAATGTTGGCATAGGTAAGGTACTTGGAATTAAGTTTATAATCAAAGCCAACAGTTGGTCCTGTGTCATATTTTAACAGGCATTCAAAATTAAAGTCTGTCATTTATTTTGTCTTGGTAATAGTTATGCTAATTATCAGCAATAGTGGATTTGCTGTCTTAAACCAAATACGTATCTTTACACCTGGAATGTAAGATCTCCTTTGCGTTATTCATTAGAAAATGTAAGCTGTTTAAGAATTATTTTTAAAATAACTTATCATCAGCCTATTTTATTCCTCTGTGCATCATTTAAGTTGTAGTCAGTAGGAGAAAGAAGTCACTACAAGATGAAAAAGGAAAATAATATAAATTTTGGATCTTATGTTTTTTGTTCTTAATGTATTCAAGTCCCAACCAAAGAGGGTAAAGTGAAGCAGGAGAATTCTACGTGATGGTTTGTTTGAGACCAGAGAGAAAGAGGGGTCCAGGATGAGACTGGCATGTCAAACAGTTACTGAGAGCAATGCATTTATTGCCTGTGAGTGTGTATGTGGACAAGGATGTATTTTTAAAATACACTTAATGATAACATTCCTCGTAGCAATATCTTCAGGCTCATTCCCAACATTTTTCTGCTTTTCCTAACACTGTTTGCTTAAAATTTCCCCTTTTCTCTTCTAGCTATAATCTACTTCCCAGCTTCCCCTTGATTTCTTCAATGATTTAGGAAAAGATTAACAAAATTTAAGTCCTTTGTTCTTCATGGCTATAATTATAGGGCTATTTTATTCCTTCTTTGTTCTAGATGAAATTACACTTTGCTGATGTTTGGGCCTATTCTTATAAACTCTGTTTTCTGTGGAGTAGGAACCATTCTGACATATTATCTCTTTGGGAATAGAAGTATATTTTACTGAGTCAATTGTCTTGATAAATTACATTATATTTGAGTTTTCAGTTTTTATGGGTAAAAGTTTGTACTTGGTATTATTTTGTTGCTTACAGTGGTGATGTTCATGATTCAATCAAGATTTGATCTCACCATTAGTGCTGTATGTAGACAACACACTTTAGGAATTTAAAAATGATTTTTCAACAGTTTCTTTGGCTGTACATTTATCTCCTGCATACAAGTCAAAATAAAAATAGCAAAACAATATTGGTTGGAAAGATTTAAAGTTAAAACAAAGAAACAAAAAGAGACTCCAGGTGAGAAAATATTGATAATAATACATTTTAACTAGAGTCTAGAGGTGATCTTTATGTCCCAACTGTTTAAGCTCACTGGTAACATCTTCTGTTATTAAACATTACTTTTTGATAATGAGATAAAAAACTCCAAATGTGGACTCAGGTGCCAAAGGATGTTAGTTGTATAAAACAGGCATGAACTGACAAAATCATATTGCTAAAGAAATAAGGGAAATTAAGTTAGATAGCTTTTGCCAGTGTAAAACAGAAAAATACAAAGTTATCTGGCTAATAGGGTGGTGATCAGTTTTATTGGTTAGTTTCATTTTCGTTGCTGTTTTTAGAACAGGCATAATTATGGTTTCTTAATATCTGCCTCTAGTACAATTAAATGGTGTAGAGATCTGTTTAAAAAGGGGCTGTGTCAAAACCAAAGGGAGGATTCTTAAAGGGAATATAAACATTTCAAAAGATCAAGTAATTTATCAGAAAATACTGCAAGTGGGTGCTGTGATTTGGTTTTTTTTTTTTCTGTAACTTTGGAATTCTACCCACATTTTGTCCAGAGGGTTAGATGATGGCTGTATTTTGTAACCTTGTCAGTTTGTCAGGGACTATTATGGACCATACAACTTGGAGTCTTGAAATAAACCTGGAAGGGGATATAATTTCACTCATTTTATGGGTGGGGGAAATAACTTGAGAGACCCATGACTTACCCAAGATCATATGGTGGTTATGTGCCAGTAGGTTTTTAATCCAGGTTTCTACTTACCCAGCCTGTAATATCCAAGCATCACATATTATTAGGTTTGTTTTGCATCATCTATGTAGTATTTGGCATATTTCTGGAACTTAACAGGGACTCAATAAATGCTTATTGGATGTATGAATGAAAAATGGCCCTGAGGTAGCATAAGTCAATATTCCATTTTGCTGTCATGGCTTTCATTAAACAAATCCTGTGATTATTCCTGGAATATGTCACACACTGCAAATCAAATGTGTGTAGCAAATAGATTTTTTTTTTATCCCCTTCCAGCCAAATTGATATTGAATTTTCTTGTGCTTGTTCAACAATTCTGGTGCAGGGTTTAAAAAAATTGTAAGTTTCATTTGGGGTTACAGGCTTCAGCTCAGGACTGAGAAAGGAGATAATAGTAATCTGTAGCATTCAAGGATGTATAATTCCGGGAGCTCAGAAATAAATCATAGCTCCTGTTCTCAGGAGCTCTGCAAACAAAGATGCCAAAGAAATGGCACATTGCCTCTGAACCCAGGGAGGAACACGTAACAATGACTCCCCCATTGATTGCTTATTTATGAAAATTATTTCCTTCCTGATATAAAGTTGGAAGACAAAATCAGCTGTACAATCTGCACGTGAGATTGAGTGTGGGATGTCACCATAGAGCAAGGGTTTAAAATAACAGAATAAAAGCAATAACTGGTAAAGTTGTTGGTGCTGTGAAAGAAGATAAGTTCTAAAATAAGAAGGCTTAAACATGAAATACGTCTTTGCTTGCCAACTTGTATAATGCATCCTGCTGAGCCTCACAGGCGTCTGTGTAACTGGAAGGGAAGAAAGGGTTATATTAATCCGTAGGGTATCATGAGGACCCAACAGTCTACTGTGGAAGCCGGAGCAGGTTAGAAGTGTTCTCCGTGTCTGTGCTGTTTGTCTCAGAAATATATTTTTTATGTTTTAGACATTAGAGTGTTAATGTGTGCGTGATCATGACAACACCTAACAGTTGGACCCTAAATGGCTGAGAAATGACATTCTAGAGGTACTGCAAAAAGCACTGAAGAAGCTTCAAATTCTAGATGTTAAAATAAAACTTTTATATTGGTTCTCCTTATCTGTGGTGGAAAAAAAATCATCAGGGAATTAGACATAATTAAAGTATATTGAAATGATGAAGTAAAGAAGGTGCCTTGAAAAGTCATGCCCAGAGGCAGGTTACTACTTGAAGAGCAAAAAAACCGCAGTTGCCATAGACCACAGTGGGCAGAGGGGTGGAGTGTGTCTGAAGGGTGCAGCACGTCCAACATCTGCGGCAGTCATTTCCGTCCCCTCCTCCTTCTCTCACCCCATCTCTTCTTTCTCCCCTCTCCTCACCCCCACTTACTCACCCACAGATTTGATACAATTTCTGGTTTATTTAGCAAAGGATACAGCCAGTCATTAAATCAGCAGCCGCAGAGAGCAGGTATCAAGGTAGCCGGCCTTGATGGAGCTTCTTGAGGCCCCCCCCACCCCCCAATTTCGATGTGGGATGCACTGGCCCCGAAGATTCCATGTGTAAGACACGGTCTCACTAGATCTGAAAAGCTTAATTTATGGTTGTGCCAACAGTTCTTTCTCACCTGCAGCTTACAATGTTCTTTAAAAGTATGTAGACTCAATACCTCAGTTAAAGAAGATGTCAGCTGGCAATGGAACCTCTTGGTTCTCAAGTCAGCCCCAGCAGCAGACCATGTTCTCTCCCCAGAGAGCAAAGTTGGTGTTAAGGCGTAACGCCTAATTGGTTTCTCCCGTCACGCCCGGATGTATCCTGCATGATCCATTCCCCAAGGTGAGAGTCTGACTCTTATTATTTTAGAGCATCTTCTTATGGAATGGATAACTTTGATAATGAATTAGTTCTCAGGACCAGAATCTTAATTCCTCTCCTGACTACAGTTAACACCCTTTACACATATGCTTTTAAAAGGTTTACCTGTTTATAAAAAGAGAGCTGCCCTTGTGCTTAGCACATGATGTAAGAACAGAACTAAACATACAACTAACAAGATTTGTAGTGGTGAACATAGTGTACTAAAAAAACAAATATGTTATTCTTTTAGCAAACTTTGTACTGTATTCTCTTTTTTTTTATTACATCAACTTGTTCCCCTTTATTGATGGTTAATTAATCACTAATTGGATTCGGGGAGCCATCTCATCATGCTGGCCTTTTTCCCCGCTGACTTTTTCCACAAGTCTTGTAAACCTTCCTCCCTCTTCCGCTTTCTTCCTTGTTTTGAGTGATTCAAATATCAAAACCTTAAAAAGCTGTCAATGGAAAGTTACCTTCTCACAAGTCCCCTTATTTGCTCAGTAAATATCTTGCCTCCCTCATGCCCCAGGTAATCATTATGACTTTGTCCTGTTTATCTTTGCAAATATTTTTTGATGCAAACCCAAGTCAATAAAATTGTAGATTTTCTTTTTTTAAAAAAGATACAAGTGGTTGCATATTACACACATTTTTTTCATTTAACAACAGATTGTTCTGTCTTAGTTAAAAAGAAAGTTGCAGTGGATAACCACGTGCATGCATCATTACCACATATGCAATTACATCTGAGGATAAATTCCTAGAAGAAATTTTGATATTACTGAAATTATTCCAAAGGACTGCACCAGTTTAAACTCTCATCAGTAATGGAGTAAGTCTGTTTCCCCAGATTCTTACCAAAGGATTGTGTAATGAGCTTTTGGATTTTTGCTAGTCTGAAAGGGGTGGAGGGTATGTTTTCCCAGAGTTGTTAAAATTTGTATTCCTCTAGTGTAAATAAGATGACATATCTTTTAAAATATTTAAGAATCATTTGTATTTTCTTTCCTGTGACCTGTCTTTTCATATCCTTGCCCTATTTTTTCCATTAGGTTATTTTTTTAATGTTCTTTTTTCAATTGAAATATAACTGACAGACAATATTATATTGACTTCAGGTGTACAACATGACAATTGTCAAATGATTTGACAATTATTTATATTACTAAATGCTCACTGTGATAAGTGTAGTTCCCATCTGTCAATAGGCAAAGATATTACAATATTATTGGTTATATTCCCTATGCTGTGTATTTGAGCTTATAAAATAATTCTGTGTTTTCTCTCATGGTGTTGTATTTCATATTCAAATACTTAATCTGTTTGGAATTCTATTTTTTTGCTGCACGGTGTATATTATAGCCAATTTCATTTTCCTGTTTTGCTATTTAGGTATACCTGTTCCTTGGTATTATAAAAAGTCCATCTTTTTGGAGATTTCCACTCCAAGGAAGATGGAATAGATGTCCTTTTTTCTATTCCTCTTCCTAAGGACAATTAAAAACCCTGAGCATTAGATGGAAAACAAACATAAGAAGACTTTGAGAGTGGAAGAAGGCCGTCACTAGGGATTTTAGGACCCAAAGACCAATTCACTGGTGACTTCCTTGGGAAGCACCTCTCTCTAGTCAGACCACCAGGACAGGAGCAGTCTAGCAAAGGAAAAAGTGTTGAGACATAACCACTCTACTCTAGCCAAACACCACAGAAAAGAAAACATGCTACCTTTATCTATACCAACAAAGGCTGAGGCTCCCAAACCCAAGTTCTTCCCATGGAAGACCCAATAGAGAACCGGATTCTCATCCCCACTTAGAAGTGAAGAGTCCACCCCTCCTCTGCGGTGTCAGTAGAGACTAAAAGGCAGTAATAATGAGGTGCTTTGACCCTTAAATTTATATCCAGCAAATGTGTAAAGAAAGATTTTATATATTTAAGAAACATTTTATCAAACCAGCTAGGATGGTATTAGTAGAGGCTTTATGTGAACTCAGAACTCTCCCCAATACCTCCAGTGACAAAGAGCCCCTCCTTCCCCTCAGTGTCAACATAGACTGAATGGGAACCTGTTGTGTACCTACATCAGTAGAGATGACTCCTCTCTTAACCCCTGCCTGAGTTCTGTCAGAACATGCAACTGAAACAGAAGGTTTAAATAAGATCTAGAATCTCAACATCATACCAAAAATGTCCAGGTTTTAATAAAAGATCACTTGTCCTACCAAGAAGTAGGAAAATCTCAACTTTAATGAAAAAGGCAATCAGCAGATACCAACACTAAGATGACAGAAATGTTAGATTTATCTGACAAAGATTTTAAAGCAGCCATCATAAACACACTTCAACAAGTAATTATGAACATGCTTGGAACAAATTAAAAAATAGAAAGTCTAAGCAAAGAAATAGAATATTTTAGCAAATAAACAGAAGATACAAAAAAGAGACAAATGGAAATTTTAGAACTGAAAAATATAACTGAAATAAAAAACTCAGTGATTGGGCTCAATAACTTAAAGGAGTGGGGAGGAAAGATTATAAGAAGTTAAATATACAACAATAGAAATTATTCAGTTTAAACAACAGAGAGAAAATAGACTGGAAAAAACCTAACAGAACCTCAAGGACCTGTGAAATTAGTAAAAGATCTAATATTCCTCTCATCAAAGTCCTGATGAGAAAGGGAAAGGGCAGGGCTGAAAAGAACTTTCAGAAATAATAGCTGAAAAGTTCCCAAATTTAGCCAAATATAGACTCAGGAACCTCTGTGAAATCTTAATGGTATAATCTCAGAGAAGTCCACACCAAGAAACCTAATCACATTTGTGAAAACTAAAGACAAAAAAAAAAAATTGAAAACAACAAAATAATAATTTACCTATAGGGGAAAAATAATTTCAGATAGGGTGAATGTCTTATCAGAAACCATGAAAGCCAGAGGAGGTATATGTTTTCCCCAGAATTTATATCCAGCAAATGTGTAATGAAGGATTTTATATATTTAAGAAACATTTTATCATATGAAGGTGAGTCCTCTTAATTCTGCATTTTGAAGGATTATTTCCAAGATGGATTTTTAATTGTCAAACTAAATAATATGCTTCTTCTTAATACTGTGGCTCTCAAAGTTTTTGTCTAAGGACTTGTTTGCAATCTTAAAAATTATTGAGAACACCAAAGTATTTTTATTTATATAGGCTACACCTACCAGTATTTCCTGTATTAGAAATTATAGCTGAGATATTTTTATTTTAAAATAATAGTAATAAATCCATTACATGTTAACATAAATACTATATATTTATAAATATAACATTTTCAGATCAAAAATCAGATTGCCATTGTTATACATTTAATAAATCATTTCAGTGTCTGGCTTAATAGAACATAGATGGAGTCTAATATATGCATTTGAATTCAATCTTTAATGATACCCTGTTTTGGTTGAAGTGTATAGAAAATACTGTTTAATACAGAAATGTTGGAAATACCAAGTATTTTAATCGATTTTTCAGAAAAATTGTCAGTATCCTTCTTTGATACTTCACTAAAAACTCAGTAATAGTTTTTTAAAGATTAGCAATAATATGGAATCTTAAACCAAATCAATGGAGTTGTGGTATTTTGTGACATTAAAATCTATTTTGCACTTCAAATGGATCCTTTGCCTCTACACGCTTTTAAAAAATCATGAATTAGTCATTTGGAAAATACTGGCTCACTAACTCATATAGATCTTTCAAATATTGACATGTTTTGTCAAATAATATAAAGGACACATTTATTAGCATCCTCACTGTTCTCATCAAAGAATCTTTAAGTATTAGAAAGATGTCAAGCTCAAAGTAGTGGATATAATTTTTCCAAGATTTTAATTTTTGCTTTTCAGGGTTTTTCTTGACCTGATAAGCTTACTTTGTTCATTTTTTTAAAGCAGGTCTACTAAATACTAAAATCAGATTAACTGTAGGTTGTCAATTATTCTTTCAAGTAAAAATAGTGTTTTTTGGAAAAAGCAGCTGGATCTATTCACAGCTAGAACAATTGGACAAGCACTTTTCCTTAAGCTGATCATCACACTTTGGAGTGTACCAGAAGTGTTCTGTGTACCTTATATTTTGTTATACAGCATTTTTAGAAAACGTCTTTTGGAGTTGAGGTATAATAAAATTAAGAATTTTTACTACTTCAACAAAGACATACTTAAGGTTTTTTTTTTTAAGTGTATGACAATGAAAAATGCAGTAACCATTATTACACTGAGGTGTTACAGTTTTGATTTCTTCTAGAACATTAACAATTTTATCCATTATTACTTGGCAGCACCAGTACAAATGTCTGCACAGTGAAAAAGGGCAAAAAATATTTTAATATTATTAAGAATATATTTTGATCTCATGAACCTCCTCAAAGTGTTACCAGTATCCCCAAAGGTCCACAGACAACACTTTGAGAATTACTGATCTAATGTTTCTTTAGCCAGTTTCTATTCTCTACTACAAGCAAAGATAAAATTAATGTATTTCCACTTTTCTCTCTATGCACCAACTGACTTTAGTCAACAGTGCTATCTTTCTTTGTATTTACTTATGCACTGTTAAATATGCTTAAACGTCTATTAATTGATCTGCCAGCATTAAATGATATCCTTTGACTCCAGAGATTACAGATGAGGTAATCAGCAGACCTATTTTACCCTCAACCTTTCCCCTCTTTCCTGGCAGTTTCTCATTAGTTCCATCATTTCTGCATTTCCTGAATACAGTTATGTTTTGTTCTGTTGTTCCAGCGCCTATATCTGCCTTAGGCTTATCCATCATCCCCAATGTCTTTGCAGTGGTTTCCTGATTTGTCTCTTGACTGGCTGAAGTACTTCTCTGGAAGTACTTACTCATAGAAATGATATAGCCTGAGTTTTTGTGTGCAACATTTGAAAGAAAATTTGGCTTTATATTAAAACCTTTGTGGAAACTTTCTTTTCTTGAGTATGTTATACTCAAGATACTTGTCATTCTATAGCCTGCTGCTGTAATATATTGGCCAGTCTTCTTTACCCTTTACAAATGACTTGGTGTTTTTGTCCAGCTTCCTTAAGAATTCTTTCTTCATTTTTAAAGAAAAATCTAATATTTTTGAAAAGGTTGGTTTTTCTGTTCAATTTTGCCTGGTACTCTGGATGTTCTTTCATTACATAAATTCACACCTTCATTATTTAATGAGATTTTCTTGATTACATATTTAATATTTTTTTCTGGCCCACTAATTTGTATGTCCTTTCTGAATCTCAGTTGTATATAGATTTTCCTTGATTTATCAAGGGGTTATATCCCAATAAACCCATTGAAAGTTGAAATATAAGTAAAAAATGGCATTGAATACACATGATGTTCTGAACATCAGATCTTAGCCTACCTTAAACATGCTCAGAATATTTATGTCAATCTACAGTGGGACAAATCATCTAACACAAGCTGATTTTATAATATGGTGTTGGTTATATCATGTTATTTATTGAATACTGTACTGAAAATGAAAACTAGAATGGTTGTATGTGTATGGAATGGTTGTAAGTATATCAGTTGTTCACCCTCATGATCTAAAGCCTGCATGGATGGCTTGCTGCCTGACATTGGTCATCATCACAAAAGAGGATTGTACTGCATTATCATTAGCCTGGGAAAAGATCAAACTTCAAAACTCAAAGTATGGTTTCCACTGAATGTGTATCACTTTCACATTATCCTGAAGTCAAAAAATCCTAAATTGAACCATTGTAAGTTGGAAACTGTCCATACCTATTTGAATTTCTTTATTTAACATTCTTTTCTACTTTTTCACTCCAAAACTTTCTATTTTTTCTTTCTTAAAATTTTTCCACTGAGCAACACATTAGAACAGATGGACTTAACAGACATCTATAGAATACTCCACCCAAAAGCAGTAGGATACACATTCTTCTCAAGTGCACATGGAACGTTTTCCAGAATAGATCATATACTAGGACACAAAAAGAGCCTCAGTAAATTCAGATGGATTGAAATTGTACCAACCAGCTTCTCAGACTGCAGAGGTATGAAACTAGCAATAAATTATGTGAAGAAAACCAAAAAGCCCACAAACACATGGAGGCTTAAAAACATGTTCCTACATAATCAATGGATCAATGACCAAATAAAAACAGAGATCAAGCAATATATGGAGAAAAATGAAAACAACAATACAACACCCCAAAATCTGTGAGATGCAGCAAAGGCCTTTCTAAGAGAGAGGTATATTGCAACACAGGCCTACCTCAAGAAAGAAGAACAACCCTAAATGAACAGTCTAAACACAGAATTAATGAAAATAGAAAAGAAGAACAAAAGAGTCCCAAAGTCAGTAGAAGGAGGGACATAATAAAGATTAGAGAAGAAATAAATAAAATTGAGAAGAATAAAACAATAGAAAGAGTCAATGAAACCAAGACCTGATTCTTGAAGAAAATAACAAAATAGATAAACCTCTAACCAGACTTATCAAGTAAAAGAGTGTACACACATGAACAGAATAAAAAATGAGAAAGGAAAAATCACTATGGACACCAAAGAAAAACGAAGAATCATGAGCGAATACTATGAAAAAGTGTATGCCAACAAATTGGATAATCTACAAGAAATGGACAACTTCCTAGAAAAATACAACCTTCCAAGAATGACCCAGGAAGAAACATAAAATCTGAACAGTACAATTACTAGCAAGGAAATTGAATTAGTAATCAAAAAACTACCTAACACCAAAATCTATGATCCCAATAGCTTTACTGCTGAATTCTATCAAACATTTAGAGAAGATATAATACCAATCCTCAAAGTTTTCCAAAAAGTAGAAGAAGAGGGAGTACTCCCAAACTCATTCTATGAGGCCAGCATTAGTCTAATACCAAAACCAAGCAAAGACACCACAAAGAAAATTACAGACCAATATCCCTGATGGACATAGATGCAAAAATCCTCAACAAAATACTAGCAAACCAAATTCAAAAATACATAAAAAAGATCATACATCATGACCAACTGGGATTTATTCCAAGGGTGCAAGGATGGTACAATATTCAAAAATCCACCATCAGAACATTACACCACATCAACAAAAAGGAAAAAAATCATATGATCATCTCCATAGGTGCTGAACAAGCATTTGAAAAAATTCATCACTCATTCATGATAAAAACTCTTAACAAAATGGGTGTAGAGGTCAAGTACTTCAACATAATAAAGGCCATATATGACAAACCCACAGCCAACATCATACTTTACAGTGAAACGCTGAAAGCTTTTCCTGTAAGATTGGGAACAAGACAAAGATGCCCATTCTACCCACTTTTATTCAACATAGTACTGGAGATCCTACTCACAGCAATCAGACAACACAAAGAAATAAAAGGCATCCAGAATGGCAAGGAAGAAGTTAAACTGTGAGTTACTGTTTGCAGATGACATGATATTGGACATAAGAATCCCTAAAGAATCCACCCAAAAACTACTAGAACTAATAACTGAATTCAGCAAAGTTGCAGGATACAAAATTAATACACAGAAATCTGTTGCATTCCTAATGATGAACTATGAGAAAGAGAAATCAGGAAAACAATTCCATTCACAATTGCATCAAAAAGAATAAAGTACCTAGCAATAAACCTAACCAAGAAAGTGAAAGACCTATACCCTGAAAACTACAAGACACTCGTGAGAGAAAGAAGATACTAATAAATGGAAATACATCCTGTGCTAATGGATCGGAAGAATCAATACTGTCAAAATGTCCATCCTACCTAAAGCAATCTACAGATTCATTGCAATCCCTATTAAAATATCAACAGCATTCTTCATTGAACTAGAACAAATAGCTCTAAAATTCATATGGAACCACAAAAGACCCTGAATAGCCAAAGCAATCTGAGAAGAAAGAATAATGCTGGGGGTATTATGCTCCCTGACTTCAAGCTCTACTACAAAGCCACAGTAATCAAGATGATTTGGTACTGGCACAAGAACAGAACCATAGATCAACAGAACAGACTAGAGAGCCCAGATATAAACCAAGCTATATGGTCAATCAATATATGATAAAAGAACCTTGGATATACAGCCTCTTCAACAGCTGGTCTTGGCAAAACTGGACAGCTACATATAAGAGAATGAAACTGGATTATTTTTTCTGAACACATCTGCTCAGCAAAGGGAAACAAAAGCAGAAATGAACAAATGGAACTACATAAAACTAAAATCTTCTGTACAGCAAAGGACATCATCAGCAGAACAAAGAGGCATCCTACAGTGTAGGACAAAAAAGTCATAAATGACATATCTGATAAGGGGTTAACATCCAAAATATATAAAGAACACACACTCCTTAACACCCAAAATGCAAACAATGTGATTAAAAAATGGGTGGAGGATATGAATAGATACTCCTCCAAATAAGAAATTCAGATGACCAACAGGCACATGAAAAGATGCTCCACATTGTTAATAATCAGAAAAATGCAAATTAAAACCGCAATAAGATATCACCTCACACCAGGTAAGATGGCTAACCTCGAAAAGACTAAGAACAACAAATGCTGGCAAGGATGTGGAGAAAGGGGAACCCTCCTACACTGCTGGTGGGAATGTAAATTAGTTCAACCATTGTGGAAAGCAATATGGAGGTTCCTCAAAAACTTAAAATAGAAATGCCATTGACCCAGGAATTTCACTCCTAGGAGTTTATCCAAAGAAAACAAGACCCTAGATTCAAAAAGACATATGCACCCTTATGTTTATTGCTTTACTATTTACAATAGCAAGATATGGAAGCAACTGAAGTGTCCATCCATAGATAATTGGATAAAGAAGATGTGGTACATAAACACTATAGAATATTATTCAGCCATAAGAAGAAAACAGATCCTACCATTTGCAACAACATGGTTGGAGCTAGAGGGTATTATGCTCAGTGAAATAAGCCAGACAGAGAAAGACAAGTACCGAATGATTTCACTCATCTTTGGAGTATAGCAATGAAACAGAACTGAAGGAGCAAAGCAGCAGCTGACTCACAGACTCCAAGAAGGGACTAGCAGTTACCAAAAGGAATGGGGAGGGGAAGGTGGGTGGGGACAGAGGGAGAAGGGGATTAAAGGGCACTATGTTTAGCACACATAATGTAGGGGGTCACAGGGAAGGCAGTATAGCACAGAGAAGACAAGTAGTGACTCCGTAGGATCTTAGTATGCTGATGGACAGTGACTGCAATGGGGTGAGGCAGGGGGCTTGATAATATGGGTGAATGTAGTAACCACAATGTTGCTCCTGTGAAACCTTCATAAAATTGTATATCAATGATAACTTAATGAAAAAAGTTTCCATTTCTATTCTCTATATCCCATTCTGGGTTTTTCATGAGGAGAAATATTCTTAGAGGAATACTCTCTGATTTTTGGATATAATATATACAGTCATAGGATCTTCATTTTTCTTAAGTCAAGCTCAGCAAAAACATAGAGGAAAAAGTTTTTATACAGGAAAAAGCAGTCAGTACTCATTAATGTTTGATACCCCAGAAAACTTAGTTCCTTCTGATGTTGAGAGATCTCATTTCCAGATCTGGAAGCTTATCGTTCTCTGTCCCCAGAAATGATAGCATTGGTGGTAGTGATGGTTAGGGCATCCAATGTGTTTGAAGCAGCAGCTCTGCAGATCTGACTTTCATTTATGTATGAAATTCAGAGACATAGTCTTGTAGCTATAGATCCAAACTTTGATTTCCAAACTTGGTTATCTATAATAAAGCTAATATTTAAATATGTATGACTCTGGCATTTCTAAGTTGTTTCTGAATTTATCTGGGTATGAGAGGCAAGGTAAGAATGATATCTATAATCTTCAAAACCTCCATCCAGTGCAGCTTCTTCCAACCACGCCTTAGTCTGTCAGTTATAAAATGGGAATTAATATATATGTAATGACTATATATGTATGTGTATATATATATATATATTTTTTTCTCCTATCCCAATACTTAGCACATGATATTTATTTAACAAATATTAGCATCTCCTTCTTCCTCCCCCTAAATATACACTATATTTTCCTTCTAAAAGAAAGAGACAGGTTCTTTAAGCCCAGCTGTGGTTTCATAAATTGAGTTGTAGAACCCTTAATAGATATTTGCTGAATACTATATTCAAACACTACACTAGATTCTTGGAATTCAGAGAAAAAAATGACATCCTATCCCTCAAAAAGCTCAAGGTTTGTGTATATGAGTGAAAAAAATGACCAAAAAATGTATCTTGGAATATAATCAGTGTTTTCACTGATGTATACCCAGAAAAGTAAGGAAAAGAAGGACAGCTAACAACCTGGAAGAGGTGGTGAAGGCTTCTCAGAAAGTAGAATTTCAGTTTCAGAATGAAAATATTGTAGAATGATTGACAGCATTAAACCATTCAAATAACTCTAAGTAATTCAATATGATGGGTGTGGGGCAATATAGAGAGATGATGCTGGAAAAGTAGACAATGGTTAGTTATGCAAGGGCTTTCTATGGTGTGATTAAGCCATTTGGAAACATGCTGAAGGCACACGGGAATCAGGAAGGATTTTAAATGGTAAAAGAAAACAACATTTTGATAGTGTTGAAATTTCACTCTGGTTACAGCATGACACAATGGACCTAAGTGGGGAAAAAAACAGAAGGTGGGACATTAAATATAAATCTATTGAGTTCAGTGAAAAATATTGGACAAAAAAAGAATTAATATTGTCAAAATGGCCATCCTGCCTAAAGCAATCTACAGATTCAATGCAATCCCTATGAAAATACCAACAGCATTCTTTAATGAACTAGAGCAAATAGTTCTAAAATTAATATGGAACCACAAAAGACCTCAAATAACCAAAGCAACCTGAGAAGGAAGAATAAAGCAGAGGGAATTACACTCCTTGACTTCAAGCTCTTCTACAAAGCTACAGTAATCAAGACAATTTGGTACTGGCACAAGAACAGACCCATAGACCAATGGAACAGACTAGGGAGCCCAGATATAAGCCCAAACATATATGGTAAATTAATATATTAAAGGAGCCATGGATATACAATGAGGAAATGACAGCTTCTTCAACATCTGGTGTTGGCAAAAGTGGACAGCTACATGTAAGAGAATGAAACTGGATTATTGTCTAACCCCATACACAAAAGTAAACTCAAAATGGATCAAAGACCTGAATGTAAGTCATGGAACCATAAAAATCTTAGAAAAAAATACAGGCAAAAATTTCTTGGACATAAACATGAGCAACTTCTTCATAAACATATCTCCCCAGGCAAGGGAAACAAAAGCAAAAATGAAGAAGTGAGACTATATCAAACTAAAAAGCTTCTGTACAGCAAAGGACACCATCAGTAGAATAGAAAGACACCCTAAAGTATGGGAGAATATTCATAAATGACCTATCCAATAATGGGTTGACATCCAAATTATATCAAGAGCACTTTTCCAAAGCAGAAATTCAGATGGCCAACAGACACATGAAAAGATGTTCCACATTGCTAAACATCAGAGAAATGCAAATTAAAACCACAATGAGGTATCCCCTCACACCAGTAAGGATGGCTGCCATCCAAAAGACAAACAACAACAAATGTTGGCGAGGCTGTGGAGAAAGAGGAACCCTACTACACTGCTGGTGGGAATGTAAATTAGTTCAACCATTGTGGAAAGCTGTATGGAGGTTCCTCAAAAAACTCAAAATAGACTTACCATTTGACCCAGGAATTCCACTCCTAGGAATTCACCCTAAAAATGCAGGAGCCTAGTTTGAAAAAGACAGATGCAGCCCTATGTTTATCACAGCACTATTTACAATAGCCAAGAAATGGAAGCAACCTAAGTATCTATCAGTAGATGAATGGATAAAGAGATGGTACTTATACACAATGAAATATTATTCAGCCATAAGAAGAAAACAAATCCTACCATTTGCAACAACATGAATGGAGCTAGAGGGTATTATGCTCAGTGAAATAAGCCAGGCAGAGAAAGACAAGTATCAAATGCTTTCTCTCATCTGTGGAGTATAACAAGAGAAAAACTGAAGGAACAAAACAGCAGCAGACTCACAGAACCCAAGAATGGACTAACAGTTACCAAAGGGAAAGGGACTGGGGAGGATGGATGGGAAGGGAGGGATAAGTGGGGGAAAGGGGCATTATGATTAGCACACATAATGTAGGAGGAGGAATACTGGAAAGGCAGTATAACACAGAGAAGATAAGTAATGACTCTATAGCGTCTTACTACGCTGATGGACAGTGACTGTAATGTGGTATGTGGTGGGGACTTGATAATAGGGGGAGTCTAGTAGCCACAATGTTCAAGTAATTGTACGTTAATGACTTCCCAAATATGCCACATCCAGTTTTTCCTATTTTACCGTACTATGGTATATTTGTCACAAATAATAAACAGTATTGATACATGATTATTAACAAGCCCATACACTTTCATTTTTCATTAGTTTTTACCTAATGTCCTTTTTCTGCTTCAGATTTCTATTCAGAGCACCACATTACATTTAGGCATCCTGTCTCTTTTGGCTGCTCCTGTCTATGAGAGTTTATCAGACTTTTCTTATTTTTTTATGACTTTGAGAGTTTTGAGAACATCCCTCTATTGGGGTTTGTCTAATGGTTTTATTCCCCTATGATTCGACTGAGTTTGAGAGTTTTGGAGAACACCGCATGGGTAAAGTGCCACTCTCATGACACACCAAGAGTGTGTGCTATCAACATAACTGGCCACTGTGAACTTTGATCATTTGGGTGGGTGGTAGGTCTCTCCACTGTAAAGTTCCCCCCACCACCTTTCTCTACTATAATCTTGGAAGAAGGTCCTATGCACAGCTCACACTTACAGAATGGGAAGTTATGCTTTATCTCCTGGAGGGCAGAGTATCTTCATGAATCATATGGAATTCTGCAACACATATTTCTCTCTTTTCCCCCATTTATTTATTCAATCATTTAATTATATCAGTATGGACTTGTAGATACTTATTTTATATTTTGGTTTATAATCCAAGACTAGTTAATATTTTTACTCAAATTGTTCCAGCTTTGGCCAATGGAAGCTCTCTTCAATGGCACCTATATCCCATTGACATACCAATATCAATGATTTTTTTTAGTAATTCCTTGCTTTTTAGCCCAAGATCCTCTAGGCTCATTTTGCTAATTTCCTACTCCAGTCTAGAATGAGCCATTTCTCCAAGAAGCCCTGGTTTCTGTTATAAAAACAGAAACTTGCTCTGTAGCAATATATATATAGTAAATATATATGTAGTAAATATATATACACAGTAATCTATGGGTATACACATATCACTATATATTTCTATATGTCATATTCATCAGTATCTATATTAAGCTAACATGAGTAATGACCTAATACCACATGGATCAATCTAACCTTTCCCCCTTGCTGGTCTGCAGCCTCCCACTCCAACAGTGAGAAACTTCATTCCTACCCTATGTCATCCATTTTTGTAATTGTTTGTTCTAGCATATATGTAGCATGGTTTTAGAATGGTTAAGTTACACCCCTTTGAGAAACAGTTTTACTAGCCAGAAGGTAGTCTTACTGCAGTTCCTTTTGCCTTGAATCTTACAGATTCCACTGGTTTCTAAGGTTGCTTAGGTCAGTACGTTTTCCCTCCTATCCACTTCTGTGAGGCTGCTTCATACATTTGTAATATAGTTAGATTCTTTTGTCATAATTTTCACTCACTCCAGATTCCTCAGCCTCCTAAGTGATTTTTTAAACTTGCATTAATTAATGCTCATTTTTTCTGCTGTAAAGTTTATGGATTCTAACAAATGCATAAAGTCTATATCCACCATTATGGTATCAAACAACATAGAATAGTTTCACCATGCCAAAAGTTTCTCTGTACTTCCACCTACTCAACTCTGTCCATGATCCTGAGGCCTTGGCAACCACTGGTCTGTTTACCATCTCTACAGTTTTGCTTTTTTCCAGAATGTCATATAGTTGGAATATATACAGTATGTAGTCTTTTCAGACTGCTTTCTATCAGCTTAGTTTCATTCATTTAGCAATATGCATTTAAGTTTCCTCCATGTCTTTTTGTGACTTGATAGCTTACTTCTTTTTATAACTGAATAATACTCCATTGTGTAGGTATACCATAGTTTATCGGTCCACCTATTGAAAAACATCTTAGTTGCTCCTAGTTTTTGATGATTATGAATAAAGCTTCTATAAAAATTTACATGCAGGCTTTTGTGTAGACATAACAGCTGGGGGAAATACCTTTATAAGTTGTGTAAGACTATTTATAGCTTTCTAAGAATCTTTGAAACTTTCCAAAGTGGCTGTACCATTTTCATACTCACCAGCAATGAGTAAGTGTTTCTGTGGGTCTACATCTTCACCAGCAATTGGTATTGTTCAGGTTTTAAAATTTTTTACTTTATACATTCTGATAGATATATGGTGATGACAATGTTAATCATCTTTTCATATGCTTATTTATCATCTGATATCCTGATGAGGATATCAATTTTGTCAATTTTATTGGGGTTGTTTATTTTCTTATTGTTGAATTTTAAGGATACATTGTGGATTTTGAATACACTTCCTTTGCCAGATGTGTTATGCATAGTCTGTAGCTTGTCTTTTCATTCTTTAACAGTATCTTTTGCATAACAGTTTTTTTTTTCTTTTTACATAACCAAAGCAGACCTATAATTACCATCCATCTCCAGTGAAGCCAAGAAAACCAGTTAGGCACCCTAGGCATTTGTGAAAATTTGTCTATGATATGATGGATATTGTCCAACTGTACTTGAACAGTCTGAGAGAAATCAGACAAATTAAAACAACCCATTCCTGGGAACTGTTCACATCCCATATGTTCTTTTAACAGTAGATAGTCTGTAGTTGTAAGATTCTGGAGCGCTACAACTTGAACTTCTCCTAATTCTTGGTTGAGTTCCAACAGTATAGATCCAGTCAAATTTGTTGTTTTACTGTATACACAGGCCAGCTTAGATATCTCCTTCTTCATTCCAATGGCAAGTCCAGGAACTGGTGGGATGAATGCAGCTACAACTGCAGCATCACCTGGATCTTTGTTGAGGTTTTTTGATGATCATCTTCTGGTATGAGTCTTCCAGAGAGTGCTGATGTTGGAAGTTCTTCTTCATATCGTATCTTAGTTCATTTTCTGGGTAGCCAAATTAGGCTTTGATCCTCTGTATAAACACAAACAGACCCTTTGCCCACACTTTGATATGTCCTTTATACCATTGTGTAGAACTCATTGGAGGTCACCACACAGGAACTGCTTTTTTTTTTTTAAGGGAAAGGAATACTATCAGAAAAGTGTACCTCCATAGCCGATCATCTGACACCCTGTTAGTCCATTCTTGGGTTCTGTGATTCTGCTGCTGTTTTGTTCCTTCAGTTTTTCCTTTGTTCTTATACTCCACAGATGGGTGAAATCATTTGGTATTTCTCTTTCTCTGCTTGGCTTATTTCACTGAGCATAATACCCTCCAGGTCCATTCATGTTGCTGCAAATGGTAGGATTTGCCCTCTTCTTATGGCTGAGTAGTATTGCATTGTGTATATGTACCACATCTTCTTTATCCATTCATCTACTGATGGACATTTAGGTTGCTTCCAATTCTTGGCTATTGTAAATAGTGCTGCGATAAACATAGGGGTGCATCTGTCAAGCAAACTTGAGTGCTGCATTCTTAGGGTAAATTCCTAGGAGTGGAATTCCTGGGTCAAATGGTAAGTCTGTTTTGAGCATTTTGATGAACCTCCATACTGCTTTCCACAATGGTTGAGCTAATGTACATTCCCACCAGCAGTGTAGGAAGGTTCCCCTTTCTCCACAACCTCGCCAACATTTGTTGTTTATCTTTTGGATGGCAGCCATCCTTACTGGTGTGAGGTGATACCTCATTGTAGTTTTAATTTGCATTTCTCTGATAATTAGTGATGTGGAGCATCTTTTCATGTGTCTGTTGGCCATCTGTATTTCTTTTTTGGAGAACTGTCTGTTCAGTTCCTCTGCCCGTTTTTTAATTGGATTATTTGATTTTTGTTTGTTGAGGCGTGTGAGCTCTTTATATATTTTGGATGTCAAGCCTTTATCGGATCTGTCATTTACAGATATATTCTCCCATACTGTAGGGTTCCTTTTTGTTCTCTTGATGGTGTCTTTTGCTGTACAGAAGCTTTTCAGCTTAATATAGTCCCACTTGTTCATTTTTGCTGTTGTTTTCCTTGCCCGTGGAGATATGTTCAAGAAGAGGTCACTCATGTTTATGTCTAAGAGGTTTTTGCCTATGTTTTTTTCACAAGTTTAATGGTTTCATGACTTACATTCAGGTCTTTGATCCATTTTGAATTTACTTTTGTATATGGGGTTAGACAATGGTCCAGTTTCATTCTCCTACATGTAGCTGTCCAGTTTTGCCAGCACCATCTGTTGAAGAGACTGTCATTTTGCCATTGTATGTCCATGGCTCCTTTATCAAATATTAATTGACCTTATATGTTTGGGTTAATGTCTGGAGTCTCTAATCTGTTCCACTGGTCTGTGGCTCTGTTCTTGTGCCAGTACCAAATTGTCTTGATTACTATGGCTTTATAGTAGAGCTTGAAGTTGGGGAGTGAGATCCCCCCTACTTTATTCTTCTTTCTCAGGATTGTTTTGGCTATTTGGGGTCTTTGGTGTTTCCATATGAATTTTTGAATTATTTGTTCCAGTTCATTGAAGAATGTTGCTGGTAATTTGATAGGGATTGCATCAAATCTGTATATTGCTTTGGGCAGGATGGCCATTTTGACGATATTAATTCTTCCTAGCCATGAGCATGGGATGAGTTTCCATTTGCTAGTGTCCCCTTTAATTTCTCTTAAGAGTGACTTGTAGTTTTCAGAGTATAGGTCATTCACTTCTTTGGTTAGATTATTCCGAGGTATTTTATTCTTTTTGATGCAATTGTGAATGGAATTGTTTTCCTGATTTCTCTTTCTATTGGTTCATTGTTAGTGTATAGGAAAGCTACAGATTTCTGTGTGTTAATTTTGTATCCTGCAACTTTGCTGTATTCCGATATCAGTTCTAGTAGTTTTGGGGTGGAGTCTTTAGGGTTTTTTATGTACAGTATCATATCATCTGCAAATAGTGACAGTTTAACTTCTTATTTACCAATCTAGATTCCTTGATATTTGTGATGTTAGACTGTTCATTTGGGATTGTTCTTCCTTCTTCAAGTGTGCCTGGATCACTATATACTTTCCCCTTAGGACTGCTTTCGCTGTGTCCCACAGAAGTTGGGACTTCTCTATTTTAATTTGTTCATTGATCCATTGATTATTTAGGAGCATATTGTTAAGCCTCCATGTGTTTGTGAGCCTTTTTGTTTTCTTTGTAGAATTTATTTCTACTTTCATACCTTTGTGGTCTGAAAAATTGGTTGGTAGAATTTAAATATTTTGGATTTTGCTGAGGCTCTTTTTGTGGGCTTGTATGTGGTCTATTCTGGAGAATGTTCCATGTGCACTTGAGAAGAATGTATATCCTGTTGCTTTTGGATGTGGAGTTCTATAGATGTCTATTAGGTCCATCTGTTCTAGTGTGTTGTTCAGTGCTTCCGTGTCCTTACTTATTTTCTTCCTGGTGGATCTATCCTTTGGGGTGAGTGGTATGTTGAATTCTCCTAAAATGAATGCATTGCAGTCTATTTCCCCCTTTAGTTCTGTTAGTATTTGTTTCACATATGCTGGTGCTCCTGTGTTGTGTGCATATATATTTAGAACAGTTATATCCTCTTGTTGGACTGAGCCCTTTATCATTATGTAGTGTCCTTCTTTATCTCTTGTTACTTTCTTTGTTTTGAAGTCTATTTTGTCTGATATTAGTACTGCAACCCCTGCTTTCTTCTCATTGTTGTTTGCCTGAAATATGTTTTTCCTTCCCTTGACTTTTAGTCTGTGCATGTCTTTGTGTTTGAGGTGAGTTTCTTGTAAGCAGCATATAGATGGGTCTTGCTTTTTTATCTATTCTATTACTCTGTGTCTTTTGATTGGTGCATTAAGTCCATTTGCATTTAGGGTGACTATTGAAAGATATGTACTTATTGCCATTGCAGGCTTTAAATTCGTGGTTACCAAAGGTTCAAGGTTAACCTCTTTAGTGTCTTACTGCCTAACTTAGCTCGCTTATTGAGCTGTTATATACACTGTCTGTAGATTCTTTTCTTCTCTCCCTTCTTATTCCTTCTCCTCCATTCTTCATATGTTGGGTGTTTTGTTCTGTGCTCTTTCTAGGAGTGCTCCCATCTAGAGCAGTCCCTGTAAGATGCCCTGTAGAGGTGGTTTTTGGGAAGCAAATTCCCTCAGCTTTTGCTTTTCTGGGAATTGTTTGATCCTGCCATCATATTTAAATGATAGTCGTGCTGGATACAGTATCCTTAGTTCAAGGCCCTTCTGTTTCATTGCATTAAATATATCATGCCATTCTCTTCTGGCCTGTAGGGTTTCTGTTGAGAATTCTGATGTTAGCCTGATGGGTTTTCCTTTATAGGTGTCCTTTTTCTCTCTAGCTGCCTTTAAAACTCTTCTTGTCCTTGATCTTTGCCATTTTAATTATTATGTGTCTTGGTGTCCTCCTTGGATCCTTTCTGTTGGGGGTTCTGTGTATTTCCATGGTCTGTTCAATTATTTCCTCCCCCAGTTTGGGGAAGTTTTCAGCAATTATTTCTTCCAAGATACTTTCTGTCCCTTTTCCTCTCTCTTCTTCTTCTGGTACCCCTATAATACGGATATTGTTCCTTTTGGATTGGTCACACAGTTCTCTTAATATTGTTTCATTCCTGGAGATCCTTTTATCTCTCTCTATGTCAGCTTCTATGCGTTCCTGTTCTCTGGTTTCAGTTCTGTTAGTGGCCTCTTGCATCTTATCCATTCTGCTTATAAATCCTTCCAGAGTTTGTTTCACTTCTGTGATCTCCTTTCTGGCATCTGTGATCTCCCTCCGGACTTCATCCCATTTCTCTTGCGTATTTCTCTGCATCTCTGTGAGCATGTTTATGAATTTTATTTTGAATTCTTTGTCAGGAAGACTGGTTAGGTTTGTCTCCTTCTCTGGTGTCTCTGTGATGTTGGTTTGCCTGTAATTTTGTCTTTTCATGGTTATAGGAATAGTTTGCATAGCTGGGACTAGTGACGGCTAGAAGAACTTCCCTTCTTGTTTGTTTATGGCCTTCCTCTCCTGGGATAATAGCGACCTCTAGTGGCTTGTGCTGGGTAAGTGCACGCAGACAGGGCTTCTGCTTCCTGCCCAGCTGCTCTGGAGTTTATCTCCGCTGTTGCTGTGGGCGTGGCCTGGCTCGGGCTGCCCCTTTTCGAGGCGCTGTTTTCTCGCAGGTGTGGATGTGGTCTGGATGTTGTCCTGTGTCCTCTGGTCTTTATTCTAGGAAGAGTTGTCTTTGTTATATTTTCATAGATGTATGTGGTTTTGGGAGGAGATTTCCACTGCTCTACTCATGCCACCATCTTGGCTCTGCCTCCTGCATAACAGTTTTAAGTTTTAATAAAATACAATTTAGCATTTTTTCTAATTCCATGAATCATCCCTATAGTGTTTTATCTGAAAACTTATCACTAAACCCATGATGGAACAGATTTTTCTCCTGTTTTCTTCTAGAAGTTTTATAGTTTTGTTTTTCACATTTAGGTGCATTATCCATTTTGAGTTAGTTTTGATGTACAATATAAGGCCTGTGTCTAATTCCATTTTGAGTTAATTTTGATGTAAGATACAGGGTCTGTGTATAAGTTCATTCTTTTGCTTGTGGACATCCAGTTAGCACCATCTGTTTATAAAGGTGTCTTATTTCCAGTGAATTACCTTTGTACTTTTGTCAAGGATGTTGCCTGTATGTGTGTGTGTGTGTCTGTGTCTAGGCAATCTATTCTCTTCCATTGATATAAGTGCCTCTTCTCTTTCACCAGTATATGCTACCTTGATTATTTAGCTTTACAGTAAGTATTGAAATTAGGTAGTGTTAGTCATCTAACTTTGTTTGTCAGTTTTGTATGACTGTTTTAGGTGTTTTGCCTTTCCATATAAATGTTAGAATCAGCTTGTTGATATTCGCAAAATAGTTTACTGGGATTTTGATTTGATTTATCTTATATCTGTAGATTAAGATGAGAAGAACTGACATCCTAACAATACTGTGCCTTCAAATCAAGGCATCAAGACAGAGTCTCTCTCCATTTCTTTAGATCTTACTTGATTTCTTTCATTAGACTTCTGTAGTTTCCTGCCAGATCCTGTATATATTTTATTGATTAATACCTGAGCATTACATTTTTGGACAGTTATTATAAATTTTTTTTCTTAACTTCAGGTGTGAATTGTTCATTGTTGGTGTATAAGAAAACAGTTGACTTTTGTATTGACCTTTCATCATATTTAAATTGTTTATTGTTTCCAAGAGATTGTTTTGTATATTCTTTGGTGTTTTCTACATCAATCATCATGTCATCTACAAATAAAGGCAAGACAGTTTAGCTCCTCCTTTTCAATCTATAGGCCTTTTCTTTATTTTTCTTGCCTTATTGCACTGCCAGGACTTCCAATAGGAGTGGTTAGAAGGAATATCCTTGCCTTGTTCTTTATTTTAGGGGGAAAGCATCAAGTCTCTCATCACTACATACGATGTTAGGCTCTAGGTTTTTGTGTAGATATTTTTTTATTGAGTTCAGGAAGTTCTCCTCTTTTCCTGTTGTTGATAGTTCTGTCATGAATTGGTTGGCTTTTGTCTAGTGCTTTTTCTGTGTCAAATGTGTCTGATTTTTCTTCTTTAACTTGTTGATATGGTAGAAAAAAAATTAGTATTATTATGTTGAAGCAGCCTTCCATGCCTGGAATAAATCCCACTTGGCTGTGGTATGTAATTGTTTTATACATTGCTGTATTTGATTTGCTAATATTTTGTTCAGAATCTTTGTATTTTTGTTCATTGTTCATGAGAGATATTAATCTGTAGTTTTCTTATAATATCTTTATCTGGCTTTGTTCTTACGGTAAATGACTGACATATAATCTAAGTTAGGAAGCATTCTCCCTGCTTCTATTTTATGGAAAACATGGATAATTAGCATTATTTATTCTTTAAATGTTCAGGAGAGTTCACTAGTGAAGCCATCTGGGATTTTGTGGTTTATTTTCTGGAAGGCTATTAATTACTGTCTAAATTTGTTTAATAATATTGGTTACTAAGGTTATTTCACCTTATGTGAGTTGTGGTAGGTTCTCTTTCAAGTAATTTCTGCATTTCATCTATGTTATCAAATTAATTTGCATAGAATTGTTGATGGCATTTCTTTTATCATTTTAATGTCTATGAGATCAGTAGTGATGATCTGATATTGATAACTTGTGTCTTTTGTGTGTTTACCTGTCTCTGTCTCTATTTTTGGGTTAGCCTGGTTAGTTTTATCGATTTTATTGATCTTTTTAAAGAACCAGCTTTTGCTTTTATTGACATTATTTTTTCTTGTTTTCAATTTCATTGATTTCTGTTCTTTTCTTTTAGCATTTGTTATATTCTGCTTGACTCAGGCTTCAATTACTCTTCCTCCGTTTCCTAAGATAGAAGCTTAGGCTGTTGATTTTAGATTGTTTTTCTTTATCTTAAATACATTATCTTTAGTGCTGTAATTCCCTTTGAAGCAGTGCTTTTGCAATATCCTATAAATTTTGGTAAATTATATTTTTAATTTAGTTCAAAAATTTTTGTTTCTCTTGAGACTACTTTAACCAATGAGTACATAGAAGTATTTTGATTAATTTCCAATTACTTGGGGTTTTTTTTTCACAACTAGCTTAGTTAAAGATTTCTAGTTTAATTACATTGTGGTCTGAGAATATAAATTGTCTAATTTCTATTCTTTTGAATTTGTTGAGGTGTATTTTATGGTGGAGAATGTGGTCTTAATGAATGTATATGCCTCTTTTCCATTTCAATTCCTTCTTGCCATCTCTGTCCCATTTCCATGCACATATTATACATCCTAATCTTTTCTACTTTATTCAAGTCCCAATGCATGGTCCACTTATTCACAGTTATTCCTAATTTGCAGAAATAGCTACTACAATACCTTATATGACTCTATTTTATTCACATCTTTGCCTTCTTCTGTCTTTTTCCAGAATGAGTCACCTCTATTTCCTTTGATTTCCATCCCTTCAAATATTGTCTCAGTAATGTTAGTTAATAATAATAATTATTATTGTTACTATTAATGATCTAATCTCACCTTTAAACTTTCTTTTTTTTTCTTGATTCTTCTCAACCTATAAACGGATTATTTTGTTGGAAAAGAATACTTGTTTCCAAAATCTTTCCTCTCGTAACACTTTCTCTTCTCTCTTCTTCGTGGAAGAGCGATCTGCGTTTCCCACAGCCACTGAAAGAGACAACAGTGTGCGGATTGGATGAGTTGCTGATGAGAGTTACCTTGGTTTTCTGTCACCCCTAAGTCTCTAGCAGTTCGGCTGTCATTTCTGTAACATTACTGCAACTGGCCTCTTGATGGTTTTCATTAATCTCCTAATTTGCAAACACAGTGATAAGAAGATAATCTTGTTTTCCTATTATATGCTTGTTTTTCCTATTCTTATGGGTTCACACCTTCAGAGACATTTACTAGCCTCATAACACCTAGTATCAGATTCTTAGTTTCTTTTCAGGAACATCTTCATTTTTCCCTTAATCTTATTGAACATATATAGTGTATTCCATTCAACAGCAGCAGAATATATGTTCTTAAGCTCACATGGAACATTCACTAAGATATACCCTGAATAATGCTTAATCAAATTGTCTGGCTATCTTATACCCTAATCAAGTTGATACTTAAACCATTGCAGAGTAGGACAGACCTAGGCTCAATAAGACCCCAGCTCTTATTACTCACTGCTTTTGACCTCACTAAGCTACTCTTAGCTTCAGTTTTCTCTTCTATAAAACGTTCATAACGTCTTTTTCCCAGAGTGGCTGTAGATACTATGCAAGTGTAAAAATGCTTTCTTTGTAGAGTGGACACTGAGCAGAAGTTTTTCCTTTTTTATATCCTGCTCTTACCTCTCCCTTGAAACAGGATTTGATTTCCATGATATGTCTTATCATATTTTGTCCACTATACTTTTTAAGTAAGCAATGAGTGACCAGTGAAGGGGATTCTACCATTCCCCCTGAGATGATAATGTTTCACAGATTAAGAGATCTCATTGCCATGGAATGTTTCTGAATCTTTGGCAGAAAGTAAATAGCCTCACTAGTACCATATATAGAAAACTGTGATGAGCATAGTTTGTGACTTGATACTTCTCCATCAACCAGGAAAAAAGAAAAGCTGGTTTCATTTTAAATCAGTGTCTTGAAACATAATAGTCTAATTTTTTTTTAGTAATTATTTTATTTCTTCCCATCATGAGAATTAGCTTGTGCTTCCCTAGGTTAACTTTAAATTCACATGCAAATTTTTAATCATTCTAAGTAATGTTTTACAAATGTCTCTTTCTCCTGATCATTGTAGCACCCCCTAGAGATGATCTCTATATTGTTTATCACTTGTTAATGATTTTCAATAAAGCTCACTATTATGGACTTTGATTCTAAGGACTAACAAAAGCCATTTCATTGTTTTATGGTGTTTTGATGATACAAAGTCAGATTTTGGTATGAAGTCATTTTGTGGTCATTATTCATTGAACATATATTATTGTTATGAGTTCATCCTCACTAATCTAACTCACACTTTAAACAATTCGGACTTTATGGAGGTGTTCTTTCATCTTATAAAAGGGAACTTTAATGGGCAGCTTTCTGCTATGTCAGTTTTTATATAGTTTCACCATACTGCCCTTTCTCTATATCCTAAGATAAAATCTGTCATGAACTTCAGGGTAGTCAGGCGAAGTGAAATGAGGTAACTGTTTTGTGCCTTTGATCAATGGAAATAAACACCCTGGATAATTCAAGCCCCATTTCCCACTTTTTCTTTAATAACATTTACTGAAAAGTCACAGTGGTTTTTTAGATAATTGGCTCAGTTTTCTTCCATGTGCCTGAGTAAACAGAGCTGATGGGTCTGTTTTACATAATGAAATGTTATGGAAAATAAAAAACAGAAGTCTGGCAGGGACTTTCAGGGGTCGTCTGAAGCATCTCCCATCCTCTAGGTAGTCTTTTTGAAAATCTTTCTTTAAAAGAGAATGTCTGTGTCTAGGTTAGGATTTGCAGATGACAGAAGGCTGATTGATCTAGGAAATATGATTGTGATTTAAGACAATATCCAAAAAGTATGGATGTTCTATCTGCATTAAAAAGATTAAATTAGTAGGAATAAGTAAATTCTGCATTTTACCTCAAATTTCAAGTGCACATTTAGGGACTGAGGAATAGGAATGGAGAGAAATAATACGCTATTGTGATGGAAGACGATGGCTGGATCAAGTCTTGTATTGGGGTCACGATCAGAGTAACAAGTGAATGATCATCTACCACATCAGAGACAGAGTCCTCCAGGGACAACAAAAGTGCCCTATCTTAGATTCTGTGTTCAAATGACACAATCGAATGGAGTATGAACTGGAGAGGAGGACTATGTTTTTAATTGTTCTCTCCATGTAGAACAGACTCAGCTACTGAGAAGCAGAAGAATTCAGAGAGAAAAAAATGACTTAGGACTAGGAGCAGTGTACAGATAGAATGTGTGTTGAGAGTCCTCATGAAATCCAAAGAATGGACAGAAAAAAATTGGCACTTTGTCCCTTTGGAAACTGGGTGTAGTTAAGATTGTTATTTTGTTATTCTTATTGCTGCATTACCTGAGAGTCAAGTACCCTCCTCTCTCTCCCACCCCAGCATTTGGGAAGTAGTTGGGAGATTGTTTAAATTCACCCTTGATCACTATTCCTCTGAATCGTATGTTCCATCCACCCCATTTCCACTCGTGAGGGATCAGACCGTTGTTGATTTTACTCCTGATCTTAACGCAAATTAAATGATAACAAAGCTCCTAGTCGCAACTTTTTCTATGCTGCTATCTGTATGAGGGCATCTATAGAACAGAGTGATCCCTTCTCTTAATGGCAAGGGATCCCTTGACTTACTTCTCTTTACCACACTATTAGGTGAAGTTGTTTGGTTATAGCAGACTTGGCTAAATGAGTGGGTTAAACAAAAGAGAATGTTTTAGGTCTGGTCTTTGCATCTCTGCAGATTTGATTTGACTCATTGACCCCTGAGTCCTAGCCACTTCCTTATTAGAGAGCTATGGCTGACTTCCTATGTGCCTTATCTACTACTATTGCCACCTGTCTAAGCCTTTCCAGGTGAGGTCTGAGCTTGGACACAGCCTCCATCATGCCCACCAAGGTGGGAGCCATTGTAGTTTTGACACCCATGTCTAACCTAACTGAACCCACAGACTCTTTAGATGAAGCACGTCAATGCTGAGAGTGGAATCTGGCTTCCCAGAGTGACCAGGTACACAGGTGGGAAATGCAGAGGAGTTGATGCTTTGTGGAATTGAGACAGGGACCGTGGGTTTAGACCGAGTAGGGTGAGGGCTTCTCAAAAAGGCAAGGCAAGATCATTACAGTCAGAGCTATGTAACTCTATGCAAAGAAACCCCCTCCTAAAACTCTTTGCTAAACATCAGTGCTCTAGAGTCATTCTTCAGTGAGATCAGTTAATATTCCCCAGAAAAAGGAAAGTATTTCAGCATAGCCCATGTTTTTATTATGCTAATCACTTGTAACCATGTGTAAGATTCACTTTGCATGCTAAAAGGCCCAGGCCTATGTGCTGTTTTTCCTCCTTCAGACCTGATCAGGTGATTGGCAACCTGGGCAATTAATAATGGCAAGCAAGCCCAGCCATAAACAACATAGTAAAAGCAAGAAAGATTCCATCTTAGATTGCCTTTTAAACTCTTTAGCAAACAGACAATAACTCAGCCCACCTTGAGGGCAGGGCAGGCAGTCTTGATACGCTCCCAGACCAAGAAACTGCTATTCTGGGAAAGAGATCTGCAGTAAATTTCTTATGTTAATTTGGCAGAATTACCTGAAGGACTGATGAGAAAGAGACTAATGTCTCATCAGGGATGAACATTCTAAGACCACTTAACAAGTCCACACCCCCAAGCCCTTTATTCCGTTCCTGAAAATCCTCAAGTCCCTATAAAACCCCTACACAATGCACAACTACGGACTCTCTTGTACCCTCCTGGCGTGAGCCAGGAGCTCTGTCCTCTCACTTTATCTCTAAATAAAAACCTCTCCCTTGTTCTCCTACTTTGAGTGTTTGTGAAGTTCATTCTTCAACTCTGTGAACAAGAGCCCTGGCATCAGAATGAACTGAACTTGGACCAACACGGGGAAGGAAACATAAAAGGATTATATTGAAATTTTCTACTTTCTTCAAATCCATGACCATCTTCCTGCCTCATCTTCTGCAGCAGATGAATTTTTTTACCTCCTACTTCACGAGAAAATTCGTTAATTTTTTTTAAAGTAAATTATTTGAAAAATAAGATTTTTAATTTGAAAAATAAATTTTTTGGATATCTGAGTACTCACTATTGGCACGTAGTTTTCAGTGTGCAATAAATAGGAGCTACATCATGAGAATTCCCTCAGTTTTCTGTTATCAAATCTACAGACTGGTCACATCTGCTCCCAACCTGCCTGATGTCCCCTTACAGACTGACCGTAACTGACACCCATGACCAGTTTGGCTGCGATACAGCTTGGCAAATTAGGCACTTGGAAAGACAAATGGAGTTGTCATGATTGGCCCTAATTGAGCAATATTCATTGCCTGGGTGGGACTTACATGGCTTCTCTGTATAAAATAAGGGATTTGTAATCAAGGAAGCTAGTGGAACTGTCCCTGTAAGTAATAACCGATAGGGTATCTGTGGCTTAGGACTTGTATGCCTGTTCCATTTTATGAGCTTGCTGTACTCATGGCTTAGAATCCTGTTTCTCCCAATGTTCTATCTGGCACAGTACCTTCCATATATTTCTCCAGTGTCAGACAGTATTTTGAATATTCCAAATCCTGACTAAGTGAAAATCCTATGGTAGAAGTCAAAACTCCTACAGATTTTGACTCTCAACTGAGAAAGGTGTTTCAGCACATCTGCTGTCAGCTTCTCTTTTCTAGAAGAAAAATTAATTTCTCTGTAATTTGGGAGGTTGTTGCAGTTAGGCTACAAAGCAATTTCTAGATGATGATGCAATGAGGAAGTTTTCAATACTTTCTCAATTTAGTAAATCTGTGTCTAGTTTCCCTCTGTAATAACCAGTTCAGAACTAGGCATTATAAAATTGAAACTCATATCATGGCAAGACCTCCACAATGATTTTTTGTGTATTCCAAGAACCATAATGGCTTCATCAATTTGACCAGTTATTTATATCATTTCCTCAAGTTTGATAATCACAGTGAAAATTTACTCCTGGATCCAAGCTAGCATGAATGTTTTAGTCTGAGATATAGCTAAGTACTTAACCTACAGATCTGAAATCTTGGATGATAATTCCTCAGGGGTAACCTGAGCAAAGCTAGGCGCCCTCAATATCCAGTCTTCAGATAGAGTCACATTAAAAGGAAGAACAAATTAATTCCAGAATCCAGAAGAATAATATCGGTCTTCAAGGGTAAACATTTTAAGAGACCAGCTAATAAAAGTAAGTCTCTTTAGATACCACTCCCACCCGTCTGTCTTTAACTTTCACTCTCAAATGAACCAGGGAAAACCCCTCTTTTCCCATGGCCAACAGGCAGATAGTCCATTCATTTCTGCATTTTCCACAACAAGCATAGACACAGTATTGTATTAAAGTGTCTGCTGTCCTGAAGTCTCATCATCCTCCTGACAGCACTACCTGATGTTGCAAAATGTAGTTCTTTTCTCATCCTGAGTGCAATTATCTTAATAGGCAATGCTCCTGGATTTTGACCAATAAAATTATCTACCCCGTTGTAGAATTCTCTAAGATACTGCTGTTTAAGCACAATGGCAGTCAGGATAGAGGACCTCCTCTTGACTGTCCCAAGGTCAACATTAGGAGATGGATCAGACATTTAAATGGAGTTCGGAGTTCAAGAATATATTAGGGATCAACACCTGTGAAGGGGAAGGAAAGGAAATAGTATTGGGCAGAGAGGTTGAACTCTACCAACTTAATGAGAAATTCTGGGATGTGTTGCCCATTGGAGTTTTCCCTGAAATGGGCAGGTCTCACTCAGCCTCCCTCAGACACCAAAGATGGGAAATCCTGGGAAGGACATGACCTTGGGAAGGCAGCCCTTCAGTCAAGGTCAACTCCAAAGGAGTTGAAGCTGGAGACTGCTGCCCACACTCCCTTTAGCAGAACCTTTTAAGAACTTCCTTAGAGGGAAATCTGGGCAGCACAACTGGTCTACCATCTACCCTTTGTGCCAATTAAGTCTATTTCTCCACATCAGTTCAGGGAGCAGGTGCTTCTGCATTCCAGTGGGTAAATCTTCTAAGGGGAAATACAGAGGAATGAGGTTAGTGTGTCAAACTTCAGTGTCTGGTGCATCACTTGATCTCAGGGCTGCCATTAATATTCACTGTCTCCCTCCTCCATGACTCATTCTACATTTTCCTCACCATCCTTACTGGCTTACCTGGTGGCATGATCCAGACTCTGCTAATCTCAGGGGCCTGAGATTCTTGGCACTATGCCCTTCTCAGGTCAGATTCACTGTGTTTGCCCATTTATATTCGAACTTGAACAAAGAAATATGAAGAGGTGCATTGTGGATCATCTAGATTCCACACATAGTCTTCCCTGCCCCCATTAGATAGCAGTGGTCCTTTCTCTGCCTAATGTTCAGGATCAATTACCCCTGCCAATTGAGACACCTTCTTGTCCTTATTTTCTAGTCATTTTCTTTCTATGCCCCAAACAGCTGGCTAGGGTATTCATCACTGCCCATGACCGTATATATATATACATATTCTAAGCAGATTCACTGCCCCCTTCACTAGGACCTTTCCTGTTCACCACCAGTGACAGTTTTAACATTTAGATGGCCTGCTTGGGTCAGGGGCTGTGTTACCCCAACAGGGCTCCTCATTGTCAGCTGATGAATGACAGCTCCAAATTTGAATCTTACTGATTGCCTTTTGAACCACTACTAATACCCATAATCACAGTCTCTGGAAGCAGATACTGAGATGAAGTTTATTAGGAATTAATAAATGAAGGGAAAGGGAAAGAAGCCAAGTCTGGCAGAGGAAGAAGTTAAATCCCAAGGCAGAACTGCTAACATCTTATCAACTATGCAGGGAACCCAAGAGTGAGCATAGCAAATCAGAGTGTCCCATGTCTGGGTCAGAATAGCTGGCCTTTATACACTCAGGTCTCATTGTCATCCTGACCCAAGAAAGGTGTGACTTCAGAACAGGCTTCTCCTTTCAGCCAACCAGGAGGACGCTGAGAGCTGTGGGTGGCGGCTCACCACACCCCCTCCAGCTGATCACAGGAGTTCTTTTCCCAAGAGGCTCTGGTTGTGCACGCCTGCTTCTACTGCAGGTGTGCTCGGCAGAGAAAGGTGTCTGTTGTGGAAAGGAAGAGATGGGAATGAATGTTCGGTGAAGATGGTAAAGATAGTGAAGATAGGGATTTTTTTTCCCCACGAATTCAGCATTCAGGAGGAAAAAAATCAAGGATCTGAGAAAAGTAAGGGAATAGAAATTTGAGTCAGAGAAAAGAAAGTCCAGAACGTCCTGGGTATGAGAACACAGAAGAGGACAGATAGATGGAGAGGTTTATACTTTGGAAAATGATAGAGGAAAACAGGAATGAAGAGTGCGGACCCTCTGAACTCACTGCTTTTACTTGTAGCCTTAAAGGAAGGTGTGGCAGCTTTGGGGCACTTGAAACTTCTGTGTCCTCCTGATGCGAATAAGCAAACAGCCTCAGTGAGTGGCTGCAGATGGGGCCGTGCTTCTGCTTCTTGGTCCTGCATAATATTAAAACTCAGAGCTGGGTGCTAATGTTTCTGTGTCCACATTTTAATCCTCTTAGCCGACTTGGAAAGACTTAAGTCTGAGACTTAGCAGAGCCTGTCAGAGCTGATGGGATAATGTAGAAAAGGTTTGCCATTCTCATATACTAGATATGCCAGTCCTCTGCAGTCTTAATTTTAACACAGGGCTTAACATCTCATAGGTCAGCAACTAATTCATCAGAATCAGAGGAATGAACAGGTGTACTTTTCTTTGCAGTACAAAAGTTAATAATTAAACTATTAGCATGCACTGTAAGGGGAAACTGAGACCACTTAGATATTTGTCATAAATCTTAGAGCCTGAAAAAGGGTTATCCTTGCCTCTTTCAATTGTCAGGATATCAACTATCACATATACATATGTATATGCTTCCAAAAAACAGTATAGTGTTCTATAAATTTCCATTTTTGGTGAACAATATATGTCTTTCTGTGTCAATAAATATGTCTGAATTCAATCATTTTTAATAACTACTTGTATTTCACCTTATGTTTTTGTCAATTCATTTGGCAAAAGAGGCACTTATTATATTTTTTGATTCTATATTCTTAAAAAAGTTTTTTGTGAATCTCCTAGTCCTTTTATGCCTATGGCCTTAGATGTTTCTTTCTTTACATTAAATTCCTAGAAGTTGAATGGCTGAGGCAAAGAGTCTAAGTATATTTTGTTTTAAGTTACCAAATTGCTCTCCAGGGAAGCCATGTTAATTTGTATCTAAGATAAAAATATGTAAGAATGTTTTATAGCCTCACTGATACTGTATTTAATCATTTATTAATCTCTATCAATCTCACATTTGGAAATTATATCCCCTTTTAAAATGTTTTTTTTTCTATTATTAGTAAAGTTGACTATTTTATCATGTGTTTGAGATTTGTTTTCATTTTTGGTGAAACAGCCTGCTCATGTTCTTAATCCATTTCTCTACAAATATTTTTTTTTAAATGTGTTTTTATATACCAAAGACATTTACTTTTTTCTTAGTTTATGTCTATATTACCTTTATTTGCCATTTTTTCATGTAAAAGTTTGTATTTTAAGTCAGCCTTTTAAGATTATTTTTCAAATTCAAACCTAACTTCCTTTCTTTTTTCTATTTGTGACCATATGCTTAAAAAGACTTGCCTCATTCTAACGTAAGTACTCAGCTATATTTCCTTCTAGTATTTTTATGTTCATTTTGCATAGTTAAAAATTTCAATACATCTGATTTATTTTAGTGCCAGATGTGAAGAAGATGTCTGACCATACTTTTCTTCCAGTTAGGGAGGCATTTGACCCGATAGCGTTTTTTGAAGAATTTATTCTTTTTCATCAATGTATACTTGTTACAATTCTGGCCTTTGAATACTCTTACATGAGTCTGTCTCGATATTCCACCCTTTAATTCATACTGCTTCAATTTTTGTAGGTATATAATTTAATGCCTTAGAGAAAAAATTGGTTGTTGACGTATTATTTCACTCATACTGTTCCTCATTAATTTTGCAAATATTTTGTGATTTTTTAAAAATTATGACTCATACTGGCTTAAGCAAAAAGCTCAAGTTCTTGGAAGCAAAGAAAGTTTTGGCAATTTTGCGCTGAGAAAAAACATCAGAGGAACAAGACAGTTTCCCTTAATAACAAAGAAAATGAGAAATGCTGATAAGGCTTTCCTGCTATCTTATGGCTATGCCTCCTTCGGCTTCTTGGCCTTATTCTGTCACTATTGTTATTCTCATGGTGAACATAGCTGCTGGCATTTCAAGACTTTTATTTCAAGGCCTTAGCCACCAGATTCAAACTAATCTCTATTTTTGTCTCTGGGTTATTGGAATTTTATGACAAGAGACACATTAGCTCAGTTTAGGTTAGGCATCCACCGTTTCAGATGGTCCATACAGGAAAGTACCTGTGAAGACGGTTATATTCTCAGCAGGAAATTTAGTAATAATTTCTAGAATGCACTAGCAGGTTTGCAAATTATAAATAAATTGTTTTGAAATTGTGACTAGAATTGTGTTTTGTGGAATATTTTGACAAAGGATATGCAAGATGGAAATGGTTTTGTTTTCTCCTGTCTTCATGGTGTAATGACCATTGATATTTAGTTTGCTGTTTGGAAAGTGGATCGGCAAGAATGGTTTAAGTGTTTGAAGTGTATGCTTAGTATACATTTTAAAACAATGTTTTTGAACTGTGTAGATTTGGTGTGAAACTCAGAAGTTTTTTATTACAATGGGCAGCCATGACCTGGTCATGTCAATCAAGCATCCAGTTCCTACCTGTAATAGAGAAAACACTTGCTAAATATAAAACTGGAAGTTAGAAGGAGGAGCTACAGAAGTGGTCCTTTTGATATTTCATTTCATTTTATTATTAGTATCTGGTATCATAAGCAACAAAATTCGGTTTTGTTTAAATTAAGCCAAAGAGGGAACTTTAATCATAACTTCCACTTTTACTACTCATTCCATGATTCCTTTAACTTCAGCAAGTCCCTTAATGTAGCTGTCATAGCATTTATTCATGGTCTATATTATCATTTTCTCTTTTCTTAGATTGCTAATCTCACTTCCTAATCTGTCAGTTTCTTTAGGTCAGGGAATTTCTTATTTAAGTGCTTAGAAAGCAAAACATTATGTTTAATCATATGTTGTTACGCCATAAATCTTTTTTTTATAAATAATTTGATAATAAAGATAGCAGAATTTAGAGTGGAGTAGAAAGTAGGTTACTCTTTTTTCACATGCTCAAGTACCTTACATACTTGTATTTTATATTAATTTTCCTTAGGTTTTTCCTTCCTTCTTTACTGTAGTTCTCCAATTACTTTATGCTGGGCACCTTGTAGGTAGCATAAGTCATACTGTCTTTCTCTGCTGAGCTGGGACATTGTTTTCCTCCCCAAGGTAGTTTTTTTGAATTGGAACACTAAATATTGCATATTAATTAATAGATGTTATATACAGGATATTAGTTCATAGTAGAAGAAGAGCTCAGTAAGACATAATATGTAATATTGCCAACTTGACTAAAATGGAATGAGTAAACCAGTTTAGGTATGTAAAAACTTTTCAAAGTCTTAAAACAAATGCCCTCAAGATTAACTGTCTATGAGTTTGGAATGTACAAGTAGCTCCTAGAGTGAAAAGAGATAATTAAAAATATACATTTATTCATTTTTAGCAGTTCTGTTGAAGTATAATTCATATGCAAGAAACTACATATATGTACAATTTAGTGAGATTTGACATGTGTATATATCTGTGAAACTGCCTGTCATCCCAAAGTTACCTCCTGCCTCTTTGAAATCCCTCCCTTCTGTTCTTCTCCTGCCCAGGTAACCACTTACTTGCTTTCTGTCACTGTTGATTAGTTTCCATTTTCTACAGTTTTATATAAATCTTACAGTATGTACTCTTTTTTTAAAAATCTGGCTTCTTTTATTCAGCATGGTTACTTTGTGATTTATCCATATTTCCCTTTTGTTCTGTTCATTTCTTCTTATTGCTGAGTTTTATTCCATTGTATGGATTTACTACTGTTCATGTATCCATTCACCTCTTTATGGACATTTGAACCATTCCAGTTTTTGGCTATTTCAAATACAGTTGCTATACACATTCACATGCATGTTTTTTATGGGAGTTGACTTTCTTTTCTCCTGAGTAAACACCTAGCATTGGACATGATCATAGGGTGCAATTTTTTGAACTTCTTCAGAAACTGCTAAACTGTTTCCCAAAGTGGTTGCACCATTTTATGATCCATTACAGGTTTGTGACTTCCAGTTGTTCACATTCTCACATACTTGGTATGGTTGACTTATTATTTCCCTTATGACTAGTGATATTGAGCATCTTTCCATGTGCTTTTACACCATCTGTGTTAGTTTCCATTGGCGGCTGTAATAAATTATCACATGCTTGTTGGCTTGAATCAACAGGAAGTTTTCTCTCACAGTTCTGGAGCCTAGATGTCTGAAATCAGTTTTACTCAGCCAAACGCAAGGTGTTAGCAGAAACTGTAAGAGACAATCCAGTTCCTTACCCATCCCAGCATCTAGAAATGCTTTCCTTGAATCCTTGGCTCATGGCCCCTTCCTCCATCTGTACAGCGAAGATAATCTCTACACCTCAATTTACTCATATCTACAAGGCTTTTTTTTTTTTTTTTTTTTTTTGTCAAATAAGGTAGCACTCAAAACATTCCAGAGATTAAGGCATGGATAAATTTTGGGAAGCCATTATTCAGCCCACCATGCCATTCATTATTTCTTCTTCAGTGAAGTGTATTAAAATCTTCAGTCCATTTTTCAAATAGAGTGTTTCTGGTTTAATTCAGTTTTGAGAGTACTTATTTATGTCCCTTATGAGATATATGCTTTGCAATTATTTTCTCCTAGTGTGCTTGTCCTTTTATTATTCTAATTTTAAGTCCAGTTTATCAGTTATTTTTTACATAAATCATTCTTTTGGTGTCCTAAGAAATCTTTGACAACCCAAGGACTTTCTCCTATATTTTCTTCTAGACATTTAATAGTTTTAGGTCTCACAGTGAAGTCTGTGATCCATTTTGAGTTCATTTTCTTTTATGGCACTAGATATGGATATAGGTTCATTTTCTTGTATATGGATTTCCAAATGTTTGAATACCTTTTGTGGAAAAGCCTGTCCTTTCTGCATTGAATTCCTCTGCATCTTTGTCAAAAACTATTTGTTTATATAAATATGGGTCTATTTCTGGACAGTCTATTCTGCTCCACTGATGTATTTGTCTGTCTTGATGCCAGTGCCACATTGTCTCAGATTAACCTTTGCAGTACATTTTGAAATCAGGTAGTGATAGCTCTCCAATTTGTTCTTTTTGTACATGTTTTGGCTATTTTATGCCCTTTACATTTCTATGTGAATTTTATAATGTTTGCCAAATCTTACATACATAGCAATATTTTTTTAGTTTTTGAAGTCCAGGCATTTATTCCTGTGTATTCTTTTTATGTACCAAGTACCGTTAAGGAAAATAAAGTCATGGAACGAATTTAAATACCTTAAACTTTTTTCCCTATTTCTCTGAAAATATATTCTATTTGGTCGAAATGCATACTTTGTCTTTTTGTAGATATTTCTATTGTTTTAAAAATATACTTGCCAATGTGTCCTTTTTCAGGTAATGTAACCATTTTCTTGTCTTTGATTTCTACCACATTTTACAGTCTATCTCTTAGGAGAATTTCAACACACTAAACGTACATTTCTAATTTATATCACGTATCTGATGATGTTAAATTAAAGAAGAAGGCAGTTAAATGGTTTCACAACTTGTTCAGGTTCACAGCTAGTCATCAACAAAGACCAAGTGTAGAAGTAGGGCATTGATTCCTTTGAACTGTAGGAACCCATAAATTAGCTTTGATTTTTTTCCATTTTTTTGAAGGACAATGAAATAAGGTTTTAAGCAGTTTTCTATATACATGTAGTCATTATTTTAGAAAATATAACCGTGTTCCTAATACTGTACCAATACTTAAAGTATAATTATCAAAAGGCACAGGAGCTAAACATACATACAAGTCTTTGTGGTTCAAATCCTGTGCCCTGTAGCTCAGTTCTCTGTTGGTGTCCATCACTGTAAATGAAGTGCATTTCTGTATTTGTCTTGTAGTTCAAACAGCATAAAGTAAAATTTTCTTCTCACTAATTCTTAGAGTTTATCACATAAAATATATGTAATAAGGTAATTATTACTTAGCATAGGGCAAAGCCCAAGGTTATGGCCCTGTGGACTACTAGGTGGTTTTGACAGAACTGATATGTTGTGTAATCATCCTTCTAGTTGTTTTATTACAATGTTGGTTTTTCCCCAAAGGAAAAAGATAAATAGTAATGGATACTACCTAGTGACTAATTAATTTAAACTAGCTAAATACCGTAAATTTTGACTGGTTCAACAAATATTTGCAACATTTAGCTCTTTCAGAGGTACAGTTTTAGCAATTAAACAGAGTTGACTATTTCAATATGCCTAACCTTTCAAACATTAGGCCATTGTGCATTTGAAAAGATTGAATTCTTCTTACCAAAAATGCTTTCTATTTTATAAATTTCAAGGCAAATACCATTTTAGGTTACAGCATCTGATGATTTTTTAAATTAATGTTGATTTCATCCTTAATGCAGAAAACTACCGTCACTGTGAGTTGACTAAGCTTTTTGTTGTCAAAGGTTATTACTATTTTTACATCACCCTAGTATGCCAGTAAATGTTTCTCGCTTCATTATGATACCCAAGCCTTTATAATATTGCTGAATACAGGAGGAAAGTAGTTGTCCACTTTTCTTTTGGATGTGTGTGAGCATGAATGATTGTGGGGAATCAAATGTAGCTGTTAAAAGGGTTTTCAGTGATGAATAACAAAATCCCTCAGAGTTATAGGTACATGTATTTTTAATAGGTGCATTTATTTGATGGCCATCAGTCATTTGTAGTGTGTTCCAACTACTCCCTGTTAACTCACTTAAAAAAATAGTTACTAAGCCAAGGCTTCTCAGACTTGCTGAGCAAGACTGACTTCTATTGAAATATAAATTCAAATGTATAAAGTATTTAAAAAATACCATATTATGTTTTCAGCATTCAACTCATTTTGGAATTAAGGATTGAGTAACTTGGATGACTGGTTATGTTGCTTTTCCCTAAGTTAGAAATAAGTCTTTCAAATATCTAGCAGAAAACCTACTTCTAAAGGGCCTAAATGACCTATTATTAAAGAAACCTATTTTTTAATGATTAGACACGACATTTGTTTACATGTATACTTTAGGAGTCCTTCTGAAAAACTGAATTCCCACATTTTTACTTTCTTAAAAACAGTGCTGGACTTGTTCTATCCAGCTTTACTTGAGTTTCTTTCTAAGTTGCTTTTAGGGCAGACGATCTGAATCACTGTGTTGTTCGGGTTGATAGTATGTGATGATTTAACCCCCAGAACTCTAGCGCTGTGTACTTTGGCATCGCTCCAAGTCACCATGAGATACACATAGGGCATACTTTGTCTCTGCTGAAATCATGGAAACACTGTAATTTCAAATTATGTGCTACCTGCTCCAAAATAATAAACTGACCTGTCTATTGCCTCTACTTACAAGCCTATAAAGTGTTCACCGTGGTTCCTTTAAAATTAAGTTGGGACTATGTCTTATTAGTGGATATTCATATTAATGTAGGAATTCATCTGCTGTTACATTTGAGAAGTGGATTTTCACAGGAAATTGGCAATGTCTCGATGTGAAATTTAGCTCCAATTTCACATAGATAATTCTTTCTGCTTTTACTCTTTCTTTGAGCATATAAAATTGAACACACAATTACTTATTTGTACTCAAACTAAGTAAAGTTACAAGCCAAGACCTTCCAGTATAAAGCAGTCTCATTTGTTAGCATCTGAATCCAAACTACATGAAAAGTATAATTTAGGATTAATCTATGTTGGAAGCACTTTTAAAAGAAATCTTACAGCTACTTTTACAACTATCAGGGTTAAATCAAAAGCCTTGCTTTGCTGGGGGAGATCTGAGAGATAAGAACACAGAAATACCTCAGCAGTAAATCAGTTTGACATAAATGAGAGTTCAAAATGTTTAAATTGAGTTTAACTGACTTTTTCAGGCTACAGATGACCAAATAGTCCACTTAATGAATTATTTCATGACATTTCTCTGTTTCAGTAGTGAGAAACCCAGGGAATGAGAAACAGTACTTTTGAAACTTGGAAACTTGAATTGAATATATAGCAATTTGAACCAAAAAGATACTAGTATTTTTTTTGTTTTGTTTTAAGAGTTTATTTGAGCAAAAATAAATTTGAATTGAGCAGTACTAAACCAGATTTAGAGGCACTCCCATCATAGGTATTTTTGATTTTCTATTCTGAATTGTTTATGCACACTCACCATTTTAAATAACTATATTATCTGATATAATCTTGGGTTTTATGTTTGAAAACTGCCTAAGATCATTTTGGCAAATGAGATAATATGAAGTAATGGAAAGAAGAGAGAAGAAGAGCTGAGGCAGGAGATTCATTTAATGAGTGACTAGATGCAGAAACAAAATATAAATTGAATAAATAAAATAATTAGTATTTACTTCAAGAAAGAAAATGTTTTTGATATGTTTGTACTTGTTTCTCATTAAGAATCAAGTCTGCTGTTGGGGAAAAACACATATATTCCAAAAATAATTCATGTATTAAAATACATTTTTTTGTTGTCCCACAGAATAAGAACATAAACTTGGATTTTATTCCCCAGCAATTATCAATGGATTTTTAAGGCAGCTCAAGGAAAGCCTCTTCCTATGAGCAGTAAAATCTTGCAAGTGAAAACTCAAAACCAAGTAATTTATCCATATATATATATATATACACTTCACTATATTGCAACAAATGCTGTTGGCAAAAGCAATTTTGATATAGATAAGGGTCTTCTTTCCTTTATTCCTTCAGATATTTCTAAGGATTTGTATCTCAGAGGCCCAAAACAAAAGTGAAAGTAGACTTGATTATTTTTGTGTTTCTGTGTTCTCTTTCTTCCTTCTTTTCAGCCCAACCACCCAATACTTATGTTCTGAGCACAGGGCTTGATGCCAGGGAACAGGAGATAAACAAAGCATGGACCCTGCTATCACATCTAGTGGGAAAGATATAATACATAAATTCAAGAAGTAAAGTGCTATGGGCTTTTTGATAAAAATATGCACCTCTAAGGAAAAAGAAAGAAGCAGGTAGTTGTGTGTACAAGGATCTGACAAAACATCACAGATAAAATGATGGTTTTGGTGATGATGAGCTTGTATTTGCTAAGTGAACAGAGTGAGAGGAGCATTCCAGAGAGGCAGTAAGAAAAGCAAAAGAGGTTTAGAAGGACAGGTGCTTGCGGGAGGGTTTGGGTAGCTCTGGTACGCCGGACTCTAAGATGTGACGTGGGAATTATAAGGAGAAAGGCACCAAAGACGTAGGCTAAGGCAGTTTTGAATGGGTTTTTCAATTTAGAAATCTGGAGTTAGTGCTGAAGAGAACAGAAACCAATAGAAGGATTTCTTGTTTATTTTAGTAATATCATTCTTGCAGCAGAGTGGAAGATGGTTTGCAGAGGGGTCCATGCAGAAGGAAGGAGGAAGAGAGGGACTCCTTCAATAATCCAGGCAACGATGAAGATTTAGATTAAAGCTTTAGAGGTAGATTTCAAGCAATAGAGATAGAGGAATGAGCCCGAATTGGAAACTGTTTAAGGGAGTTGTATCAGCATCAACTGGATGGAAAGAAAAGGGGCGAGTAGCCCAAATTCCCTACTTCCTTATAATAATTGGTTGTGGACAATAATCATTTATTTATGTAAAAACTAAGCAAAAGTTTTTCTGTAGGTCCTCTGTATGGCAGGGTGTTTTTAGGTCTGTTTCCTCTCTTTTTTCTTTTTTCCTCTCTTTCTGTCACCTTTTTCTTGTTATTCTTTGTACCGAACAAAATTTATGTTGGGAAAGCAAGTTTGGGTCATTTTGGAAAAAAAAAATCATTTCTTTGTGTGTACCCTTATTCATTCAACAAACACTCTATTAGTACCTGTACAATGTCCCAGGGACATGAAAAGAAAATGATGTGATCCATGGCCTGGATGTAAAGATTTCACAGCATAATGGGAAAAACATAGAGGAACCGCTACAGTATAATAAAATAATTTCTGTAATGGAGGAATGTATGAACTGCAGAGGAACACAGAAGAAAGTAAACACTTGAGGTCAGACTTGAAAAATGAATAATTTGCCATGGGGAGAGGAAGCCAGACAGCATGAATGCTCTTATGTTCAAAATTTCAGGCAAATAAGGGATCTTGGTATGCTGAAGGGAGAACAAATGGTTCAGAATGACTGGGGGGACATGATGAAGGATGAAAACATTTTAAGTAGGCAGGGGCCAGGTTATGGGGGCTTTCACGACAAAATATCTAATCAGGACATGATTAGAATTGCACGTGCAGAGAAAAGAAAAAGAACTGACATTGCTTAAGCATGTGTAGCTCTATGATGAGGGCTTTAGGGACAGTATATCAGCTGCATGCAGCGGGAAGAACACAGTTTTGAAACTAAACAAACTTGAGTTCAGATTCTAGATCTTTCTCATCAATCTTTACAGTTGGTTCAATTACATTCTTCAAACATCTATCATCTTCATGTTTAAAACATAACTCGTATGGTGGTTATAAAGAACAGATGTTAGCTATAGAGCATATGAATAGTAGGTGTAGTTATAATATTTCTACTAATAAACAGTATTAGAGCTGAAATCAAGGGCATGTTTGATTCCAAAGAATACATATGACACGGGCCTTAATCAGAATGTCGCAGCCCCTTGGACTGCTTGGTTTAGTAGTGGAAATATGACTCATTCTGAGTCCACCAAAGTTAAGCCTGAGAATTATATGGAAGATATGATCAAAGAAACTTGCCTTTTTCTGCTAGATTTAGAGTACTGAGAATGCGACTCCAGAGATCCTTGTCATCTCTGGTCACCATAAAGCATGAAGTGGCCCAAAAGTAAAGCCAAAAGAGAAGGAGGCAGAATCAGTAAAGCGACAGGAGGTCCTGGTTCAGTTATACCAGAAGTTATCTGTAACTGGACTTTTTAGGTAAAGGAGCTAACTAATAATAATAGCTACAATAAGAAAAATAAGTTTTCCTTTGTTTTAACCCAGCTTGAATTAAGTTTTTAGCCACTTGCAACTCAGAGTGCTGACACATAAACTCGGGGGTAGCAGCATAGATGCTCGGTTTGGAATAGCGAAAAGGTAGGCATGGGGGGATTGTAATCAACAAGGGAAGGAATTAAATATTAAGGAGAGGCAGTTCATGTAGGATGCCTGTTCTAGAAGCTGAACTATGAAGGAATTTAAAAAAGAAGATGCAGTAGCTAGAGGGGGGGCAGTGCTGAGGAAGTTTATTTATTCCCAAGATGGGAGAGACTCAAGCATGTTTATAAGCAAAGGGAAAGATGCCAGTGGAAAGGAAAAGGTTGACAGCACCGAGAAGAGAAGGGGTAATTAACAGAGGAAAGTCCACGCAGAGGCAGGATGTGATGGATGTTTCTCTTGCCATGAAATTCCTAGTAAGGTCTAGTATCTGCTCAGATGGTAAATTTGACTGAAAGTGTTCATTTTTGTATTTAATTTTTTTTCTTACTTCTGCAGCATGTTTAACAATATTTTATATCTCCTCTAATCATCCCTGCTTTCCTAAATCATACGAAGTCTTGTAACATGCCACTCTCCTACCAAAAACAAACACAAATAAACAGAACTAAACTAAAACTCCCTATTCAAACTGATGGAGACTTTCATGGCCAGAGAGCAGCCCAGGATAACCCACGGCATCTCAGCAGAGTCACTTTGCAGCGTTTTAGGGTCTGCTCTACTTTTCTGCCTGCAGTTTTGCACAAGCCAACGCACAAAAGCAATGGGAAAGGGGATTACGTCAAACGTATGAAAGAAATGGCAGGAATCCAGTGGGAAAGACATGCCCTCCACACTTGGCAGGCGGAGGGCAGGGAGGCAGGGGCTGTGTAAAGTGATGAGTCACCCTTGACCAGAGGCCATGGAAGGAATTTAAGAGAAGGCTGGAGAGCTCCCTGAAATGTATTAGTGCCCCGGCCCGTTAGCAGGATGTGTGGGATCAGAGCAAGACAAAAGGAAACCCTGAGATCCTCAGCTCTTCTTTCTGGAACCAGCAGGGGCAAGTGTCCTGAGCTTCTCCTGCTTCTGTGCTGGGTAGACAATCACAGCCCTTCTTCTGTGCTAGTGAGAAAGCCTTGAATGAGCACCACTTTTTAGAAAGCTTTATCTTGACCCAAAGTATATAATAAAGATTTTAAATATGGCAGCTAGATAAAGAAAGCCATGACTGAAGGAAAGATTGATCTGCTCAAAGGTCACTGGGCCAAAAAAGGAATGGGCTTGAGAAAGGCCAGGCGAAGCGATGGATGAGAGAGAAGAGACCTGTTTGTTTAACTTTGAATCAATCGACAAAAATAAGTAAGCATCTGACCGGCAACGAATGACTAGCATATAGACAAACACTAAAATAACCAAAGAACAAAACCAAATTTAAACATCAAACTTCCCTATTGAACAGTATTTTGAGAATCAAAAGTTCCCGATTCTTGTGCTAGTAAACTGCTCAGTATTTAAGTCCTGGAGCAGGGATGGGTTATCTTTCTTCAGTAATAATAAAAAGAAATAAATACAAATATCTATATATATAAATAACAGTTATTTTTATGATCCTGTTTGTGGCAGCGTTTCCTAGCAACCCTATACCTTTGAAAAGCAGCAATAAAATTCCAGTTTCATGACAACAAATTACATTTTAAGTTTGTGATCTAGAATAATGTGACTCTTGGTTATACTCTTGAATGTTTACATATAACCAGAGAATAAACAGTAGTTAGGCTTTGGTAGACTGAATTATCAAAATGTGACCTGGACCCCTACAAGTTAGTTTTTACATAAAGTGCCATGCAGTCAATAAAACTCTCTAGTAGATGATGCAACCATGTTTGTCAATTGGTTTATAAAGTATTGGTTCAGAAAGCAAAGCACTTTGTCTCTAAAGCATTAAATGATAGGTCAGGGAACAATATTTGTTCCAGGCCTTTCAAAAGGATAAAGAACTGCTAGTTTAGGGGCAGTTGTGCAACCATGTCAGAACACAGCTTCAGAGCATGCCAGAACATCAGCTAATTTCTAGCTGTTATAATATAAAGCTGACTTTTTTCATTTCCAAAGACCACAAGTACTTGAGATGAGAGGAGAGAGATAATCCTCCTCGTTCTGGGGACTTTGGCTGAAGGCACAAAGCCTGTTCAGCCTGACTGTGGTCAAATGACTTGAACATATCATTATTCCACTTTCATCAGGGGAATAACCTTGACACTAGACTACTGTAGAACAGAATCGAAATTCCCACAAACTGTAAACATCTCGCTGTGTGACGACAATGATGTCAGCAGTGATCTGAGTCCCACGGGGAACTGCGAAGCGATGTCCTCCCATGGCGGTGGAAGTGAGGGGCCTTGTTTGACTTTGACTTTTAAAAGTTGCCAGGGAAGAGTGTTCTTTGTCTCTTGCTGTTTGAAAGGTGCTGGATGCAGCAGGTACGTGAGACCTGATTATCTCCAGTCTCTCTTTGGACTGAAATTCTTGGCCCTTTGCCTAGTTACTTTATAGTTTGTGTATTACCTCATTATTCTTATTTGCCTGCAGTGTCCTGACCTGAAGAGTTTTTCCTGAATATGATTTTTCTGTCTCTCCCTTCAGAGATGACCACACTAAAATCTAATAAAGAACGTCAAAGCTCTGCCCTCTGGGATGTGAGCAGAGTGACTTTTGCCTGGGACCACAGACTAAATCTCAAGGCAATACTTCTGAGGAAGCCTTTTGAAAGAGTCCAGGACAATACATTTTCCCCATTCTACAGATTTAAGAACTGAGATATATTTTAAAACTGGAAGAAAATAGCAATTCTAATTGTCAGGTGCCAAAATAGTACAGTGAGTAAGAAGAGCCGAGGGAAGCATCTATTCTCTGTCTGATCCCACATGAGGCTTTTGAAGTGTGCCAATTCTAATTCTCACATTAATTTTGTAAATTAAGGCATTATTTCCATTGCTGCTGCTCCTTGGGCAAGGACTTGACCCTAAGCTTGTCTCCTTCCAAAACTACGTCTTTGTGTCATCACACAGCTGCCTCCCAGTTGAAATAATTTTATTACGTATTTAAATAGTACACTAAATTTTCAGAAGCATTTTATTAACTGTTTATCTTCACAAAAATCATTTGCCTTCAATAGGGATTATTAACTTTTTCATATAGATGAAGAAATGGTGGGAAGGCTGAGGTCAAGGCAGACCTGCTGACCTGCCATAAATTACATTATAGGAAATAGAATTGACGTCTTCTGTGCTGAAATGCTGTGTCATTTACATTTGGTCACTTCATCTGATTTTGAGTGTTGATTTTGGGATAAACCCAAATCAGTTAAGGTCAATGATATATGTATCAGGATTTCCACAAATCACATCACTTTATGTGATATTACTAAGGCTTTAGGTAAGAGGAGCTGTTGTACAATGTGAGAAAATGCAATTTGTAAGTTCTCTAAGAGCAGGAACCCTCTATCCCCAGCCACTAACACAGTACCTGGCAAATAGTAGGTATTCAATATAGTTACTGAATGGAGAATAATTTAATAACATTTATAGATTAAGGGAATGCTTGTTAATGAGGATAAACCCATTCAAAATGAATAGACAGATTTGTAGTTAGAACTGTAAAGCTGAAACTTTTCAGCTTGTCCATAAGACCCACTGATAAAAAAGAATACCCCTTCTTAAAGGCTTCATGGAGACAATATTGTCTGAGAAATATTTTTTAATTTGAATACGTACATCACATCAAATTCATCTATACCATACAATTCCGCTAGGCTTACCAGTGATATGTCTTTCTGTGGATATGTTCAAAATGGCCTTATACCCCTAAGAATTTGTTAATTCTTTCAGTCTATAATTGAACAAAATTTCTTGGGTGCCTTCATTGTGTTAGTCAGGATTGTAAAGACTGGAGATACAGCAGTAAACAAAAATAGAGAAAAATTCTTCTCCTATACCACACATTCTAGTGTGTTAAGAGAGAATAAACAAAAATTTAAATAAATAAAGATAACACAGGGCATGGAGTGCTTGTGTGTGTGTCTGTGTGTGTGTGGATATACAGTTTAAAATATAGTGATGTATTTCTAGATGGTATATTTTTAGCCTTTTCCCATGACTCTGCTTTTAGACTGTACTATAACAGTCACCACATAAATATCTGTTGAAAAAAATAATAGAAGAATCAATACATTATTCCAGAAGGTGATAATGTGCTGAATGAGACTTCATCCTAAATGGCATGGTGTAACTTTGGGTAGACCAAGACACCTGTATTGAGAACAGCTTGAAAAGCCAGATAAAATGATTATCTGTTTGGTGATATCAGAGGCTGTTGAGGAAATAAACACTGGGGAGAGAGCAGGTTGGGAGACTTCGGCGTGGAATGAACCAATAATGCGGGTGATTTTGTTCTTAGGACAATAGCTGGATTCTGGGACTGCATAGGGTTTAAGAGATCAAAGTAAATGATGTTCAATGTCCAGTAGTTCTTGAAATGCCTGGTGAGTCCCCCTTTTCTGGGTATACGGTCACCCGAGCGAATGACCAGAGGTGCCTTTGGGAAAGGTGTAAGGGAGTTGCCCCAGTGTACGGTCCCATGCCATTCCAGGGTCCTTCTTCCTAAAGAGCCCTAGGATCCAGTCAGTGGGCTCCAAATTTGAAAACTGTCTCAGATCTGATAACCAAGCAAGGAATTGTGATGCTTTCATGGGGTCCTTCTCTCATCTTCCTATCCCTCTATTCTTGTCCTGTTGTGTTGTTGATTTTGAGCAGGATCTTTGATGTCTGCCTTTTACTCTTTCTCATAGTGTGGGGTAAATTGCAGCATTCCAGGATCGCCCTCCTAGCCTTAGTTCATTTACATATTAATAGCTGTTGACCCCTGCAGAGCCTCCTGCCTATCTAGGGTAAAAGGTGGAGAGACACGGCCATTCTCTCCTCCCCTCCGTTCCTGGTACACAACTGGTCTGGCATCTGCCAGTTACCGAGGACCTGCCAACAGAGTTCTTCCAGGAAAGGGTAGGTAAGAAGTAGAGAGCTTGCTGAGCTGGCAGTGGCTGGAGGAGACAGATTGGGCCTCTCCTAGCTAGAGCAAGCTGTGAGCAAAAAATAAAAGTTCCCCCAACCTATTCTTTCCCTTGACTTGTTTTGGTTTTACCAGTTTCATTGGGGATTTGCCCTCGGCTGGGAACACCCTTCCCCCTGGAGCCACACATAAGGACGCCATACTCCATGAATATCTGCACAGTTCCCTGTGGGTCCAGCCTGCTTGGGTCCTGCTCAGCCCCTTGGTGACCTTCCCAGGATTGTGATAATTGCAGGCTCTTCTGAGTGCCTGTCCTGCTCTCTAGGTGCCTTAGGTTTTGGCTGCCTTGTTGCTGCCATGTATTTCTTGTTTCTATTTTATCAAGCCTTTGAATTACTCTAGATGGCAGATTTATTCTGACATCAGCAGTCCAGTCATACATGAGTCATAGAATATTTAGTGAAAGATCTGAATTAATACTCTTTGCCCCTTGGAGACTGACTTCCCTCTGGGCTCTTAACATTCTAATCCACCCATACAGAGTCAAATTGACATTTTCTTCCTAAAGAGAGAATACATTCTCTACAATATTTTTCTCACCATTGTCTCACATACCTGCTATACTGAGCTTTTTTTAAATCTTACAATGGGATAGTTTTTGGCATTTCTGAAATAGGGTCCTTCAAATTGCTGTGCTTGAGGCAGGGCATCAGGTGTGGTATTTTAAGACATATTAAAAGCTATATGTATGTTTGTGTGTTGAGAAGGAAGCTGGGGTTAAAGGTTGTGGAGGTGTCTTGTTCTTCAGCTACTGTTCTCCTGGGAAGACCTGGTGGTAAACTGACATCTTAGTTGAGCTATAATTTCTATTACATCAAATCTGATTCTTTGCTTGAATGAAAAATGGCATGTTTATATTAGTAGTAAATATATTAGAAAATAAAATAATCAGATAATATATACTTGAAATCTTTTTGAATGTATGATTTAAAAAGGAAACTATTATATATTATACTGCATTTCTGAAAATCTGAACTCTAGTTTTCAGATTTAAAAATTATTTGCTGTAAATCTGTTTTATATATTTAATAAAAAAGCTGTTCAAATTCTGTATCCTATAAATGGATTGATTGATATTGTATTGCTATATAATTGCTACATTTTCCTAGTCCCAATAAAAAAGAGTATATATTAAACACCATATTTTTCAGGATGTCAATGAGAATTAAATTAGTTAACATATGTCAAATTACTTTTAAAACTATGAATTACACTAATAAGTATCATTTGTAATAAATTTTTAATCCTCACAGCAATTCTGTGATACAGATTTTATTCCCATTTCACAGATGGGGAAATAAAGTCAGAGTTTTAGTAACCAGCTTAAGGTTTCATTGCATGTAAATGGAAAAGTCAGACGTTAAATCCATTTTGTAGCATACACAGAGCTGGTCCCCATTATTTAATCAAACACTAATCTCGATTTTTCTGTGAAGAAATTTCACAGATATGATTAAAACCTCTAATCAGTTAAGTTAAGCAGACAGAAGATTATCCTGCATGGGCCTGAATTAATCGGTTGGAAGGCTTTTAAAATATGCTCAGGTCTCTCCTGAGTGGACGGCTCCCCACCTGTGGCCAGTAAGCTTCCCCTCCTGCCCCTGGGGTTCCAGCTGGCCGGTGGCACTGCTTTCCTGATGGCTTACCCCACAGGCTTCTCACTTGCCGTGCCAGCCCCCACAATTACATAAACAGACAGACATTTGCTTATAGATATAATCTCCCACTGGTTCTGCTTTTCGGTGAACCTTGACCGATACTCTTTCCTTTACCATAAATCTAGTTCTTAGGTTGAGTCTAAACTTTAGTCAAATTCAGAATGGAAATAACGAGGAAGACACAATGACTTTATAAATAGAGTGGAGGGAGGGAAGAGTCTTTATTATTATATCTTTATGCCTAGATATTAAAACACATTTTTTAGAAAGAATGCTTTCCTGTCATTCAAATCAATAACTTTTGATGTCTTTTTTTAAATTGCACGATTTTCAATAAGTACCGCTAGTAGACATCTCTTTCGGAGGAATAACACGAAGAGGTATAACAATCCTACATTTTTCATTGTAAACCCTTGGATTTGAATCCAGAAGGTTTGGATTACAGGGCAGGAGTTTTGCTGCTGTTAGATTTGCCTGTGGGACTTCTCCACAGATGAGTGTAAACAGTACTTCTCTGCAGAGCATTCTCTTATAAACTGCTCAGTAGTATCCAAGCAAAATAGAACTTCTCTTTTAATTAATACTGGTGATGCCTGGGTTCTTGTTCACGGAGCCAAAGAATGAACTTTGCAAACATTCAAGGTAGGAGAGCAAGGCAGAGGCTTTGATTTAGAGAGAAAGCAGAAAACAGAGCTCCCGGCTCACACCAGGAGGGGACAAGAGAGCCCCGGGGTGGTGTGTTGTCTAGGGGTTTTATAGGCAGTTGAGAGACAAAGGGCCAGGGATGGACACCTGCTAAGTGGTCTCAAATACTTTTGTTGAAGAAACACTAAGTTTTTTCTTAGTCTTCCTGGTTATTTACAAGAATTTTACTGCTCTGATTTCCTCCCAGGATAGCAGCTTCCTGGTCTGGGAGCATATCACTCAAGACTGCCTGCTTTGCTCCCAAGGTGGGCTGAGTTATTGTCTTACTTTTTAACTAATTGGGTTTCAAGATGGAATCTTTCCTGCATTTTTTACTATGTTGTTTTGGACTTGCAGTAGTTTTGGGCTTGCTTGCTACATTGCCCAAGTTGCAACAAATCTTTGTTTAAGGCTGGAGGAAGAAAAGCAGCACTTTTCTTCCTTTCTGATAAAGTCAGAAAAATAAGCTGGGGCCCCCTCAGCAGGCCAGAGCAAATCTCACAATGGATTATTTTGCTTTTGTTTTTTTTCCAGAGGCCCTCACCCTACTCTGTCTAAACCTATGGTCCTTGTCTCACTGGCATACAAAATACCTAATAAAATACTTTGATGGACTGATGTATCTGCCCCAAATTTGTATGTTGAAGCCCTAACCCTATAAGGGTAGCTGTATTTGGAGATGGGGCCCGCAAAGAAGTAATTAAGTTTAAATGAGGTCATAAAAGTGGAGCCTTAATCCAATAAGATCGGTGTCCTTATAGAAGACCAGAGTGGTCCCTGTCTCTCTCATCTGGTGCCCAGGAAGAGGTTATGAGAGCCCATAGTGAGACAGTGGCCACCTGCAAGTGAAGAGAAGAAGCCTCAGTAAAATCTGTCTTGCTGCCTGCCACCTTGATCTTGGACTTGATCTTGGTTCTTCCTGGCCTCCAGAATGTGAGAAAGCAATTTCCATTGTTTAAGCCACCCAGTCTGTGGCATTTTCTTATGGCAGCCCAGGAAGAGTAAGAAAAATACTAACCATAAAAGATGAAGTTTTATTAAATATTCATTGATAAGTTTTATGTACTTAACTATCTTAAAAAGCATATACTGCAAATCATTTTTTAAACTTCTCATTTTCCTAGGACCATAATTTTAAGCTATATTAAAGGCATGCATTGGTGTAGGAAGCATAACAGATTTGGGAGAAAAAATAGATTTTGCAATCTGTAGCAATGCATACAGAATCAATCTGCATCTTGATCTCTGATCTCAATGAGAGAGACAGTCGATTCTTTTGTGTTTCTGAGGTGGTTGTATTTTTTGCTGTGTTTCTTTTAAAAGCAAGTATACATGATATGACCCAGTGCTCTCACTAAGAGAAAGTGATAATTGAAGGAAAAGACTCAAATCATCCCTTTCTCTTTGGTGACCATAGAAAGTTCTCATCAAGTTCCCACAGGATGGAGAGTTTCAAAGCCTTAAGTCACATTTTTTATATCCAAATGGGCGTGAAAAAGTGATTCCTAAGACTACATAGCAAAATCCAAGTTAACTACACCTTCACAAAATATTCTTCCGTCTCCAACTTTTATGCTGTTTTACTTGAAAACTATCTCTGACTTATCAAAGTGGTTAGAGCAGACTTCATGTCACACAATTATGTAGAAATTGCTATTAAGATTTAATATATGAACGTTTAAGTTAGAGTATAAATGGAAAAGTGTAGTTGATTAAACAGTAAACATACGAGAGCAGTTTAAAACTCTACTTTAAAATGCCATGAAAGACTATTTAAAAATGTATTTTTCTTTTAAGCAAAATCTGAGTGGGAAAAACTCATCAAAATATTTATGATAAATTCACTTTTTGGCTCATCAGCATTACTTTAAAATACATGTACACACACATATTCAAGTTATTTGACTTTTTTTTCCCCCTTAGAAATTAGATTTTGCCAAGAACCAATGATTTTTTAAAATTTTAAATTTTCCTAAGAGCCAGCTCTATTCTTAGGACTGCTTTTCTTTTTTTATATATACATATAATTGATCATTAGGTTATTTGTTAATTTTTTAATGAAAGTATCATTGATATACAGTCTTATGATGGTTTCACATAAACAACACAGTGGTTTCAACATTCATCCGTATTATCAAGTCCCCACCCGCTCTGCTGCAGTCACTATCAGCGTAGTCAGATGTCAAAGAGAAATTCACTGTTAGGACCAACTTCTTAAACTGAGAGGGACATTTCTTTGTGTGTCTTGCCAAACTCCTTTAAGCCGGTGACAGATAGCATTTAGATGTGCATCTAAAATTCTTGACATTTGAATTGCCTCTAAATTCCTATCCCCAGTTAAAATTATATAATGCTTTGTTTTCTTTAAGATGATCTGCTGCCTTTATCAGCACCTTTTTTTCAAATCGTATAAACCCAAAATATAATTTTAAAATGGTTAAAAATTCTTCATAGTGATTAACCACCACAGCTATAAAGTTATAAAAACAAAATTTTTACTAAGTTGAAGTACATGGAATTAGAGTGTTATCAATTAACAGATTAACCTTTTAAATGCCAATTTAAAGTTTGAAAAAGAATACCTTTAAGTATCTAGAGTGATCTTCATATATTATACTTAAAAAATTAACAATGGCTGTTTATAACAGTTATAATGATACTATCTAGATCTTATCTGCAGCTAATTGCAAAAGCTGGATAACTACTAATTATTTTAATGCTCTTTAGAGCAATAAAAATATGGTAATCTTTGAAAGAGCTTCAGGGGGAGATCTCATTTTTTAGTGGACTACATAAATTGAGGGAATTATAAATCTAGGGACTCTTTGAGTCCCAATATTGCAAAATATATCATGTTTGCAGCCATAAAATAACATGTTTAGGTGAATTATCAAATTAAACTCTTAGAGACAAAATGAAATAGTTTGCTTTCTTTATAATTTGTGAATAGGTTAAAACCCAGTGTATTAGAATACTCTGTAAGAATTCATATAGGCAAGTATATATAGATTATTTATGTTTATTAAAGAACCTAATATATATGTCAAATATATGTTTATTTTACATTTAATATGTAAATGTGACATATATAAATATGTGTTTGCTCTCATGAAGTTGTCTGCTTTTGGAGTAAAAAGAGCTTCTAATTTGTCTTCTGGGGCAGTTTTCACAGTCCCCTAAGCAATGTCACCAGAAGCTCCAAAGTCATTTCTAATGAGTCTGTTTCCTCAAGTATAAACAGTAAGAACACCTGGTACACTTCATCCCAGGTGACAAGGAGACTTTTTCTTAAGACCAAATCTCTGGGTCCAGAGCAGAGCCTTCAGATAAGCAGGAACTGCCTATTGGTGATTTAAACGAAAGGCTGTGGTTAAGTTGCCTCCAACAATATCAGAATGGAGGAAGGTAATATCCTTTACCGAGTTACAGGTATAATGGTCTTGTGAAACGTTGGTCAGTATTTCCCCTGAGGGTTGAGTAAGGGTCGCATGATCAAACTTTCTTTTTTTAGTAAAGAGAAGACACCTGTCTCCCTACCTCTCCTCCTTAGGAGGGCACCTTGAAACACTATTGATTTAATAAAAAGTCCAACCTGCTGATTTGACAATACAACTTAGACTTCTGGCTCTTGGAACGGCAAACACTTACCACCAGAAATAACCTAGGGGTCTATCTTATGGTATACAGGAAGTAATCACAGATGTATCACTTTATCTCCCAAGAACATTCCAGTGGAATAAGGTCATTATAAATACCAGCTATGACTATGTGACCAGGTACAGAAAGGATGCCTGTAATTGTTATAAGTATTCCTTCTGATTTTGTTATGTTTGTGTGTGTACATTTGCCATATATATGTGTGTGTGTGCATATGTATATATATATCTTTCACTCTCTTATTCCCTTATCATGTAATGTAATGTATTGACTTCATATCATAGTATTTAAGTATTGTTAATTTTACATTACAATATTTTAGTTACAGGATATCAAGGAGAAGAGTAAACATCACTCAAAGACTTTACTTCCTCTTCTGGGGAAGAGGTTAGTGTATTGTGTGCAGCAGAGCTGTATCAAGTTGGACAAAGTATGACCTTGTTATTGTCTTTATTTGGAGATTAAGTATGGTTTAAGGAGCAGTGTATAGGTGCCAAGTTGACAAGGGACTTGGTGATGGTTAATTTATGTGTTAACTTGACTGGGACGCTGGGGTGCCCAGGTATTTGATTAAACATTATTTCTGGATGCATCTATGAGGGTGTTTCTGGATGAGATTAACATTTGAATTGGTAAACTGAGTCAAGGAGGTTGCCCGCCCAATATGGGTGGGCTTCATCCAATCAGTTGAAGTCCTGAATAGATTAAAAAACTGAGTAAAAAACAAATTCCTTCTCTCTGCCTGATTGTTTTTGGTCTGGGACATTGGTCCTCTCCTGCCTTTGAACTTGAGTGTAGACTGGAACACCATTGGCTCTTCTGGGTCTCATAGCATCAGACTTGAACAGGAACTGTACCATTCACTGTCCTGGGTTTCCGGCTTGCTGACTGCAAATCTTGAATTTCTCAACCTCCATAGTCACATAAACCAATTCTTTATAGAAAATCGTGTTTTGTGTGTGTGTGTGTGTGTGTATTTCCATCCCATTGGTTCTGTTTCTCTGAAGAGCCCAGACTAATACACCTGGTTAATGCCATACAAGTCAAAATAAATAAATAAATAGCTGAAACTTTTGGGTTGTAATAGTTTCTATGGACAGGGATGATCCTTCTTGAAAAGAGAAATTAATTTTTATTGTTATTAGCTAAGAATAATTTGCACTGCTATCAGATTTCTGCAAATTAGTTTACAACCTTTATAGAGGTGCAAATTAGCCTAATTAAGAGTAAATGGCAAAACAAAATAGGATAGATGCTCTTAGAAGATGAGATAAACCTTTAATATGAAAACTAATTTTATATTCAGTTTGATCCAAACTGTACATGAAGAGGAAAAAATGCCACAATAAAATGATTCGTGTTTTTTATGTTCAAGTTACATTATCAGTGATACTTGGTAACTAAGTTGGGTGTTTCTGAGAGTTGAATGAGCCATGCACATCTTCTCTTTGTGATAGATTGACTCTGAAAAATTATGTTAAGTATCTCAAAAGTGTACAATAAATTAGCATCTTCCTCTGTCATCTATCCCCAGTTCCCCACAGTACCAAAGGCTTGTATAACTCCAGACTTTACAAATGGAATTTATTTGTGGAATTGTAAGATGTTCCCTATTTATGAATTGAAAATTCAATATTTAAATCTCATCAAATTATATCCATTTAAATGAATACCACTAGTTATGTTCATAAAATTTTAAACAAATTTTGTTGTTAAACTCTTTTGGCCAAGATGTCTGATTCACCAGATCAGGAATGGAGCATACTTAATTTTACTTTCAAATCAGTCTTTTAAAATATACAGTCTGGGGAAAGTTTTCTTTCTCTGAAAATAAACATCATTTTAGATTCAGATATGAATTTCTACAAATAATAGTAAGAGGTTTTAACCTTTTAGAAAAAACAGAACAAATAAAATTTGCTCAAATTAAAAAAAAGTATCTTTCTGATTGGATCAGAGAATACTTTTGTTGCATTTTCTTTTGAGTTTTTGACACTGTTCAGTGGAATTCCTTTCGCTGATAGTCTGATCCCCTCCTTCCTCCCATTGGATTCATGCAATGCAGAGAGTCTCAATCCTGGAGAGGTTTTTACAAAAATAGTGATGCTTGGGGCACACCCACACAAATCAGGATCCCAGGGAGCCCAGGCACTAGTATTTTTCAAAATTTCTCCAGATGATTCAAATGTACAGGAAATGTTTTGAAATGCTGATAGAGTAGATTTTCTATCTGTTATTTGTTCCTGACATTTCCTTCCAAAGTTTTCAAATGCTTTAAATAAAAAGAAATTGCTACAATGACTTTCTCAAATAAGAGGCTTGCAAAGGTACTCATTAAATTCTTATTTTACTATTTTCTTAAAAATAGTCATATTCTTCTATTATTTGAAAAACATTGCTAAGCTGTTGATAGAATGGAAGGGCATGTACCACATGATCAGAAAATATATTGTTGATTTAGGTGTACAAAAACCAGACTCATTTACTTATTATATCAATGGCTTACTATGTGTGTGAGTATGAGTGTGTTTGAGGTTGGGGTAGCATGCAGGTCAATATTATTTCAAAGCTGAATAGTTTTTCTCATAGATAGGTGGTACATTCTTTTTGAGGGAAAATTGTTTTGTTGTCAGTTAGTCAATATCCTATTCTGGAATGGGGAGTTCAAGTCAATAAAATCCCATTTTTTCAAGAATAAAATAGTAATTTTGATTTGCATTTCCCTGATGATTAATGATGTAGGACATCTTTTCATGTGTCTGTTGGTCATCCGTATGTCTCCTTTGGAAAAACTGTCTATTCAGGTCCTCTGCCTATTTATTAATTGGATTATTTGTTGTTGTTTTGGTGTTAAGTTACATGAGTTCTTTATATGTTTTGGTTATTGACCTCTTTTTGGATATTTGCAAATATCTTCGCTCATTCAGTAGGTTGTCTTTTCGTTTTGTTGGTGGTTTCCTTTGCTATACAGGTATTGCTGAGTTTGATATAGTCCCACTTGTTTGTTTTTACTTTTGTTTCCCTTGCTTGGGGAAACACATCCAGAAAATATTTGCAAATGCCTATATTTAAGAGATACTGCCTATGCTTTCTTTTAGGAGTTTTATGGTTTCAGGTCTTATATGTAAGTCTTTAATTCATCTTGAATTATTTTTGGGTGTGGTATGAGACTGTGATCCATTTTCATTCTTTTGCAGATAGCTGTCCAGTTTTCCTACCACCATTTACAGAAGAGATTGTTTTGTATGTCCCCTGTTATATGTTCTTGCCTCTTTTGCCATATATTAATTGGCCATATAAGTGTGAGTTTATTTCTGAGCTGTCTGTTCTCTTCTATTGATCTATATGTCTATTTTTATGCCAGTACCATACTGTTTTGAGTACTATAGCTTCATAGTGTAGTTTGAAACCAGGGTGTGTGATACCTCTACTGTGTTCTTCTTTCTCAAGATTGCTTTGGCTCTCTGAGGTCTGTGTGTTTCCATACAAATTTTAGGATTATTTGCTCCAGTTCTGTGAAAAAAATGTGATTGGCATTTTGATAGAGACTGCATTAAATTTGTAGATTGATTTGGGTAGTATGGCCATTTTAATAATATTAAATCTTTCAATCCATGCACATGGACTATCTTTCCATTTATTTGTATCTTCAGCTTATTTCATCAATGTCTTATAGTTTTCTGAGTACAGGTCTTTAACCTCCCTGGTTAAATTTATTCATAGATATTTTATTCTTTTTGATGCTGTCATAAATGGGATTGTGTTCTTAGTTTTTTTTCTGCTAGTTCATTATTATTATATAGAAATGCTCAGTGAGATAAATCAGAGAAAGACAAATACCATATGACTACTTATATGTGGAATCTAAAAAATAAACAAAACAGAAATAGACTCATCGATACAGAGAACAAACTGGTAGTTGCCATAGTGGAGGGGGCTTGGGGATGCGCAAAATAGATAAAGGGGAAAAAGAGGCACAACTTCCCATTACAAAATAAATAAGTCACGGGGGTGAAAAGTACAGCATAAGGAATACAGTCAATAATATTGTAATATGTTTGTATGGTGACAGATGGTAATTACACTTGTCATGGTGATCATTTCATCATGTGTGTAAATGTTGAATCCCTATGCAGTGTACTTGAAATCAACATAGTATTGTATGTCAACTACACTTCAATAAAACAAGAATAAAAATTGTAAAGTGTTATTTTTACCCTGGGAAGAGTTGTCAGATCCTCCACATAAACCTTTTTGGGGGCATCTGAGAGTGGTTGCCTGGATTCCCTGGTAGGAAAATATAGGGAGGAATATGTGGTGGTTCTTGTAATATGATAGTTGGTTAAAAGTTCCCTCAGTTGAGAATGGTCTAATAGTATCTGTGGAGTAGCCTGGCCTACACACTTTGAGAGATGTCGTATGTTTCATGCACTTTCTAGCGTTATGTGTATGTATGTGTGTGTGTGCTTTACTGTATTCCTCTGTTTTTTTGTTTTTTTTTTCTACCCAAACCTTGAGTGAAATCTTTTAAAGCATACTGACTTGTCTTAGCTGTGTCACGGGGAGTTAGGGAACATTCTGGGTCCATGCTTGAAATGAAGTTCCGAAGTGAAGAGCAACAACTGCCTGAGGGAAGAAGCTTCCAGTCTGTATGAGGAGATTGAAAGGAGACAAGGTCTGCCACAAAGAACAAAGTGTTAGGACCAGCGATACTTAGAATAATTCTAGAACCTGTACACATTCATCAGTGATCCTAGAAATACCTAGGGAGGAGAAAGTGTTCCCAGGTATGTAGTTATTGAAGATGGATACTATTCGTGGTAAACTGAAGAGTGACTCCTGAAAACTGAGGAAGATACAACTGGATTGTAATAGAAAAAAAAAAGCAAACTTTACAAAGTGACTATTCATTCAGTTAAAAGCATTCATTAATTGTGTTAGTAGCATATGTTTATAAATATTGCACATTCATTAATTACATACATTAACTGGGCCAGATACAATAACTATGTAGCAAGGCACTTTTCAGTTCACTATACAGATAAAGTTAGTAATCATTGCCTGCCATGGTTAAGTCCTTGATGGGACAGTCTTTAAAAAAAATGAAGTAAAACAGATTATTGTATACTAAGTGTGCATTTTTTTTTCTATTTTATAAAGTTTTTCTTAGTTATCATTTTTGTACACAGCATTTCAATTCTATTTATGGATGCAATTATGTAAAAGAGATTTGTTTAGGAGTTGAGCTGTGGAGAATCCCTTTCAGCAGGATGACAGCATAATGAGAGAAGGTTAACTAGGCAAGGCAGCAATGCCGCTGAGGATCATCCAAGATCAGCAGAGGAAGGAAACCCTGGGCATAGAAATCATCTGGCCAGAGAGAATTTAGCAAATCCTCTCAAGGAAATCATGCTTTCTAGATTTGTAACTGTAGCTACAATTCAGAACAGAAATTTTGGGAACTCTCTTAATGAAGTGAGTGATTCAAGATTCCAGAGGAGTGTATTTTGCAATGATGTCTTCAAACATACTGGCAATTTCCTCTTATCAAATAGCTTTAGTTGAAACTGAAAATGAGCTATGGTGTACTCAAAGCATGTTCAGTCAGGACACACCTGATGAGTATATTTTGCCTAGATGAGGACATTTAGAAAAATGGAATTACAGCCAAAGTACTTATTGCACCATTGGTATCTTTGTTGTTGATAATAACCCTGTAATGTTTTAGATGTTCTTTTATATTCAAACTTTCCAGGTTATAGATTTTTAGCTGAATCTCATAATTATACCTGAAGATGTAATCTGATTAGGTTTAGAGTTTGAAGTCCTAAGGCTTCTTGGGTTTCATGAAGAATTACATTTTTTCATTCAATAATATTCACGGAGTGCCTCTGTGCATCAGACAATGCTCTAGATAGTTGGAGAAATAGCACTGGACAAAAATGGAAAAGCAAATTATCCTGCCTCCGTGAAGCATCTATTTAGAAAAAGTGTGCATCTGTATTTTTACATGAGTCTGTCTTTTTGTATAGCACACTGGAATGAAGATACACACACTCTTTTCTATATAAAAGAGAAGGGAGATTGATGGTCTCTGAACCAGGACTGAAAAACTCATTTTTAGATGGAATGACCAGGGCATGCATCCCTGAGAAACTGACATTTGAACAAAGACCTGAAGGAGGCGCCCCATGTTACAGAATGCTATAGTGTTACTGTGCCGGAAGGGATTGGAACTACAGGTGGTTTTAACAGCTGTATAGATAGAATCCTGGAAGAGGTACATATTGATGTGCTTGCTTACTATGGTCCTTTGGACAAGTGAATGCCTTACCAAGAGAGGCTGGGTTAAAAAAGACTTGTTTCATGTAAACCATCCATGCCCTGGCTTTAAAGTATACAGATGCACTCGTGATTGGTCATTGAGAATCTTGGATAAAATAGCACAATTTAAAAATATTTGGTTACACATTTTACATTGGTTCATAACAATATAATCAGAATTCAATGTCAGAGATTTTAGAAGAAAAATTATGCTCAATCTCTCCATATATTTTAAGGGAAGTTACAGCTGTTTGGTATCATGAAGCAGTAGAAAGGAGATGGATCAGAGAATAAATGGAGAGGTAAAGGGGAGATATGATTTGGGAGCAAAGGAGATTTATTGAAAGTGGAAAGGAGAATAGGGAATCCAAGTTGAAGCCCTGGTTTTAATCATATCTAATACTTGAGAATAAATTATATTAACTTGTAAAATTATTCTATGAGGTAGACTATTTTGATGACAAAAGCATTTTATTAAAATTCCTGGTATAGAAATAGTATTTGGAATATGCTTCATGTAGTATAGCAGCAGAAAAAAATCACTAAGATGTTACATAGACAAGGAAATAAATTCTCAAATGAATTTTAGAGAGTGAAATATAGTACTGTACTATCAACATAAAAATCTACCCCTTTGTTAAACATCACCAACTAAATATTATACTGTATTAATGGAATTAATGTAATTGTGGGTAAAAATGCAATATTTCCAGAATCTCTTTCCTGGCCTTAGTGCCTCTCCATGTCAATAGGTGTTTCCAAGGGATGGAGAGAAGTAGTCCATCTCCATATCAACAAGTAATTATGAGGGAAGCAAGGGCATACCTGGACCAGAGAGGTTGGGTGTGGTTCCTTTCTGCAGCCAGATCCCGAGAGACATGGGTCAGCAGAAGTGGATGATTGCTTGGAAGCAATAAAAGGTTTCTACCACTTTATTTCTCCCTTTGACTGATCTTGGTTTCAAAGGTAATTTGTCTCTGGCTGGAAACATATTTTCCCCCTGGAGTTACAGTAATATAGATGATTTCTCCAACAGAAAATCTAAGCAAATCCATTTTAATGTACACAGACACATATGATTTTGAATTGGTAACCTATTTTCATAGCTCAAATATCATAAAAATATACCTGGAGTGAATTTTCTCTCTCATGTCTGTTATAGAATATATAAGCTACAAGAGTAGCTCTGTTGCACTTTAAAGTTCTTTCCATATTAATTCATATCTATCCATTTATAAAGTACTTCCTCATTCTTTTTTATTTTTTAGCAATTAAAAAGCATGCCATTGTGTGGATATACCATGGTTTATGTAATCAGTGCTTTATTAATGGAAATTTAGGTTTTCTTTGTTTTACACAATGCCACAATGACTGATCATGTTTGTATTATAACTTCCACATGTGTGATAAATATATGTCTAGGATAAAATCCTAGGAGTGGAATTATGATGCCGAAGAGTATATACATTTTAAGTTTGATAAATGCTGCCAAACTGCTTCTCTAGAGATTTTACCAATTACTCTCTCACTAAAAATTCATGATACTTACTATATCCCTACAGCCTTGCCAATACAATGTATTTTAGATTTTAGCCCATTGGGTAGGTGCAAGTTTTGTTTCGCTGTTTTTTAAATTTGTTTCTCTCAGTACAAACTCATTTTGGTATCTTTTCATATATTTGAAAGAGATTTGAGTTTTATTTTAGGAGCACCCTCTTTTCAGATCCTTTGCCCTTTTTTTCATAGGAAGAAAAGCCTGTTGTCTGTGATCTGAGCTACATTTTCCCATGTGTATAATTTGAGTATTTATACTTGGCATTTTTTCCCCACTTGCAAGGTTTATGTTTTTTTTTTTATAACTGAAGATATAATTTCATGGCTTCTGAATTTTATGTCATAGAAAGAAAAGTCTTCCCCACTTTGAGGAGAAGCAATATCCATGTTTTCTTTTCTCCCAGCACTTTTTTGGTTATGCACACACTGTCTGTCTCCTGTATTGATTGATTTCGAGTTGCCCAGGGACTAGACCCCATCTTATCTTATTTCATATGTCTCCTCAGTTGTCTAAACAGCATTCAGTGAAAAATGAATCATTTAGATGCCCCCATATCCTTATGCTAAACTTCCAAATGTATTTGGATCTATTTTTGTTCTTCTGATGCTATACCATTTTCATTTATGCTTTTCATATGTTAATTTAATATACTAAGACATTATAGTGTATTTTACCACCAAATTGCCCTCTCAGGTATTATAAAGTGTCCTGCCTATAAATTGCTTCAACCACTTTGGAAACAAGTTTTAAAATATATAATAAATTTGATGTACTTACCCCATGAGCCAGCAGTACAACTCCTAGGTTTATACTGAGAGCTGTGGTTTTTAAACTTCAGTGTCAACAGAATCATGTGCAGAATCATGTGAACCACATGCCCAGTTTCTATTTCCTTATGGTAGGACCTAAGAATTCATTCACATTCCTAACAAGTTCCCAGGTAAGGCCAATGCTGCTGTTTTAGGATCACGCTTTGAGTATCATTGCCCTAAAAAACCAGCCACATGTGTGGAAGGAAGCTTGTAAAAGAATGTTTCAGCAATGTTGGAGGTTAAGAATAATTGAAAGATCTTAAAGGTCCTTCATAGAACAATGGCTAAATACATTGTTTCATTCCTACAGTGGAATTCTCTAGGAGCTGTTAAAATACACCAGACATACTTATATCGTTTTTTTTTATTAAAGTATCGTTGCTACACAATCTTATGATGGTTTCAAAAGCACAACACAGTGGTTCAACATTCACCCATATTAACAAGTCCTCATCCCCTCCAATGCAGTCACTGTCCATCAATACTATAAGATGTTACAGAATCAGTAACTGTATTCTCTGTGCTGTACTACCATCCCCGTGAACAACCTACATTGTGATTGAGAATTATAGTGCCTCTTAATCCCCTTTTGCCTACCCCGCAACCCTCCCATTTGGAAACCACTAGTCCCGTCTCAGTGTCCATGGGTCTACTGCTATTTTGTTCCTTCTGTTTTGGTTTGTTCTTATACTCTACAAATAAGTGAAATCATTTGGTATTGGTCTTCCTCTGCCTGGCTTACTTCACTGAGCATAATACCCTCTAGATCCATCCATGTTGTTGCAAATGGCAGGATTTCTTTTCTTTTTACAGACATTTATATATATACTGGATAACTCTCCCAGAACATAATGTTGAGGACCAAAGCAATATAAGGCCTGTCCTTTGGTCTCAAAGGGAGAGTAAATGCAGAAATGGTACATGTAACACCCATAGGAGAAAAGATACAGGGCACTCAGTAAAAACAATAAGTTTCAGAAGATATTTTATCTTATTATGGCACTATTCAAACATGACTAAAGAGTACAATATTATGTCTGAATCCGTATCAGAAGTATAAATGCATAATCTGGAAATTGTAAACACTAAATTCAGGATAGGATAGTAATTACTTAGGGTGGAGGCAGTGCTTGATATAAATGCATATTGAGGAAACCCTCAGTGACACATTTTAATTTTCATAAATATTGCCAAATGGTCTCCATAGGAGTTACACCAACTTACTCATTTGTCTTATGTCTTACACTGGTTGATGAGTATGATTGTTCATTATATTATTTCCTCTAATTTGGTTTAGTGCATGAAATATCTCATATTAAAAATTAATTAATAAGAAATACATGACTGTAATGAACTGCCTTTTTTTGATGGCTGTCCTTAAAATGTCTAAGTCTGAAAGGAGACAAAGAAAAATTTTAAAAAAGGAGACAAAGAGGATGAAGAAAAGTCTCCTGTCCTGAACCCTTACATTAAATACTGATTCCACTGTGTGGGCAACTCTGTTGTAGAAAGAGTAATTATAGTAGTATTTAAAAAGTTACTCTTTCTAAATTTAGACCACAGATTAAAGATTTATAATCCAAAGTATAAATAGCTCTAATATGTGTTTTATACTGCACTTAATATTATTTAAAAGATTAAGTAAGGAAAGGTCACATAAAAATCTGGATTTCTAGTTTCTTTAAAAATATCAGAAGGTCTGGCAACATGGCCAACATTCCCACATGGGAACAATTGGCTGGGGTCGAGGCCCAGCTGCCCCTTTTCAAGGGAGAATCTGTTCCTGAGGTTTCCACAGGTCTCACCTGGTCTGCTTGACTCATTGTGCTGTCCCTGGTTTATAGGATGTTGTGGAAGGTAAAATTTGTTTTTTGGAGCTTTGCATGTGTGGATTATGACTCAGTCATAATAACAAGAATGAATGTTTTAATTCAGTAATTTACACTGCTGAGGTATACCTACAAGAGAATGAAACCTCAAGTGCCCTTGTCTTTAAGTGACTATGACATGAAAAAAAATCTACCCTGGACATTTTCTGCTGGAATTGGAATGCTAAAGGGCACCACAAACTGCCCTCATATTATTTTCCCTCTTCCTACGATTTATCCCCACTTCTCTTTCCCGCAAGTGCCCTCTTCATTATTCAAGATCAGTGACATCAATTAGAATTATATGTATAGCATTATAGCAAGTAGCATATATTTTTAATAATCACATTAAAAATAAGTAAAAATAAACAGGGGAAATTAATTTTAATAATATAGTTAATTGAATCCAATGTATCCAATATATTATCATTTCAATATGCTATCAATATATAAATTATTTTTTATGTGTGTGTGTGTGTGTGTACACTAAATCTTGGAAATTTGGTAGGTATTTTTCACTTAAAGCACACCTCAATTTAGACTAGCCACACTTAAAGTGTTCAACAGACATACAAAGCTCATGGTTATATCAGATAGAATAATTCTAAATTAAATTATTCAGACTTAGTGATATAATGTGTTATTAGGAGATTTGAATTGAAAGGTTGTTTTAAAAATAGGTAAATTTCTAAAGAGAGAAACGAATGCCAGGAAGTAGGAAGTATTCACCAGAATATTTCCTGTGCATTATTTAATATCTCAGAATCTTTTACCTTGAAATATCCACAAAGCATATATCTTTAGGTATATATATATATATATGTGTGTGTGTGTGTGTACATGCACACATACAGATGGTGCTTTAACAACCCAGGTTTGAACTATGTGGGTCCACTCACACAAAGATTTTTAAAAATAAATTTATTGGAAATTTTTTTGGAAATTGCAATAATTTAAAGAAATTTTCTTTAGCTTACTTCATTGTAGGATTAAGTATGTAATACATATATAAAATGTGTGTTAATTGACTGTTTATGTTACTGGTAAGGTTTCTGGTCAATAGTAGGCTCCTACTAGTTAAATTTTGGGGGAGTCAAAAATTAAAAACAGATGTTCAGCTATGAGAAGGGCTGTCATTCCTAATCACCATGTTGTTCAAGGCTCAACTGTATAGTTTCATGTTGTCATGCTGTAGAGAGTAGAGAAAAATAGAATAGGAAATTATGGCTAAACTCTTAATCATACTTCTGCTGTAGTTTGTAGGAAGGAGCAGTATTCTCTCTTTTTTTTTTAATTCAAGTAGTTAACATACAATATTATATTTGTTTCAGGTTAACAACATAGTAGTTTGACAATTATATACTTTACAAAATGCTCACCACTATAAGTATAGTTAACCATCTGTTACCATACAAAGATGATACAATATTATTGACTATATTCTCTATGCTGTACTTTCATCCACATGACTTATTTATTTTATAACTGTAAGTTTGTACTTCTTCATCCCCTTCACCTGTCTCACCCATCTGCCTATTCCCTCCTCATGGCAACCACCAGTTCTATACATTTATGATCTATTTCTGTTTTGTTTGTTTTATTTTTAGATTCCACATAAGTACAATCATATGGTATTTGTCTTTTTCTGCCTGACTTCACTTTGCAATATAACAAGATTTCATTGTTTTTTATGGCTGTGTAATATTCCAGTGTGTGTGTGTGTGTGTGTGTGTGTGTGTGTGTATGTACACACATACATATATACCATATCTTCATTCATCTATCAGTGGATATTTAGGTTTCTTCCATATCTTGACTATTGTAAATAATTCTGCAATAAACATAGGGGTGCATATATCCTTTCAAATTAGTGGTTTTGTTTTTTCAGATAAACACCCAGATTGAAATTACTGGGTCACATGGCATTTCTATTTTTTATTTTTTGAGGAACCTCTATACTGTTTTCCGCAGTGGAAATGGCTTTACCATTTTCACATTCCCATCAACAATGCACAAAGTTTCCCACTTCTCCATATCCTTACCAAGACTTCTTGTTTCTTGTCTTTTTGATACCTGCCATTCTGACTGGCATGAGGTGATATCTCATTGTGGTTTTGATTTTATTTCTGTGATGATTAGTGATGTGGAACATCGTTTTGTGTGTCTATTGGCCATCTGTATGTGTTCTTCTCAGATCTCTCCCCATTTTTAAAATTGGATTATTTGGGGGTTATTTTGTTATTAAGTTGTATGAGTTCTTCACATTTTTTGGATATTATCCCTTTATCAGACATATCATTTGAAAATATATTCTCCCATACATTAGGTTACTTTTTTGTTTTATTGGTGGTTTCCTTGGCTGTGCAGAAGTTGTTCAGTTAGATGAAGTCCCACTTGTTTATTTTTACATCTGTTCCCCTTGCCTGGGAAGACATATCCAAAAATATTGCTGAAGTCAGTGTCCAAGAGTCTACTGCCTATGTTTTCTTTCAGAAGTTTTATGGTTTCAGGTCTTAATATTTGAGTCTTTAGTCCATCTGAGTTCATTTTTGTGTATGTTGTAGGACAGTGTCCAGTTTCAGTCTTTGGCATGTAACAATGCAATTTTCCTAATACCATTTATTGATGAGACTTTCTTTCCCCCATTGTATATTTTTTCCTCCTTTGTCATGAATTGACCATATATATGTGGATTTATTTCTGGGCTCTCTATTCTGTTTCATTAATCTGTATGTCTATTTTCATGCCAGCCATACTGTTTTGATTACTACAGCTTTGTAGTATAGTTTGATATGAGGGAGCATGATACCTCCACCTTTGTTCTTCTTTCTTAAGGTTGCTTTGGCTATCCTGGGTCTTTTGTGATTCCACACACACTTTAGGATTATTTGCTCTAGTTCTGTGAAAAATGTCACTGGTATTTTGATAGGAATTGCATTTAATCTGTAGATTGATTTGGGTAGTATGTCCATTTTAACAATATTAATTCTTCCAAGTCATGACCATGTTATATCTTTCTGTTTATTTGGGCTGTCTTTAATTTCTTTCATCAATATCTTACAGTTTTCACAGTACAGGTCTTTCACCTACTTGGTTTGATTTATTCCTGGGTATTTTATTATTTTCTAATGCAACTCTAAGTGAGATTTTTTTTCACTTTCTCTTTCTGCTAATTCATTATTTATGTACAGAAACACAATAGATTTCTTTATATTGATTTTGTGTCCTGCAACTCTACTGAAATCATTTATTCTAATATTTTTTTGATTGAGTCTTTAGGGTTTTCTGTATATAGTATCATGTCATCTGCAAATAATGACAATTTTACTTCTTCCTTACCAATTTAGGTGCCTTTCATTTCTTTTTCTTGTCTAATTGCTAAGAGTTTTAGTACCATGGTGAATAAATGTGGTGAGAGTGGATGTCCTCATCTTTTCCCTGATCTTAGAAGAAAAGCTTTCAGCTTTTTTCCATTGAGTATGATGTTAGCTGTGGTTTTGTCATGTATGGTCTTCATTATGTTGAGGTATCTTCCCTCTATACCAACTTTGTTGAGAGTTTTATCATGGATGGATGTTAAATTTTGTCAAATGCTTTTTCTGTATCTATCGAGATGATCATAAGGTTTTCATCCTTCCTTTTGATAATGTGACATATCACATTGGTTTGTATATATTGAATGATCCTTGCATCCCTGGAATAAATCCCACTTTATCATGGTGAATGATCCTTGTAATGTATTTTTTAATTTGTTTTACTAATATTTTGTTGAGGATTTTTGCTCATCAGGAATATTGGTTTGTAATTTTTTTTTTGTAGTGTCTTTTTCTGGGTTTGACATGAGGGTAATGCTGGCATCATAGAATAAATTTGAAAGCATTCCCTCTTGTTCTATTTTTTGGAATAGTTTGAGAAGGATAGGTATTAATTCTTCTTTGAATGTTTATTTTAGGTGATTGATGTATTGCCTTTATGTGCTGTACCTGTGAAATTTTTCCTTTCATTATTTTATTATTTCTAGTTAGGGCCTTTTCTTTTCTACTTAAAGAAATACCTTTGATGTTTTTCATAAGACTGGTTTAGTGATGGTGAACTCCTTTAACTTTTGTTTGTTGAAAAAACTCTTTCTCTTTTCTCCCTTTTCTTCCTCTATAATTATGAATGATAACCTTGATTATTCTTTGTTGTAGGTTATTTTCCTCTCAGCACTTTGAATATATCATGCCACTCCCTTTTGGCCTGTAAAGTTTTTGTTGAGAAGTCACCTGATAGTCTTATGGAATTTCCCTTGTATGTAAGTCATTGCTTTTTTTCTTGTCGTTTTTAAGATTCTCTCTTTATATCTAATATTTTACATTTTAATTGCCTGTGTTTTGATGTGGACCTCCTTGGGCTCATCTCGTTTGGGGCTCACTGTGTTCCTGGACCTGGATGTCTATTTCCCAGATTAGAGAGGTTTTTAGATATTATTTCTTCAAATAAGTTTTGCACCCCTTTCTCTCTCTCTTCTCCTCCTGGGGCTCCTATAATGCAAATATTAAACATTTGATGTCCCAGAGGTCCCTTAACCTATCCTGATTTTTTAATTCTTTTTATCTTTTTGTTGTTCATCTTGAGTGTTTTCGATTACTCTGTCTTCCAGATCTCTCATTTGTTCTCTAGGATCCTCTAATCTGCTGTTGATTCCATCTAGTTACTTTTCATCTCAATAATTGTATTCATTAGCTCTGTTTGGTTCTTTTTGATATTTTTATCTCTTTCTTGAAATTCTCACAGAGTTTGTCCACTTTTCTCTTGTCTGGTGAGTATCTATATAACCTTTACTTTGAACTCTTTTTCAGGTAGATTACTTAACTCCATTTTGTTTAGTTTTTTTCCTAAAGTTTTGTCTTGTTCTTTCATTTGGAGCATATTCCTCTTTCTCCTCATTTTGTTGGTGGTTTCTGTTTGTTTCTATGAGTTAAGTGAAATAACTCTGTCTCCTAGTCTTCAAGCAGTGGACTTGTGTAGAAATGTCTCCTCTGTAAACTGCATGTGCCTCTTGGCTTTGACCAGTGCCTGACGGGAGCTGTAGGAGGCACAGGCTGGGAGTCCCTGGGCACCCTGAACTGGGGTCACCCTGGCAGAATGGCTAGAGCTGAAGTGGTGTGGGCAGGGGATCATGGGGTACTCTGCATGGAGTACCATGGTTGGATTTATGGGGTCAAAGCAAACATGGGGTGGGGGTGAACCAATACGCACTGCACTGGTGCCACCTTGGTGGGATTACTGGAGCTCAGGCAGGAGCATTTGGGCATGAACAGGAACACCACCTTGGGTGAATATCTGGAGCTGGTGTGGGCTAGAGGCCCAAGGTGAGCTGAGGCAGCAGGCTGGATAGTGTGCCTGGGACCCGTTCCTGTCCATACTATCAAGGTTGAAGGGGATTGTAAACACTGGTAGTCCCAGTACCTTCAATCACAGAGAGAGTGCCGGGAGTTCCCCCACCATTTAGTAGACACTATAGTGTAGGTAAATGCGCTTCCTGCACTTGTATTTTAGGTGCCCCTTAAGCTGTGCCCCAGGGTGGGTGAATATGTGGGGAGGTTCCTCAGTGACATCCCTTCCTATTGCAGTTCCTAGTATCAGGGCGGGGTTCCCACTGTGACTGTGTCGCCATCCCGCCTGCTCTTCTGCCCGTGGTGTCTCTGTCCTTTGTTGTGGAGAAGCTGTTCAATTAGCTCTCAGTTCTCTTTAGGGAAGAATTGCTCAATATGTATGCAAAGATTCGGTGTACATGTGGGAGGAGGTAAGTTCCGGCTCTTTCTACACCACCATCTTGGGGCAGAAGCAGGAACAGCAGTCTCTTGACAAGGTTGCCCTGGAGCCTGGAGAATCTCCGGACGCAGCTCACACTCTAGGAGCAGCTTCCAAATCCAGTCCAGGATGCCAAGAGGGACCATGTATACACTTTTTCTCAGTCTGTTCTAGGGGAAGCTGGACCTTAGAATGGTGAAGGAACTACAAACAATGGAACTCCTTCTAGAAGGCAAGATATACTACTAATTTGGAGGGGAAAAGAAAGGAATTTTAGGGGCAGTTCTTAGGAAAGAAGTTGAACATCTCCATGCTGTTGTTGGTTTGATGGTTTGTTTGTTTTTGGCCATTTGTTTAGGGCTGGAAGGACATATTCAATAATACTAAGTAAAATGACTCGAGTAGCAAGGCTTTTACTCTGACCCTGTAGAATTAGCCAGTAGAATCACTTTTCTGACTCAGAATAAAACTTCCCTAATATCCAGTAAGAGTTCTGAGAAGTTATTTGTTAAGATTTAATAGAAATATGACTTCAATTGGACCATAAAAATGGTCAGCATTTGAACAGACATAAAAAAGGACACAGGGCATTCCTGGACGCATGATGTATGGAACAGAATGGTCAGGTGGAAGAATAAAGACCACCAAAGGAAAAGGATGCCATAGTGACAAGGAATGCAAGATAATAAAAGACTTATTCAAGGTCAACAGGACACACTTGGTGGCCTTTATCTACCAGTGGTCTGGCCCTTAGGCTATTACAAAAGGTCTAATTGAGGCATTAGGACTCATATTTTTATTCTGAATAATCCCAAATTTTGTCTCACTTTTGCCTGTTCTATTACTAGCATCCTAAATTTCTTACAATGCTTATTCTGCCTGTATATTTGTGACCTTCAATTTTGATTCTTACAAAAATTTTGCAGCTCTCTCCATTTTTTTTTGCAGCTTCCTGATAAACAACAGGATGAGGGAATCATGTGGGGCCGGCTTTGTGTTTGTCTACAACCATCGATGACTATCACATTTCCCAGCACACTGTAGTGCCTGGATAGGCCAATGCCAATATTGTTCTTATTCTGCCCTTGGCAAGTTTTTATTTCCACATCTTTACCTGACCTTTACCACCTACCTGAACATGCCTCCTTTCTCTTCTGACTGTATCCAAATTGTATTCAACTTTCAAGGCTTAATTCTACTCTGAATCATTTATTTGGGTTGGTTAGTACATACTGACTGCCAACACACTGATTATTAGCCATTTCTCCCATATTTATTAAATGCTCTATATAATTTACTAGTGTCCTATACTTTCTCATTCTATTGTCTGCCTTCTACAATTAGATAATAAAGTTCTCATAATCAGAGACCATTTCTTAAGTCAATACATGCTAGTCGGTCTTTTGATAGAATCTTTTAACCAGTACTTAATTAGTACTTACTGAGCACTGACTATATTCTTTAAAGGGCAAATACCTTAGTATAAAGAATAAGATTCCTTACAACTCAGTCCCCAGTCTACTTTTCAGCTCTCCTGATCTTCAACTTTTTATCTACCTTTAAATTCTAGCCTTGTTGAGCTTCTTGGCCAGTGTCTGATATATCGTAAGTTATTACTACCATATGTTTACATTTGTTATCACCTGATACCATGCCATCTACCCTATACATTTATTAAGCCTCTATCAGTTACCCCTTTAGTTTATGCCTCCTCCTACAGTAGATGGACCAGTTGTCTTGTGTTCTACTAAATTGTGAAGACCTAGGAACATGTCTTATTCATACCTGTATACTCATATAGCACACTAATCAACAGTGGGGAGAGAATTGTTGTTTATGTCCAGGAATTATCAACAGAATAGTCAGGGTAGTAAAATGAGGGGGGAAAGTCCCATATATTTGAAAATAAATAAGCTTTTGAGGAAAATGGTGAGGTCAGTGCAGATAAAAGCTCAAGAGGTGTCAAAAAAAATGAGAATGGAAGAAAAGACCTTTGATTGAATTTGATATAGAAGAGCTCATAGAAGTCATTCTTGAAACTGCATGTCAAACAACCAGAGGTAGGTACATGTGAAATAAAAAAATAAACTATTGATGGTGAAAAATTGAATACAGATCACATATTAGAAAATTTGAGCTGTAAAAGGGAGAAAAATATAATGCTAAGTAAAGATATCAACCCTAGCAAAGGGAAAATCTTTCCAAAGTGAGAAAGATTAGTTTGTTAATTTTAACACCTTCACAAACTTCCAGTAATAGTCCTAGCATGATTATTTTTTACCACATCTTAAAAACAAGGAAAAATATGATTACATTGGGATACATTATATAAGAAAAATAATACTAAAAACAGTCATTCCTGCTATGCAACCCTTTTACTTCAATATAGTCCAACACAACATAGTCTGAATGACCATCATTCCACATAAAGTTGTTTATGAAATGTTACCTGATAAAATACGTCTTGTTTGTGTAAATAGTTCTCAGTAAATTTAACTCATCATTCAATACTTAAATCTCACCTATAGTTAGAATCCTTATAGAATTTACCAATATTCTCATACAATTTACTTATATTTCTTAGGGTGCAAATTATATAGTCACTTGTATCATTGTTTTGAATAGGTTTAGTTTTCTAGAGCAGTTTTAGGGTTACAGAAAAAATTGAACATAAAATACAGAGGATCGCAAATGTTTCCCCCTCCATCCTCATGTCCCCTTATTATTTACATCTTGTATGGGTGATACATTTATTATGACTGATGAACAAAATTAATTTATTGGTATTAACCGAAGTCCATGGTTTGCATTAGGAGTCATTCTTTACATCGTATAGTCCTATGGGTTTTGCCAACTGCATGATCATATATTCACCCTTACACTACTGCACAGTCAGCTGCACTACCCTAAAAGTCCCCCGTGCTCCATCTGTCCATCCCTCCCTCTCTCCTGACCACTGGCAACCTTCCTCCCACCAACTCCTGCCTTTTCCAGAATGTTCATATTGTTGGAATCATATAGTATGTAGCCTTTTAAGATTGGCTTCTTTCACCTTAGAAATATCCATTTAAAATTCCTTTTTGTGACTTAGGAGCTCATTTCTTTTTCTCTCTGAATAATAATCTATTGCAGGGCTCTACCAGTTTGTTTATCCATTCTGTGATTGAAAGACATCTTGGTTGCTTCCAAGTTTGGGTATTTATAAATAAAGCTGCTATGAACACCCATGTGCAGATTTTTACATAGACATATGCTTTTGACTCATGTGGGTAAATACCTAGGAGCATGATTGCTGGATTCTATGTTGAGATTATGTTTAATTTTGTAAGGTACTGTCAAAGTGTTTACCAAAAATGGTCTATCATTTTGCATTACCATCAATGAATAAGAGTTCCTGCTGCTCCACATCCTCACTAGCATTGGGTGTTTTCACTGTTTTGGATTTTAGCCATTCTAATAGGTGTGTAGTAGTGTCTCATTGTTTTAATTTGCAATTCCCTAACATCATCTGTGAGCCTCTTTTCATACACTCTTTGACATCTGTGTATCTTCTTTGGTGAAGTGTCTGGGTGTTTCCTTATTGTTGAGTTTTGAGAGTTCTTTGTATTTCTGGATACAAGTTTTTATCAAATATGTGTTTTACATATAGCTTCTTCCAGTCTGTGGCTTGTCTTCTTGTCTCTTAAGCTTATATCATATTTACTTAAATATTATAGTTGAACATAATGTTCTGTATGGTGGAATTTTGTCTTAGGAATCTTTTCAGTTAAATTTAATTAATTTGGTAAACCCAGGAATATCTATATCAGACCAGTTCTGGCTGCTGTCACAGTTTCTTCAACAAAGTATAGAACAGTGGAGAACCCAATTTTCAGTGTTTGCCATTGTTTTCAAGAGGTTTTAACATGTAAGAAGATTATTTTCCCAAGTGTGTGTAAGCAATCAAATGAGAGCTCATCATTCTAACTTTATAGGCGACTGATATTTAACCTGCACATTAAAACTTTCTCACCAGATAGTTTACGAGGTTAATGTAATCCCTTCAGAGAAACCAAAAGAATTCTTAACTTTCAGTTTATCTTTTTTGTGGTTTCAATGGTTTGTGACAAAGTAACTAAAAATATCATAACACTAATGTAACCCTTTTAAATAACCAGACTACTGAATAGGTTTTTGTAGTACACAGAAAATAGCAGTGGTTGGGATAAAATTCCAGAAAGTAAAGGCAAAACAAAACAAGATAAAGTCTTAACATTAAGGACTGGAAAATGTTTTGTAAAATGTCAGCCCTCTGAGCTTTACAAACTGGATGGGAATCTAGTCCAAGAACTTAAAGTCACCGCCCCAAACAACTTGGGTCAGACTTATATAAAAAGTTAAGAATTTAGGCTTAAGTTTATTCATCACCTTTCCCACTTGTGAAACATAAACCAAATAAGGTGAATGGCAAATATATTTTTATCTACCTTGACAGTGTATAATAATTTTCATTGTATGATATTTTTATGTATACTTTTTGTTGTACTTTTCAAACATTTTCATTTTTATTAATTCTACAACCAGTGCTGGAATAGATAAGATAAGATTGTAAGGATTTCTGGTCCCTTATTTCCCCTCTGAGATGCCTCTACCTGAAGGTTCCATGGATCTCAAATACAACATGATCATTTTTTGTCCCTGTCCCCCAAATCTGTTGTGATCTTATATTCCCTGCCTCAATAATGACATTAAAATATATCCTGTTTCCCAGGCTAGTCTTCAGTCCTGCTCATTTTCTAACCATCTTCCTGTCCCTCTTTTCTACCCCAATCTATCTTCTACATTACCTCATAGAATGTAAATCTGATAGCAATCCTCCGCCTCAAAATTTTGGCTAATGCCCCATTACCTACTTGATGAAATGTGAACTCCCTTTTTAACATACTAGAAATCTTTTTCTTAGCTGGCTTTGGTAAGTTTTCCCAGCCTCATTTTCCTCATTTCCTCACAATACACACAGCAGTGATTACATTGAGTTCCCACAATTATGGAACACGACATCTTGATTTTATGCCCGCTCTTCTCCTGTCCTTTCCAACTTAAATGTCTCTTTAAGTATTTTTTGTGACATAATTCATCTCCTTTTCTGTGTCCCACATCATCTTATTCCATTGTACTGCAATTACTTGCATATCTTTCCACCTAAACCATGAGTTCCTTGAGGTTAAAACCAGGTCATTTATTGTATCTGTCACTTTGCGCAGCATCTGGCATAGAGTTTGCAGTTGACAAAGGTTGAATGAAAGGCTGAATGAACAAATGAATGATTGGTTTATGAAATCCTTGTTTCTAATATAAAAAAGAAAAAAATCTGCCTAAATAGAGAAGACCTAGAACGAGTAACTTTTTTTCCTAAGCACTTTATGTTTATTATTAGTTTATTTTTTAAAAAACACTCATATTGAGTGTATGATACTTTGCTGTTTCTGAAGGGATTCAGACAAGCCTCCCTTTAATGTGCTACTTTGTCCTATGGACTATTTTGAGCTAAAGTCAGTCAAGATCCTATAGGCTTAAGAGAAACTTTTAATCCTCCCTTAACCACCTAGAAAAATCTAAATTGGGGTCTTTCCCAAACTAAAAGTTATTGCCAGAGATAAATTTTATCTGAGTGGACCATCTATCTCTATGGCAGGGCAAAACATTAGTTACTAAATATCTCCTCTTCCTCGTGCCCTGTGAATTGCCCTCCTTTCTTTTGAAGCCCCAGGACTCTACCCCATTCTTTAGGTCAAGATGGCATTATGTACCTCATTTTACCTTTCTTTTCTTGAACCTCTCATCTATGAGTGGTTCCTGTATGTCTGAAATTAAATTTTATTTTTTTCCATTAATGTGTCTCACATCAATTTAATTCCTAGACCAGCGAGAACAGCTTTGAAGGGTAGAGCAAAATTCTTTCCAACACGTCAGGAGTAGCCAAGAGACTGTTACACAAATGCAGAAATAAGCATGGCTCAGGTGGACTGTAGTGGGTGCCGTGGGAGAGGCCTTTGGTTCTGGGAGTGGAAAGCAGGACAAGCTTTCTTTCAGTTTCATAAAAGCACATGGGTTTGCATCAGTTGTTAAGCTATCAGTACACTTTAGACAAGCAGAGATGCAAAGAAAAACATTTGGCAAAGAAAGCAGCTGAAACAAAGGCCTGGAACAGTTCTATTTGGCTGGAGAAAGGGATGGTAAGGGAAGCTGGCATGGCCAGATTGGGAAGGACCTGGCATGTCAGGCTGAGGAGTATGCAATTTGTTTCATAGATCACAGGGAGCTTTTGAGGTTTCTGGACAGAGGTGTGACACGATCAAGATTATCCTCTAGGACAATTATCTGGGAGAAGTAAGTAAAATGGATTGGAGAAAACAATAGTGGAGAGAATACAACAGCAAAGCATGAAACACTTATTTGCACCATTTTGCTTCTATAGAAGATATAGAAGGTATGCTTTGCTTTTGACAGTTAACCTCCAATTTTCTAGCATCAGAACCTTAATGTCGCATCTTCTCTTTCAGCCCTAGGGATGGAGCATTTGACCTAGGGTTAGGCTAGTCTATTAGGGCATTTGGTCCCCTTCCCTTGGCTGCAGTTATTGGTTCTGGAAGGAGCAATGACCCAAGGCTGAGGAAAAGACAATTAAACTCAATTCTGGGCTTAGTTTTACATGGACCAAAAAACAGACTGTCTTCTGATAAACTTGATATTGCAGTGATGGGAGCCTGAAGCTGACCTTCCCATTGCAGCCTGAAAATAGAGGCAGTCCAAAGCACGGACCGCCAATGGATGGACTCTGGTAATACTTGCTAGGTCCTGAATCAAACTTTGCCTTTATACCTTTGGTGCCATGTTGGTTGAAGTCACTTTGAAGTAAGTTTTCTGCAATGGAAAGAACTCTCATATATCCATTTGTTCTATTGCCCCTCCAGATCATTGTATGGGATCATATTTTATGGATGAGACACTTCAGGGGTTTCTTTCCTTTCTCCCATCCCAAGAAAGAACTGAAACAAGCAGTTCAAGGCTTAGCCACAGGCGACAGTGGGATCAAGTTGAGCCTATTACATGAATAGTAGTGACTAATAGATAATTAATGATTGATGAAAGTAAAGAGTTGTTTTGAGTTACGTGACTTACGGTATGTGCAGGACGTTTGTAAGCTGTGAAGCCTAATATAAAATTTACCTGTTAACACTCAATGCCATTTTATATTGGCCTAGTATTTATTGCCTTTTCATTGCCTCCTGGAATTCAAAGTCTCTCTGTTGTACTCTTCCTGGGCAGGTGTGATTTTCTACATGGTTACTACATTGATGTTCCTTGTTTGTCCATCTGTTGCTTAGAAAAAAGAGAAGAGGACCAGCCAGGTAAGACCCATATTTTTTTTAAGAGAATCAAGTGAATTCATTTTCTTGGAGCCCTAAAGAAAACATCAACGTAACAATGGAGGCCTTTATTGCTGGTGTTTTACTGTAATATATCCTCTTAGTCCCTGGTTTTCTATTTGACTGGCAGTTTAACACAGTCTCTACCTTTATCTACCATGCCCTATATGTCAAAAGTGATTTTGCTAACAAATGAAACAACTTCCAAGCCGATTGAGAAAATTTACTTTGAATTTTAATTTACACTTCCTCAAAACACAGTTGCTGAGCAATACCAACAGCGAAAGTAGAAGGTACATAACAGAAAGGAAATAGTCCGAAAAACAAGGATACTGGCCGTTTATAAAACCTTATATAAATATTCCTTTTGGATTAGTCAAAGCTCAGAGCTTTCACCCTTTGAAGTTTGAAATCAGCCAGATTTTTTAAATGTATTTTTCAACTTGGGGAATGTATTTTTCTTACACAGTTGAAATATTTTCTTTAAGCACAACTTGTCACATCTATTATTTAAGTTCTTTAAAATTAGCACTTCCTTTCTCAGATGGAATATTCCATTTCCTCATTTCTTGTCATTTCATTTATTTGAATAAAAAAATTCCTTCCCCTGAATCCCCTGAAGCCCTTTATAATGCTTTTTCTTTAACTACTTGGAATAATCTGCCTTTCCTAATAGTTACTTACATTCCTGTTGTATCTCGTTCGCTCATGTGTTAAAGTTTTTAAGAGTGACTCTTTATTTCCCCTGTGGATAATACTGCACACGTTATTCTCTTTGGTCCTTAGATACCCTATTCTCGGTGCACTTGGAATAGAAAGGAAGTGGATTGCCAATTTAGTTTATAATGGAATCTACTGCCAATTATTTATTTTGGTGATAGATTGTTTTTGTTTCCCTCCCTCTCCCATCAGAACAAAAGCCGATTGAGGACAAGGGTCTTTATTCGATTCACTGATAGATTCTGAGCATCTAGAATGGTCCCTGGAACATAATTTACACAATAAAGATTTATTGAAGAAATTAATGTATAACTGAATGACCTAACAAGAGCAAATAAGAACATTTGACATTTTAAAAGCAAAAAGTCACTGTATTATTTTAATAAATAAGAATTGTAATGCAATCTCTATTTCTTTGATTTGTAAACAGAAAACTACAGAATGAAAGTTCTTTTGTAAACCTTAGAAGATGACATCAAGACAGGAAAATAAAGAGAAAGGTTTGTTTTTTATTTTTAAGCAACTTTTTTGCATCTGACTTTGTGGACAATATGCCTTCTTTGATATTTCTTGTCCCCTCTGTCCTCTTCTTTATCCTTATCATTACATCTCCATGATTGTTCTTAATGATTTTCTTATTTATTTATTTATTTATTAATTATTAAGGTATGATTGATACACACTCTTATGAAGGTTTCACATGAAAAAACAATGTGGTTACTACATTTACCCATATTATCAAGTCCCCACCTATACCCCAGTGCAGTTATTGTCCATCAGTGTAGTAAGATGCAACAGATCCACTATGTCCCTTCTCTGTGCTACACTGTTCTCCCCGTGACCCCCCACACCATGTGTACTAAACATAATACCCCTCAATCCCCTTCTCCCTCCCTCCCCACCCACCCTCTCACACCCTTCCTCTTTGGTAACCACTAGTTCATTCTTGGATTCTCTGAGTCTGCTGCTATTTTGTTCCTTCAGTTTTGCTTCATTGTTATACTCCAAAAATGAGGAAAATCATTTGGCATTTATCTTTCTCCACCTGGCTTACTTCACTGAGCATAATGTCCTCCAGCTCCATCCATGTTGTTGCAAATGGTAGGATTTGTTTCTTTTCTTATGGCCGAATAGTATTCCATTGTGTATATGTACCACATCTTCTTTATCCATTCATCTACTGATGGACACTAAGGTTGCTTCCATATCTTGGCTGTTGTAAAAAGTGCTGCAATAAACATAGGGGTGCATATGTCTTTTTGAATCTGAGTTGTATTCTTTGGGTAAATTCCAAGGAGTGGGAATCTTGGGTCAAATGGTATTTCTATTTGTAGTTTTTTGAGGAACCTCCATATTGCTTTCCACAATGGTTGAACTAGCTTACATTCCCACCTGCAGTGTAGGAGGGTTCCCCTTTCTCCGCAACCTCGCCAACATTTTTTGTTGTTTGTCTTTTGGATGGTGGCGATCCTTACCGGTGTGAGGTGATATCTCATTGTGGTTTTAATTTGCATTTCCCTGATGATTAGTGATGTGGAGCATCTTTTCATGTGTCTGCTGGTCGTCTGAATTTCTTCTTTGGAGAACTGTCTCTTCATATCCTCTGCCCATTTGTTAAACGGGTTATTTGCTTTTTGCGTGTTGAGGCATGCAAGTTCTTTATGTATTTTGGATGTTAACCCCTTGTCAGATATGTCATTTACAAATATCTTCTCCCATGCTGTAGGATGCTTTTTTGTTTTGTTGATGATGTCCTTTGCCGTACAAAAACTTTTAAGTTTGATGTAGTCCCATAAGTTCATTTTTGCTTTTGTTTCCCTTTCTCAAGGAGATGGGTTCAGGATGAAGTTGCTCATGCTTATATTCAGGTGATGTTTATCTGTGTTGTCTTCTAAGAGTTTTATGGTTTCATGACTTACATTCAGTCAAGTCTTTAATTCATTTCGAGTTTACTTTTGTGTATGGGGTTAGACAATAATCCACTTTCATTCACTTGCATGTAGCTGTCCAGTTTTGCCAACACCAGCTATTGAAGGGGCTGTCATTTCTCCATTGTATGCCCATGGCTCCTTTATCATATATTAATTGACCATATATGGTGGGGTTTATTTCAGGGCCTTAATGATTTTCTTAAGTCTTCAATATCAGAGGGTACAAATGGACTCCCCACTCCCCACAGGCTTTTCTACTCTGGAACAGTTGCCGGAAGAAGGGGTGCTGTCAATTTTACAGGAAAAAAAGGGTAAAGAATCATAAAGCTAATAAATGATTCTTGTTCTGATTTGGCCAAAATGAAAAATAAGGCACAGTTGATAAAAAGAAAACCCTCTTTCCTGGTAGTACGCTAGGGACAGGTCTCAACAATGAGAATGGACCGCTCAATTTATGAGGGTGCTTTCTGAGCTATGATGTTTATTCTAGAAACCTTTTTCCTCAAAACCTCTGACTGGATTCCTTTCGTTTGACAAAACAAAACTAGTTCCCATAAGTAAAGGTATTACTATATTGGAAATTTGAGGAAGAATTAAATATGTACTCACAAGCAAACTTATGCTTGTTTTAGCTATTTGAAAAAAAAAAAAAAGTAGTCCTACTTTGAGGGTGGACTTTGGCTAAGTTAATTTCCTAAATTTTGTGATAGAAACCACACACTGGAATTATCTAAAGCATTGAACAGGCCTTTCTGTATCTTCTCAAAGTTCATCGGGCAGAAGAATTGTTTAGAGATCTTGTTAAAATGTAAATTCGAATTCAGCAGCTCTCGGTTGAAGCCTGAGGTTTCACATTTATAATAAGTTTCAGAGTAATTCCAATGGTGTGCGGTTAGAAGACCACACTTTGAGTTAAAGGGCTTTAGACATTTCAGGGTTTTTTAAAACAGTGATTTAGTTTGCAATCTCTACTTGTTTCAGTCTTTCTACTCTATTTTAGCTTAAAAAGAAGTGTCATCATTTCTTTATTATGCTCCTTAACTAAAGTACATTTCATCTGATTAAATTTTATATATTTTTTGAGACTTTTTGTTTGCCTGCTAAACTATAATGAAAAGATAAATAAATGGTATAATATTCTAGAATTAAATGAAAAAAAAAGATAAGCTTGCCTCACCTTCTGGTACTACAGGCATTGCAGGTAAAAGACAAGGGAGTTTAAATGAAACAGTTACTGGCCTTGCTGACTAGATATTTCTTCCTCTCCTGTCTCCCCATTCAAGGCATTTTAGCAACACATGTTGCACATAACAGACTCAGTCATATGTTTTTCTGTAAGTACAGAGTTAACATCTCCTCCCATTTTTCTCCAGTCAAATTTTCACCAGCATATTCTACTTTCCTGTAAGTGAAAAAATTGGAACCAGGTTTGGTTTTTAGCTTCCAGTGACTAGCTAATGAGGTAAAAATGTCCATGCTCAGCAGTGTTGATTAGAAGTGTTTTTCTACTTGATATTCAGTTTTCAGGAACTTTTTTAACTCTGACCATACTGCTAATGAATTTTTGGAAACCCCTTTGGGTAGTACCAGAGGTACTTCCTTCATTCTACTGTGTATTTTCAGGTCAGCGGTGGAGGTAAAAGATGGAATTTAGAGAGATTAATTCAGTTGAGCATTCTAAATTGCATTAATGTAATAATGCTAAAAACATATAGCTTTGAGCAAATATGTTTGTCTAGCTATCTTTATGAGCTTTTATGGCCTGGAAATTATAAAAACATTATTCAACTATAGTTAGTGGTCCCAGTTTTGTGAGATTACATCTTCTCTAGCTTTAGTTCCCTGTATAGCCATGTGTTTTTTTCATTTTTTCAACAATTGTTTTTCCTTTTTTTTATTGAAGTATAGTTGATACACAATACTGTATTGGTTTCAAGTATACAAGACAGTAGTTCAACAGTTCCCCGTATTATTAAATCCTCACCCCCAACTAATGCAGTTGCTTATCAATCAACAGAAAAATGTTACAGAACCATTGGCTATATTCTCCATGTTGCCCTTCTTTCTCTCTGTAACAATTAAACCAGTTACAAAACATATTAACTTGTAGTTGCAAAATACAAGCACATTTTACTGAAGTATACATTGAAGACATAGGGAACTATCTGTCTTTAGATCTGTGCTGATTATTTTACAATGAGAATAAATATTGTAATTTGTTGCCAAAGTTGTCAAGAGGAACCTAGGCCTTCAATGACAAAATGTATTTGTTTTTGTTTGTTTTTTTTTCTTTTTTTTAACCTACCTAGATAAGCTTGGCTTTTCTGCAGTTTTTCCTCCACTACCAAAGGGTACCCTTTATACTCTCATTATATGACTTTCCTGTTTAGAATATTTTAATGGCTCTACATAGCTTTCAGTCCAAAGTTCTAACTCCTTAGCTTAGCACCTATAGCCTTTATCATCTTAATTCCTGCCTACCTCTCTAGGCGCCTCTGCTCTCCATATGTCTAGCTGCAATCAGTTCATTTTTAAGTGTTTAAAAGAGGTATCACATGAGCCAACTTTTGCTTTCTCCAGTCACCATCCTGAGCCATACTTTCAAATTTCCCTGACCCACTGGCCAGCACATTACAAAATGCAAATTTACTGCCTTACTTCGTTTGTACTCTTGAGTATTTAACTCGCTCTGTTTTAGAAGTCAGAGCTCATGCATGTTACACCGCTTACTTCCCTCCTTCAGAGTCGCCACTTGGTGATGTCAGGAAGGTACTGGCCCTTTTATTTCCCTTCTCAGTCCCTCAGCTTAAGTGGGAAGTGGAAGCGACACGCGTGCCTCTGGGACCCTCCCTTCTCTTCTATTTGCCGCCTCCAGCGTATGGGGATAGGGAGCAGGGAAATCAGTGTGTCTTCCTCACGGACACTTCCGTAATTTGCTATTGATGCTTCGCTCATGGTGACAGGCCATCGGGGCCCCTCTGTCACTGAAATCCAAGTTCTTCACCCCTCCAGCAGCCCTCCTGGGGGGATTTTAACGTGACACTGCCTGGCCGTGAGGCAGCCAGCTCCTCCTGGGCCTCTCGTGCCCACGTCTGTCAGCGCACCACCTGCCTCTTGCTGCTCGTAGGTTTGCTGTGGCTCCGGCACTGGGCAGATGGCCCGCTGTCTTGCAGGGCATTTCGTTTGTCTGCAAGCAGCTCACACATTCAGATCATGCCAGATGGTTGGTTCAGAGGCTTGTCCCTCCGATTCTCTTGTCCTCATATTCAAGGAGGCACAGGTGGGAAAATGAGAGTGTGTGGCCTACATACAGGCCCAAGCAGGCAATGAGACACCAGTGTCTCTTTCTTGCCAGGCTGCCCTGATCTTTACAAAGGATCCCTTGGAGCCTCTTTCTTCTGTTGGAGGGTGGAGACCGTCCTCCAGAGGGGAACGGAAGGAAAATCTGTCCCTGTGAACCCTGCTCTCCCAACTTCTCTCTCACCTCTCTGGTTTTCTTTTTCTTTGTGACTCAATACCTCATTGTCCTCATAGCTGTTATTGGTTGATTCCAGAGCTCACCCAACATCGATCACATGATCAAGTGAACCCATACATGGTAGAAAGAGTCATCTTTTAGGCCTCCCTAGTAAAGACTCTGCCTCCATTTCTCCTTTTATAATTAAATCTTAATAAGCTTACCCCACACTCATCTTCTCAGTAAATATGCCTCAATTCTAGTACAATGTGTCACTTGTCAATGCACCAATGACACAGTGAATATCTCTGTGACCACTAATTATTACACTATGCCTTTACTGCCTTTATTCTAGAAGCCTCTAAGCTCCTTGAGAGAAGGGACTATTTCTAATTGGACATTATATCCCCAGCATTTAAGTCAGAAATTATTGCACACATTGTGAGCAATCCATGTGTGTTAAATGAACAAATGGATGAAATTTTATTATTTAGATATCCTGTCTTGCTACATATTTAATAGCTTGAACTTCAGTCAGATAAGTAGATACAAATGAAATAACTTTCATGATTTTAAAAAATATCACAGAAAAATTAATGACGTGTTAATGGTGCTGAGCAATAAGAATAAAGAAAACTCTCAAGTATAAATTAACACATTTTTATGGCTATCTTTTTTAAAGTGGCAGGTGAGAAAATATGTTCATAAAATTGGGAATGTAAAGAGATAAATCAGAACTAGCACAGATTTTGAAATCTGAAGTCCTAGAATCAAATGAATCCTGTCAGTTATTATCTAGATACAGTCCCAATGCCTTGCTCAGCAGAGATTCATAATAATTTTACTCAAGAGACCATTTCAAGGGTTAAATGAGATGATGTATATTACTTATAAAAGCTATAGCAGATTATAGAAATAAAGCATTACTTGCTATTTCTGAAATTTCAGAATCTCTCAAAACCTAGGAGTAGTTTACCTTTATTTTATAATCTTGGATATTTTTATTGAACATAATTCTAAATATATATAGTGGTAAATAACCTGGAGAAAAATTACTTCATGTTCTTGATTAATGTTAGTGGGAAGAAATACCTGACTTGTTCCTGAAATTATGCTATGCTTTTTCTAATCAGAATGAATAATTGTTTTTCTTGCTTTCATCAGTCATATAAGGCCTAATGTACTTGGAGTTTGGGCCTAACAGATTACCTAATTTGAAGTTGAGCTAATCGGTTATCTTTTCCCTGATATATATTATGTGAGATTCATAGACACCATCTCTCTGAATAACTTTTGAATACTCAGTATGCATAGTAGGTGACCCCTAAAGTTGCTTGATTGATTACAAAACATATGAAATTAACCTGAAAGGTAACTTGTAATTTAGTGAGAAACTGCAACTCCAAGTGTTCTAGGTGAAAATTCAGTAAAGATTTGTTTTCAAGGTTTTTCTGTTAATAGAAATGCAAAATTAGGTTTGAAATAATTAAATCTGAGAAATACTTACGGCTTTTCCTCCTTTTTCATAGCCTCCTCTGATACTCCTTTCATCTAAGGAAGCGGAATGGGATATAAGTCCTTTGAAAGCTGTTTTCTTACAATGCCAAATCTTAAATTTATCTTTCAACTAGGTTGACAATCAAAGTTATTTTAAGTGGAAATAAGATGAGAGGAATGAATACATTTAAAAAATTTTCTTACCCCAGAGAGAGACATTTGGCTTTCCCCACTCTGTATTCTATATATTTAAAATAATCATACAGCGATTTCTAAATCAGAGAGGAAATATTTTCCTTTGGTTCAGTTTTATGAGAAATATCCATGCATGTATTTAAATTAAAAAAGCAAATAATCATTTTATATTTTCAGTGGATAGTCTTTTTTTACATAACTTGACTATAATCATTGAGATTACCTGGCTAAATGTAAGAAATTGAAATGAAGGGGTACAGAGGAGAGAATTAGAGAAAACTCTAGTAAACATAATGCTAAGAGAAATATCTTAAATAAAACAGACCTTCACAGTACAGGGAAAGATTACAACCGAACTAAAATAAACCCAAATGCAATGCTAGAAATAATTCAGATTTCTTATAAGTATACCTGCTGTTATTCTGGAAGGTAATAACTATCTAACATCCAATTGATTATTTTATTTTTACCTTTTTTAAACTGAAGTTTCAGATTTGAGTACAGGCCACATGTGTGTATATACCATATATCTGGAATTTACTAAAACAATGTAATTCAAAGTAATTTCTTTTGAAATGTTATTTATAGAGACTTGACTACATAAAATATCCCAAACTGAAACTGAGTTTTCCAGGCTATTAGAAAGTAGATGAATAGGGGGAAAGACATATTTTAAGTGAGATATATATATATATAGATGTTTTTACCACTTTTATTGACAGTTTTGGGGGAAAAAAGTTTGCCATATTTATTGTCTTTGTCATACATCTGAGAAATATTTCTACTTTAATAATGGTGGCCATGACTTCATGAGGCCACAGAAGCTAGAGGGAGAGACCTTACTCAATTCTTTTTGTGGCATAAAAGAACAGATCAAGTTGTTCTTAAAATTAGGAAATGGTGATTCATTACAACTTTTTAAAAGTATGTAGTGCTCTCATTTGGATAATCTGACATGATACCATTATCTTATGCATATGCAAAGGGTCTGCCTTCCTTTCTAGTTTTTCTTTCTGAAGTAGGAGGAAGAAGGGACCTGGAAGAGTTGGAGAAATTCACACAACCTCCTCCTCCCCGGATTAGCATACTTCTCCTAATCACTCTCTCCTCTTCATTTCTAGCACTTTTCCCTACCCCTGGCCTTAATTCACCCTCTTTCCCAGACACTCCCTCCCTCCTCTATCTCTTATTTTGCTCAGTGACAAGCCTGCCACATTAGAAACCTTGTGGTTACTCGTCCTACTGAGCAGCTTTTGTTTTCCACTGACATCAGTCTTGGGATAGATCTTAGCCCTTCTATTTACTCTTAAAGAGGACCCAGGAGCAAAGCAGCATAGACATGTGAGATACAGCGCATAACATTCTTTTTGGGGGGTGGAGAGAAGAGAGGGGAGAGTCACACCTTTCACTCTATGACAAAACTTATGAAAAACCCTTGTTATATATCTTTATCTTTCTCAAAGTTAGGCAACAAATATTTTCACTTGTCTGCAATCCTCTGCCATCCTCCAGGAGAAAAAAAATGCCCAAGTAGCTGTTACTACTTAACAGTCTGGCAGTAAGTGAAATGAAGAGAAGACAGGCCTAGCCTGAAACAACCAAGCCAGCCTCCCTGCAGACCTTTGAGCAAAAAATCAACCACAGATCCATGAGCAAGAAATAAATATTTTCCATAACTGAAATACCGAGTTGTTCGGGACATTGTCTGACTAATACAAGACTCTACAGACTTAAAAACTGGTCTGGAAGTGAACAGGCATCAGTAAAACCAGTAATATTGGAAAGGAGGGGGCAGAAAGAAAGGGAAAAGAAAGACAAAGAAAACTTGCCAGTGTTCTAGGCACTTTGTATATTATATCTCCTTTTATTCTCACAAATGCTGATAGACTTACTTTGATCTCCAGTTTATAAATGAAGAAATGAGAGCATATGCCAATCATAGCAGTAGCTACCCTCTTGGAAACGTGTTAGATATGTGTGTGTCTATGGATGCTGCTGGCCTTCCATTCACATTTATTTATACACTTTTCTTTAATGATTAGAATGCATCCATTTAAAAATATTTATTTCTGAACTTTAAAAATGGAAATGGGGACTCTTAGGCTGTGTGGAATTGAGGAACTTTCCTAAGGTTACACAGACGGTAAGTAGCAGAAATGGAACCTAATTCCACATAGTCGGTCTATGTTTCCTTGTGCTCATGAAGTTCAATTTCACTTTTATGTCATAGTTAAAGATTGGACACAGAGAAGGGTAAGCAACTGTCAAATCACTTTCCTGCCCCTCATACTGGCTGACCTCTTTCCACCTATCCTATCTCCATCCCTTCTTCTCATAGAAAAATCTTATTTTGCACCAGAGGTAAACTCCTCCCTCACCCCCATTTGCTCAAGTGGAGAACAACAGTACTCATGCTTCACATACGTCAGAGAGTTTGTAAGAATCCCAGGGGCAGAAGGCTCTGAGATGTTCTCTGCTCCAGCATCTGGGCTGCAGATGACCCTGAAAGAAGGTTCTGCCTGTACACTGGAAGATTCCAGAAGTTGAATAAACATGGCTTAGGGAGCTATGTTCCAGTCATTCATTTGCTATTAAGGACCATGACCCTGTTTTTGTTAGCAGTTCTGCCATGGCATTTATATTCCACATCTTGCTTGTTAACAGCTAAAAATAGAATTAAGGTATTAGCAAAGCTGAGAGTGTTTTCTCATTCCATTTCCCAAGAATATATAGGGTGTGAAGATGATGAGCAGAATGCATTTTCCCATAATATTCTCCTCTGGTAAACAAACCTAGAGATTAAAAGCATTCTTTCAGGCTTTCATCTCCTAACTTTAGAAAGAATTTCTGACATACCCACTATTAGAACAGCAAATATAGGCTTATCCTAATACATGAATTAAATTAGAAGCATCTGTAGAAGGAGAAAGACAGCATCTGTTAGAATATGTCACATCATCCAACATGAAATATTTGATTCCTTTTTCCAATGACAGAAGAACAAAATTCTAGAACATCACACATCTGGTAACAATCTCCCTTGGGCTTTAAGTGACCAAAGGTACAGTGACACTGACAGAGAAGGCACAATTTATTTGCTTCTGGTACAAGACCACAGAATGCATGAAACTAACTTACTGAGGTCTGTGATATCAAAGCACTGTAAGTGGGAACTAGGACTCTTGGCATTTAAACAATAAATACATCCCAGGGAAACGCTTTTGCCTACAGGCTTTGCTGATTAATTATTTTAATATGGTGGTGAATCTTGGCTTGAAAGGTGAGATAGAAGAACGTTTCCAAATATTTATACTATACACATTGGGCCAGAATTTCAGCAAAAAAAAAAGACATAACTTTCCACTAGGGAGTATGACTACATAGTCAAATTTATTTGCAATGTCTCTTTGTGCATATAATCATTTAGCAACAATCTTAACAAATGATGCCAAATAACTAAAGAATGAAATTTATATTTTATTTTGGAGTTCAGCACCAAAATACATTGCTCCTTGATTTTGCAACATAGAATCAATCTTCATAATGAAATGCTTAAGAAGTAAAATAGTACAATTTTATCTTTTCTTTTGACATGTTTCTCTTTTCTAATAAATCCATGAGCAGAGAGGTTTTCTGAGTAGCTCTAGTGGGTTGCTAAGCTCTGCTGAGCTACAGGAAGAATGGCACTGAACAAGAATTGGTGTAAATGCCATTTAGTGTAATGTGTTAATAACTGATTATGATATGTTGATAATAAAGTCAAATGATTAAATGCATATTTACTTCACATGCCAGCATATTGTTTGCATAAGGTCCAGTCATACTGGCAAGGTGTTAAATATGTTACACAAACAAAAGTAAAAGTATGTAGCTTGATAAAATCATAAACATTGCTTTTAGTGTAATTATTTTGAAGTATGAAATGTGATTTGGGTCATGTTTCAGCAATAGCACAAGTTGAGAAGCATAAATGTATAGAGTCTTAGAGTTAAAAGAAAAAAAATTTTCCAGTAAAAAAAATTGAAAAAGCTTCTTAAATTAGAGAGTTTTTTTTAGAAAAAGAATGTTTCTCTATTAGGGGTGTACATTAACTGCTATTTCACAGAGAAGAAATAGTTTCAAATACATACTCTTACCATTTTCTACCTAAGCCTTGTATTTTATAGATAGACAATACAAGAATTCGTGTTATCTTTTTAATCCTTTATTTACAGTGGCCAAATAAATAACACCAAACCACTATGTATGTGTATAGAGTTAATGTCTGTAAATAATTTTATAATTTAAATTGTCATAATTTGATGCCTTAGACAAGAACTTGTTGACTCTCTCTTTGCTTTTTTTACTAGAAGTTCAAGTGATTGAAATGCCTATTCTTAAGGAAATATGTATATATTTAATTCATAAGATGTAATGGAATATTCTCCAGAGCTAATATTTTTAAATCACCTATGAATTTTAATATCTACTGAAAGATGAGAAGTTTGGAGGAAAGAATTTGTGGAAGGATCTATTCAAAATGTTCAATTGCTTGAAGGCCTTTCAGGTTGATTTACAATTCGATTTGTCCCACTTCATGAAATAGGTTCAGGACCAATATTGGTAGACACAATAATTAGACAGAGAATGGTATATTTAAAGGGAAAAAGATCCCAAGAGGGCATCTAGAAGATGAAACAGTCTTCTTCTAAATGTGAAATTTTCCATGAATGGAAATGTTAATGGCAGCTAGGCTATCACTTAGCAGAGACGTTGCAGAAAGACCTAAAATGTCCCCATCGTGAGGATCCTGGAAAGGCGGCTGATGACTTGTGAAGGCACAGGAAGCCAGCAGCTCAGATAGACTCCAAAAATTAGGGGCATTTCCTCTTTCTGAAGTTGAATCCACATTGTACGAGAGGCTTCTGGAAAGTGATCCACAGTATTAAATTATGTAGAAATGTATTGACTCCGACTTCTCTTCATGGGCTCAGCTGAGAGTATAAATCTCCTTCAAACATCAGTGTAGAATGGACATCAGATAACACAAGTTGTCATCTACATGCAACCTATTAAAATTAACGAGTTCATGGGATGACTGAAACTTTTAATAACTGGTAGAGAATTTGGGTAAAAAATAGCTGAATTAGCACAGAAATATTAACATTGTATTATAGGATTTATTCAACATTGTATAAAGAAGAGGAAAAAAATATCAAGTATGGCTTTATTTCAAACTCATTTAAGAATAACTATATCTTATTTATATCTAAGCTCAAGCACAGGACTGTGGATTGTAGAAACCAACTTTTGAAAAGACAGGTTTTTAAAAAGCATTCTCTCTGGGCAGATGAATTAGAAAAAGATGCCCCACTTACGGATTGCAGTACTAAAGGGAGCAGCTTGGTGAACAGAGCACGGGCCAGATTTCAGGCCCTAACTGTCCCTGTCCCAACAACTCTGGGTATTATACAAATTGCAGATTAATATATGGTGGCCTCTATTGAGCAAATTAATGAGCAAATTAATAAATAAGGAAACAAAAAACAGGCTTTCTAATTGTTTTTTATAGTTGCTAGAAAGAAGCGATACCAGGGTAAGTTTTAGTCTAGATAAACGACCCCTAGGCTGTTGAGATCACGTTTCCTTGATTCAGTGAACACTGAAACTTTCTGATTAATTATTTGGTTTTCAGCTACCCTGATCCTAGGAGCCCTGTTAAGCAAGCCTAAATGTACTGATTGCTAAAAATGTTACATTCTGTAGATGTATATGTGAATACCTTTTTTTCTTTTTTTTTTTCTGTGGATTTTAGGAGGGCAGTGCATCCCTTATGGCTACCACGTAATCTTATACATTGCAGAATTCTATAAAATGAATTCAGTAAATGTAGGAAATAAGTAAGCTAGGCATTCAAGAATTTGGTTAATGCCAGTTAATCCCCTATAGATAAAATACTTAGAAGTGGGTGAAAACAGAGTTACAGTATGTATAAAACAAGCCTCTGATCAGAAGCGCCTCTGATAAGTGATTGCTATTTTGTGAGGTCCTACTTGACATCAGCTGATCAATGCTTCATAACTACAGGCAAAGTCCATTTTATCAGGAAGACTCACTTATCAAGAAATGCAGGAGGAATTCAGAAAAGGAAGGGGCAGGCATTTGAGGAGACAAGGTAAATGACAAAAAAACCACCTGCTAAAACTAAGGCCCATTACTCAAAATGTCAGGTTTCTAATCTCCAGCGCCCAACAGTGGCAGGACATAGCAAAAGCAAAAAAGTATAACAAATGAAAAGTGTAACAGTCTGAAAATGAGTACGATATTGAAAAATTATTGTTTTGAAATCAGGCGTAGTGACTCAAAAGGCATCACGGCCATTTACTGTGTAAGCAAGAGCCTGGAGTATCTCAGTGGCCTCTGAGGGCATCCTGCCTTACCACAGAATTCTACCATCGTTCTGATCATCACGGTGATGCAGGAAAATATTACATTCTGTTCACTTTGTTCAAAAAAAGCAGAAAATGTGTCATTTCTGCAGAATGGTAAAATACAACATAACTGTTTCTCATTGTTAGAGTCATGCTTTCTACTACAAGTATGTGTGTATTGTAGTCAGTTGCAGAAATCACTTGTGATTTCACACCACTGCAATACTTCAGTGAGATAAGTAGTAAGTAATGAAGCTGCCAGGCAGTGAGCACTTACCCAGAGGAGATTGCTCTTGATAATAACCCTTTTAAAGTTCAGAGCTACGATTAAGCCAGTGTGAGCTTCTATTCCAGCCCCAGTGGGAGATAGCCATTCTAATGCCTGTGCCATGCTAGTTGCTGAACATACTGAATATCATCCCTTCGGTGAAGTCTGATTCCTCCTGCGCAGTGTCCCTCCGGCAGCAGGCCCCCATTTCTGTACCAACAATGCCTCCATCCTGTATGTAGCTCACGCTACTCAGCAGCCTCTGAACCTGGCCCAAGGTCAGCAAGGGCACAAATTACACTCTCGGTGGCATGTTGTAGTAAACAGAGAGACTTTCCGCTCTGTACTTTGCAGCTGTGGAAAACTGGGAAGCTAATAGCTTCAGTTTGCCTGAGTTTCCTCATTTTTTAAAATAGCTTTTAAAAAATACACAGCTTGTGAGATGTAATTCACATACCACCAGTATTATACAGGCTTCTCCAGAGAAAAGAAATAAGGTGTGCGTGTATATATACAAAGAGAGATTTATTGGGAAGAATTGTCTCATGTGATTGTGGCGGCTTGGCGAGTCCAAAATCTGCAGAGTAGGCCAACGGGCTAGAGATCCAGGGAAGAGCTGCAGTTCAAGTCCAAAGGCAGTCTGCTGCCAGGATTCCTTCTTGGATGGGGAGGTCAGTCTCTTTCTATTAATCTTTAGTCTGTTTCTAGCCAATCATTCAGCTGATTGGATAAAGCCTATTCACATTATGGAGGGTAACCTGCTTTACTTTAAATCTACTGATTTAAGTGTTATGCTCTTCTAAAAAATACCTTCACAGAAACATCTAGAATGATGTTTGACCAAATATCTGGGTGTTGTGGCTTAGTCAAGTTGATACATAAAATTAACTATTACCCATTTAAGATACACTTTACCCATTTAATGTATATAATTCAATGGTTTTTACTATATTCATAGATATGTGCAACTATCATTACAGTCAATTTTAGAACATTTTCATCAGCCTCAAAAGAAACTTCATACCCTTTAGATGTTGTCCACTTATCTCCCCATTTTCCCCTAGCCCCAAGCAACTAGTAATTTTACTTTGTGTCTCTATAGATTTGTCCATACTGTACATTTCATATGAACAGAATCATATATCTGGCCTTTTGTAACTGGCTTCTTTCACTTAGCATAATGTTTTCAAGATTTATCCATGTTGAAGCATGTGTCAATACCTCATTCCTTTTTATGGCTGAGTAGTATTCTATTGTGTGGATATACCAACTTGCTTATCCATTGATCTGTTGATGGACATTTGGGTTATTTCCATTCTTTGGGCCTCAGAAATACTGTCATAAATTAGTTTTTGTGTGGATATATGTTTTTATTTCTCTTGGTTGTATGCCTTCAAGTGGAATTGCCAGTTCATATGGTAATTACTTACTCTTCAAGGAACTATCAGGCTATTTCTCAAAGAGGCTGCACCATTTCACAATCCTATGAGCAGTGTATGAGGTTCTGGTTTCTCCATGTCCTTGCTAATTGGTAATTATCTGTTTTTTATTTCCTAGCCATTTTACTTCATGTAACGTGGTATCTCTCATCGTGGTTTTAATATGCATTTTCCTAATGACTAATAGCATTGAGCATCTTTTCATGTGCTTATTGGCCATTTGTATATCTTCCTTGCAGAAGTGTCTACTTAGCAACTTTGCCCATTTCTTAGTTAGATTCTTCATCCTTTTATTATTGAGTTATAAGAGTTCTTTATATATTCTGGATATAAGTCCCTTATCAAATACGTGATTTGCAAATATTTTCTGCCATTTTGTAGATTGTCTTTTCACTTTCTTGATGGTGTCCTTTGAAGCACAGACATTTTAAATTTTGAAGAAATGCAAATTATCTATTTTTTTCTTTGATTAGTCCTGCTTTTGGTATCATATCTAAGAATCCTTTGCCAAATACTAATAATAGTAAGGCTTTCAATCCATGAATATTAGATGTTTTTACCACTTATTTAAATATTCTTTAATTTTCAGCAATATTTTTTCATTTTCAAAGTCTAATATTTACGTTTCTTTTCTTTAGTCTAAATATTTTATTCCTTATGACATTACTATAAATGGTATTGTTTTCTTAGCACCATTTTTCTGTAGTTGCAAATGAAGGAAGTTCCTCTGGGAAGAGATTAGGAGCTATCCATTTTATGGCCTACTTCTCTCCCAGGCAAATACTCTGAGCCAGGGCTCTGGATCTGGGGGTGGAGACAGCAGCACAGTTCTCTCTGAAGGACACTCTTGCTTTAGTTGTTGAGTGCTGGGAGGTAGAGGGGCAGGTAGTCTGACATCCTCTCATCATGGAACCACCACTTCACGGGCCCAAATAAAGATGGTAGGGCCTCTGTATTCTCAGTGACACTGAACTCAAAATAGAGCCTCCGTTCCATGAGCAGGAACTGGGTGGAAGAAGGCATCCTCCAGCTCATGATAATACCCACCTGGAACTTTGCCTCAGGAATAGGTAGCTGGGGGCAGGATGAGAAATGGTGACATACTGCTTCTCCTTGGAAGAAAGACCTGCAAGTGAAGGCCACAGGGAGAAGGAGCCCTGTGCTCTTCGCTGCACCGGTCTGGAGTGGAATCTTTGCCTTGCTGAGCTGGGAGGGAGGCGGGGGCGAATGGTCTTGGTTCAAATACCCCAGATTCTGACTTTTCTTACAGAATTTTATAGATTTTTCTTGAATAAATATTTACTCATTTGCTGTATTTTTTAGCACCCTTGCAGAGGCTTTAAATAGCTGTACTTTTATGTCGTTTTCACTGGGGAATGGTTCTGCGAAGCTCTTCATGCTGTCTTGCCAGGGTTTCTGCATTTTTAAGATGTAGGTAACACTTTCAATTTCACGGGGTTATTGTGAGGATTAAATTAGATAATACAAATAATGTGCTTGGAACAGTGCCTACTGCAGAGTAAGATATCAAATAGTATTGCCTATTAGTGATTGTTACTCTCCTTGTTTTATTGATTATCATCAAGATTCCTACTGATAGTATGGTGGTGGATTAAAAACAGGCCCTGAAGCCGGAACGCAAAATTTTTTTAAAAATTTAATGTGTGTATTTTTTTCAATGGAATAAGTACCCAAGAATACACCTATCTCCACCTCCCATCCCCACAAACCCCAAAATGACCTACATGTATCTAGATGATTCTTCTTATCAACTTTTTCTCCTTTGACTCAGGTAAATATTATCTTAGGTCATACTCATATTTCTTATCAAACCATTTTAAATCATATATATATATATGTATATATATATGTATATATATATACATATATATATATGTATGTTTCTTTTGAAGATTTAGTCCAGGGGTTGCAAACTTGTGACCCTTAGCCCCTGTGTATCTATATATAATGATAGCAAACCTTTTCGGGCATTAACTATGTTCCAGGCACAATTCTTTTTTAATTAATTCATTATACCCTATGAAGTGGGTACCCCTACGAAGCCCATATTTGTAACCCCTATGTTATATATACCCCATTCATATATGATTATATCCTTGTTTCTGTATTTACATATATACATAGATTTTTTCCCCCACTGTGTAAATAGAGGTTACTTCTAAGTGGTGGGGTTTTCATGATTTTTACTTCCTCTTTCCCAGTTTTTGAACTGTTTGCTTTTTTTTTTCTTTGTGAACAATGAGCATATATCGTAACTAGAAAGGGCAAAATAAAAATCTTAGTGGAGCTCTGTAGATGAGAGCAAAGCTGAGTTAAGCTCTTTATGACAAGTGACACCCAGTGACAAAGATAATTAACTTGAAACTTTGAACTATTTGAACCTTGCTCCGACTTCCATGCCATATTTTGTTATGTAGAAATTAGACATCAATCCAAATAGTTTCTCTTAATATAATTATATTTTGCTAAAAATGTATTGGGGAGAACTCTGGGCTATGCAGTTATTTCTCTCAGTGTTTCCAGCCTGATCCAAGCCTAAGCTCTGAGCTCATAAGCATCTACCACATTTCACCTTGCACATGATTCCTAATGCTTAAGCTAATTTCTGGAAAGGAGCATTCCAGCATTCTTAGGGGTTTCCTTGCTCTCAGTGTGACATCAAACACCACACTCTTTCTAAATAGCTAAAAAAGGTGAGCTGTCTAATGCTTACTTTTATACCTTTCAAGTAAGACCAAAAGGCTGAGATTTATTAAACAAGAAAATATATAGAGTGCATTCTATTTGTATTTGTAAATAACAGTTATTTTCTTAAGTCATATTACCACTTTCTAACTCTTGTAAGTAGGGTGGCCGCAGAAATGAGTATTTGCATCCGTTTTGTTTGTATGGAGTGAACTGCCTAAGAACATTCAAGTTGCCTTATTTTACACTCCTACAATTTAAATTTTGTATGGCTTACTTTAAATTAAAAAGCTTATTTTATCCTCAAAAAGATATATAGAAATAACTTATTTGTGTCTTTTGTATAGACCACAAACTATACTGCTGATTTTCTTTTCCTTTACTAGTTACTAAACAAGAGCTAGGTAACTAAATCCTAAGTTTGCTTTAGGAGAAAATGAGACAAAATGCCAATTGATTTCAAGTCATTTCCAAAAGTGAAATAAGACAAAATGAAAAAGATTTCCTTTAATAATAGCTAAAGCTACTTAAGAATGTGATGATAATTCTTAATATAAGCATGTCAATGACTATTTCAAATACTTGTAATTTTTCTTCTTTTCTCATTCCCTTCTTATTGAGCAGTATTCCTTTTGCTAATATGGGAAAGAACTTGAACATATTTAATTGATGTCAAAGCAGATGCCTGTGACCCCAGCCTAAATTTAAAGGTTAAGTTGTGTGAGTGCCCACATATTATTAGAATTGCTGGATCCAAGGAAAATGTTTAGATTAAACCTAGACTGAAAAATGGAATGAATAATTCATCAACTGCCTGTTTAAAATTTTTGAGTGATGAGGACTCTGAAACCCAAAGTAGGATATAGATCCTGAATAATGTGCAGGCAATCAGGCTTTGGCAAAGCATATTAGCAACATGATGCTATTGACGATTTGATAATGTAGATGCATTGATATGGTGTTAAGGATTTTACTCAGCCAAAAAAGAAAATATTTCTAAGAGAAGACTCCTACACTCAATTTTGAGATCTTGTTCATGGATTTCAGAACTGATAGTCCAGCTTTTTAATGAACTTGGTTTTTCCCCAGATTGATGAATAATTAAATGATCTATATCCACATAGTCATAACATTGTAAGACTGGCCTTTCAACCATAGACTTTATGTAAGAATAAAAATCTTTAAAAAGACCTAAATGTTCAATACCAAAGGCTCAGCTCTATAATAAAAGAAAATCATGCAATGAAATATCATCCAGGTATTAAAGGCATTCTATAAACATAAAATTGGTGGGAAAGCAACTTATAAGTCACATCTAATAAAATTGCTTTTTTCTAAAATCAGCCATATATATAATAAAAGGGCATACATCAATATTGTAATAATTGCAGGTCTTTTGGAGTTATATGTATCTTTATTGTCTTTGTGTCTTTCTTTTTTTAAGTTCCTAATTTTTTTTCACAATTGAATTAGTTTTCTAGGGCGTGTGTAACAAAACACCACAAACTGGGTGACTTAAATAAGAGAAATTTATTTTCTTACAATTCAGAGGCCAGAAATCTGAGATCAAGCTGTCAACAGCGTTGGTTTCTTCTGAGGCCTTTCTCCTGGGCTTGTAGAGGACTCTCTTCTCCTTATTGTCCTTTCCTGGTCTTCCTTCTGTGTGGGTCTGTGTCCAAATTTGCTCTTCTGACAAGGACCCCAGTCATAAGGCCCGCAGAAATGACCTCCTTTTAACTTATTTACCTCTTAAAGACTCTATCTCCAAATACTGTACAGTCACATTCTGAGGTACTGGGGTTGGGACTCTAACATATGAATCTAACATAACAAAGTGGCATAACAACAATGTTCATCTAATAATTTTGTAAAGAAAAACATAGGAACTTCATTTTGACAAGGTAAAGTGGGGGTGGGGGGCAAACAAGCCCTTTCTCCCAATATTCCTCCTCAAAATTAGTGAATTGGTCTTTTTGTTTATAAATCAATCTCTTTGGGGTTTGGTTATTCTGAGTTGCTGCTTCAAAATCCTGTAACTATTAAACTCTATGTAACTAGTAAAGCTTCCGCCCAGATTTTGTGGAGTGATGACATTATCAGGGATTTGCCAGTAGTAAGGCACCTCGTAAGGCAGCTGCCTAGTATATTTGGGGTTGAGTTTTAAGCTATGACAGCTTCTTTAGCCTCTTGTTTTAATTTTTTTGTCATGTAGAAAGATTTTTTAATTTAATGTTAGGGGAAGCAAAAAATCAAATCTAAAACTTATAAAGAAACAATAGCCATGTTTTCCAGACCACAGCAAATAAAATGAAAAATGAATTCAAGGAAAAATTTTTCTGAAACCAGTCAAGAAATATTCTTTCTCTTCCCTCGTTTCTCTTAATACTCTCCTATATGGATAACACTAACTGTGGAACCTGGAGGAAAACATGGGAAGATTCTTATAATCATAGAAATCTGGGAACTTCCTGGCTGTAAATCACTTCTCTGGAAGATATTGCCTACTTTTGTTTAGTTTAAAAAAAATAGGGATTTTCAAAGAAGTTGCTGGAAAGGACAGCAGTGAAAACAAGAAAACTAATCACATGGGAACCCCAAAGGGAAGACAATTCAGATTTACTTGCTATAATCAAAGAACCACATTTGCATGTTCTCTAAAATGTTTGAAATAAAGGTATAATACAGATTGCCAAATATATGTTTATATAGACTCATAAAATTCATTTTTATTATATATCTTTCAGAAGGCTACAGTCATTTGAATAAAATAAATGGAAAATATTCTTATAACACACCAAAATCGTTGTCTATTAATGCAACATGCTACATCATATAGTATTTTCCAGGTCATTTTTTCAGTGGAATTAACTTGTCTAAATTGTAGGTAAAGAGCTTTTAGGGGGGTAGGAAAAGTAAATATACCAAACTAGACCATGGTTTCTCATTAACTTTATGCTTATAAAACAGTATTCTTATTTTCAGGAATAAAAATAGTCAATTTACAAAAATATATATGCATTTGTAACTGGTTTTATAACCGTCTAGAGATAAGTTGTGTGATTTAAATATTGACTGTATTCAAATGAACTTGAGGTAACTAAAACATTTGAAAAATTAAAAGCATCATTAAAATGTGAATTCAATACTTAAAGTCCTCAATCTAGAAAGTATTTAAAATTGAAATTATGTTGGATATAGATCTTCATTAACAGGAAACTATCCACGTATGGCAAAAGCATTGAATAAGAAAGATGAAAAGGCAGCAGATGTCTAAAAAATAATTCTAATATCAATGTCTCTTTTACTATGGAAATGCTGCAGATCTTTTTTTTTTTTTGATAAATAAGCCTTTAAAGGCAAATCTCATAATTTGTTTTTCTTCCACATATCTACAATGAAAACCTTGTGTTCATTGCCCTACAGTGAGTCTAGCTCTCATTAAAATGTTCCTTTCTCCCTGTTAAGACATTCAATTGTTTGAATGGCTGTCTCCACTCTGACCTCCCCAGTGCCTAAGGAAGCATTTGTCATCCAAAACAGGACACAATTTTGGGGAGTATATTTTATTTGAAAAACCTGTAGGCTTTGTCAAACCCACAAAGTGGCAACGTAACTTAAAAAGGACTTGGATAACTTCAGTACTTCTGATGTCCCAGACATATCACTTGACAAGGATTATAAGGTTGTAATCATTTAAGGGTCAGTAGAACCTCATGAGGCACTCAGTTATTTGTGTAGACTAGACCTTGTAGGATTTAGAAGCCACCTTTTCAGGAAAGAACTGAGAAATTTACAAATGAATAAGAAAGCAGGCCCCCTGGCAGGATCAAAATGCTCTTCCTCATCTGGTGTGAAATTCTTTCTATGATTACAGCTAATTATTAGACCACAATAGAATCTTAATTCATGGCATATTTCTGGACTATTATGAGATAATTCCAGAATGTTCTCTCATGGTTGAAACTGAGAACAGCTGAGTGAGTCTACAGGGTAGCCTTAAGAATAAGTAAAATAAAAGAAAGGGGTGGGGTTGAGGAAGCTGGCTGAGGAATACATGGATTGTCCAAAACTTAATTTTGCATATGAAGATAGTGTTGGGGAAAGTCAGGAAACCTGAGTGAAAGCCTCCCAGTAAGAAAACAGGCTCTGAATTCTTCTGCAAAGAATATTACATTAAGTTCTATCTTTTATTCCTTGCAAACCAGGCAATACAAGCACTTTCACCAAGGATAAAAATGAAAACCCTTTCGGCTTCCTTTGGTTGTCTGTTCTATCAATGTGCAGAATATTTTTGAACATTCAGTAGAGGCACAGAACTTCATTGGGGAAGAATTTCATGATTTTAAATGTAAAGACATCAAAACTCTGTTCCTATTTATTCTCAACCATATCCTTGGTGACTTATGCATTTATGGCTTCCTAATATTTGGGTATATGTTTAGGCAAGCTCATCAGAATCTGTTTCTTATGTTCATTTCTTTTAAATTCATATGAGTAGAAGGTAAGTTCTACGAGAGCTAAGAGTTCTGTTGAGTTTGTTCTCTGCTGCTTACCCAGCACTTAGAGTAGCACCTGCTATGGAGTAGCTGCTCAATGCCTATTGGTTGAGTCAATACACACAGTGAGAGCATAATCCCTACACTGGGTATCAATGAAATGTTTCTAAGTTTAGTCAACCAATTATTATTTATACTCACTCTACCAACTCCACAGATTAACTGATCTGTATCTGAAAATGGATTCAAATCTAATAGAGAAGACAAACTGCATGCATTCCATGATCTGGTCTCAGCAGAAGGAATTATCTTATGTATAGTCATGATATTGTAGTGTCCTGAAAGCCAAAGGAAATGAAAATGCCAAGAAATTTTGGGTTATAAACAGAACGAATACTGCAGAAAGGTAAAAGAAGATGAGATGGAGAAGAAGTATGGGTTGAGTCTTTAGAAGATACAGTGGGAGGAGGCCTAACAGTATATATAGTGAGTAAGAACCTTTTCTCTGGAATCAAGCCGTCTCAGTTCAAGTTCCGGCTCTGTCACTCACTCTGTACGTTCTCTCTGCATCAGCTTTTTCACCTGAAAGATGAAGATGATAATAATACTGTCTAACCCATAGATTACTTTTGAAGATTAAATGGGCTAAAATATTTGTAAGATATTTAGAAAAGTGCCTGCCTGGTTTTATATATATATATTATTACATGTTAGAAATGCCAATTATTATTAGCAAAGCTGTGGGGAAAGGACCCACGTTTTAAGGGTCTTAGGAGAGGCCCATGCCAGACGTTTACCAGTCAAAGAACCATCTCCTTACAGCAACTTAGGTTTAGTTAGAAACGTCTAAAGGAAGCAATGTAATACTAAATAACTATAGCCTCTTGTGTCAGGCAGCTGGTGGCAGGACTTCAGGGACACACACCTCCTGGAATTCATGCCTTGTGTGGAATCCTCTCCCCTGAGTGTGGGCTGGATCTAGTAACTGGCATCTCATGAATAGCACCTGGCAAAAGTGGTAGGATGCCATTTCCATGATTAGATTTCAAAATATCATGACTTCCATCTTGCAAGCTCTCTCTTGGCCATTTTGCTTTCTCACTTGCTCTCTGAAGCATGATGCCTGTTGGGAGACGCTCGATGGAGAGGCCCGGGTGGCAACAAGCTGAAGGAGGCCTCCGGTCAACGTGTGAAGAACTGAAGCTTTGTTCCAATCGCCTAGAAGAAACTGAATCCTGCCAACAACCAGGTGATGGAGGTAGGAAGTGAATATTCCCTTCAAGTCTTGAGATAATTGCAGTCATGTGAGAGACCCAGTGTCAGAGGACCCAGCTAAGCCAGGCCTGAATTTGCAGCTCCCAGAAACTGCGAGACAGACTGTTGCTTTTCTAATCTACTAAGGTTTGGGGTCATTCATTACACATCAATAGATATTTAATGCACAATATAAGAAATACACTTTATATTGTGACTTGACATGTATGAGCACACACAGACACCTGAACATACATGTATATAGCTATAAAGCAAGAGTTTCTTAAAACAATATTTGTCCTTACTAAGTATGCGGCACTCAGATGTTTAATATTCTATTAATTCTTTAAAATAATGATAGGGGCACTAAATTGATTTCATGACTCACAAATTAGTTATTGGTTGTAACAAAGAGTTTGGAAAACATTAGTTAAGATTCTAGTCCCTGGAATGAAATTTGCTAGGTTTATAGCTCAGCCCTACCACTTAGTAGTTGAATAACCTTGGCTAAGTTATATATCTTTACTATGTGCCAGTTTTCTAACCTGTAAAATGTGAAAAAATATATATATATAGGATAGTCCCAAGGATTAGGTCAGGTAATGTGGGTAAAGCATTTAGTACAGAACTTCACACATAGAAAGGGCGAATGAACTATTCCCAATATTTTTGTTGTAATGAAGATTTCCTAGATATTCCCTTATTCCTGGGACAGAATTGTTAATTCTACCCACTCTTATAGCTTGTTGAATACAATTCTGTGGTACCTTTTACATTCTGTTATAATTATTCATCTTATCATTTCTATTTCCAGCTCCTGCTCCATTCCTACAAAGTTATAAGCTCCTTGAGAGCAGGCCCTATTTCTAATGATTCTTTGTATCTTTAATACTTAGCACAAGTTTTGACACAAAATAAGCATTTAATAGCTATCAAATGAGTAAATGAATTAAAAATGAATGAACGAATTCATTCACCATCAAAGGCTTGCCCATTCAGTTTTTCAACATCTGTAATTAGTAAGAAGTTTTACCTTATGGCAATTTAAAATATGCTTTCCATATATTCATTTTCCTATCAAAATTGTCTTATTATAATAAGTCTGTTTCCTCCCTCATAATAGTTCTGTGTTCTGTCCTCAACTTTCATGTAGAAGACTGTCATATGGGAGAATAGGACTTAGAATTCCAAATCTAAGTGAAAAAGTCATGATTTTTTCAATGATTCCTGACCTCCCTCCATCCCCGTCACCCTCTTCAGGTGTTTCGCACTTTGCTAGTATCTCTGTTAAAATCTGAGGGCAGACAAATGGGATATATAACTTTCATTGTCCTGGTCTCACATTTACAATTATACCGGTGTGTTCCAAATTATTTTGGCCTTTTAAAATAAAAATGTAATAACCATTCTTATAAAAATATCCATTTTATATGCACTCAATTATTTTTTAAATGTAAGTTTAGATTTTTGCTTATATTCTTAGTAAATATGTGCTCTTGCAGTTTCTATTCTTTAGAAAACTTTTAGAATCCTGCTTTTCTCATACTGAATTAGCCAGGTTTCTCAGCTTTTTGTCACTGAAAAATGTAGTATGGTAAATGACAAACTTTTTGAATATGGTAGGCCAAAGTAATGTCCCTCAAAGTTGACACTCAAGTCAGTTTAGTCAACACTCTGGCTAGAATTCAATCAGGACATATTATTTTATACCTGATTATATCATGCATTTCCAGAAAGTTATTGTAAGAGTCTATTGAATTGTTTTGTTTTAAGGTAGGTTTTCTAAGGTTATGCCATTATCATAGGACTTCTAATTTTCTACTTGTGTGGTCAGGCTATTAAAAAGTAAATGAGTTCTCTGTGACATAGCCTGTTCTTAGTGAATGTGTGCTGGAGCCTGTGTACTCACCTTTTAGAAGGGCCAGAAAACAATTTATAATCCATTCTAAAATTTTAAAGAGGACCAAAATTAAAATTCAGTGGTCTATATTCAGAGGAATTATTTTATGCTCTTTCTGACCACTGGGAGAATACTTCCTATATTCTAGTAGCTGCTTCCTCATTTTTTAAAATAATCTTGCAGAGATATGACAGTATTAGAAAGTAATATGTAAATTCTTTTCAATAATTTCATGTTAGGATGTCACTTTAGCTAAATTTTTTTGTTTATTCGCTTCATTTATTGATACTGAATACCATTCAGGTAGCACCTTTCACTTTCAGCTATCTATGGTGGAGTTATTTCATAACAGAACTGTGCTCCTGCCAAGAACAACTCAAAAAAAATTATATATATATATATATATATATATATATATATATATATATAATGTGACATATATGATATATATATGATCCCAGAAGAAGAAAACCGCAAAGGTCAAAATGGTGATGAGATAGGGCTGCAAGCTTCAAGCATCTTCTCTTCATGGCATCTGCCAACTGACTTGGTAAATATGAGAAATTGTATCAGAGGGCCACCACTAAAATGGAAAGAAGCAGTTAGAGGTTTTGGCAATTTTCCAGGGCTAGCGGGGCTGGTGGTGGGGTTTGGGTGAGGTCTCAGAATGGAGTTCAGTAGAAACAAGCAAAGCAGACAAAGCTTTGTAAAAACTGCCACCTAACTTTGTGCCAGGTCAGTCCCAAATGAGATGAAGATGCCCGGCCCCCATACTCTCTGTGTATAAAATAATGAACCTCTCTGGGAAAAGATATCATCATCATGATAAGGTATATTGTCATAAGCATCTCCAAGTTTTATATACAATTCCAGCATTTAATAATAAAAATAGCCAAGCAAATACTGAAACTGGGCAAAGAGAAAAAACAACCAATAGAAACAGTCTTACAGTTGACACAATTCCTGCAGTCACCAGAAATGGATGTTAAAATAATTGTGAATGTTAAATTCAAGAAAATAATTAAAAAGATAGAGAATTTTGCCAAGAAGTTGGAATTTATTTTTTAAAAGAATCAAATGAAAATTATGGACTTTAAAAAGTGTATTCAGAACTCAAAGGATAAATCTGTTATCAAATTTAACACAGCAGAATAGAGGTTTAGTGAATGAAAAAACAATTCACTAAAATGTATTTGACGAAAACATAGAGAACAAAAACGATGAAAAATAAAGCAAAAAATATAAGATAAAAATGGAATATTTTTAGACATTAAGACCTACTAAAAACTATGGCAATTAAGACAGTGTGGTATTCATACAAGGAATATACAAATAGAACAAAACAGAAAGTCATTTAAATAGAGCTATCATATACAATCTCTTGTTTATGATAAGAATAACATTGATTGCAGCAAGGGCAATTTTTTTTAAATGAATGGTCTAGCATCAGATATTTATACAGCAAAAAATTAATGAGACAAGTTATAAACTTAAAAGTGGATATTGAAGTAATTTTTAGAAGGATGATGGAGGAAACTTTCTTAGATTAAAAATACTCAATATTTCTTAAATAGAACAAAGCAATGAATATAAAACAAATCAATAAATTGGACTGCTGCCTCTGTTCACTGAAAGACACCATTAGATAGTGAAAAGGCATGTCACATTGTGAGAGTATTAATAATACTATGTCCAACAAAGAATTCATCTTCATAATATCCAGAATTTGTAAAGAACTCTTGCAAACCCACAAGAAAAAAGCAGATAATCCAACAGAAAAATGGTCAAGGAATATCATAAAAGAGACCTATAAAAACATGAAAAGGCTCTCACTCTTAGCTTTACAGCAATTAGAAGTCTCATTTGTCACTATTGAGACTATAAATTGGTACAAACACTTCAGAAAACTAGTAGTTTCTACAAAATTTGTACAGATTAAGTTGTGTCATTCAAGATGTGTACAGTTTTCTATATGTACTTACAGTTCATTGAAAGTTCTGCTTAAAAATGCTTTCAAATATCCAGTCACTCTTTGGTTTTAAAAATTTCAGGTAGGAGACTCATAGAATAAAGTTGAAAATGTTACCATAACTATTTGGCAGACTTCAGAAAGATCCAATCTCCTGTCTTGTGGGTGAAATATAAGCTCCTAAGAATAAATGAATGAATTTTATTCAATCAATTAATTAAATCCAAATATTTTTATTATGTGTCTATTTGTTCCTGGAATTGTGTTAGAAAATGGGGCTATTGTAATCAATAAGACTGCCATTGAAAAAATGAAGGGGATTTGAAACCTGAGAGCTTGTGTGTTTTAGTTTTTTATCACTGCTGCAATAAAATACCACTGAGTGGTTTAAAACAACATACAATTATTACCTTATAGTTTTGGATATCGGAAGTCCAACATAGGTCTCACTGAACTAAAAATCAAAGTATTGGCAAGGCAGCATCCTTTTGGAGACTTACGGAGAGAATCCTTTTCCTGACTTTTTCAGTTTCTAGAGGCTGCCTGTGTTTCTCAGTTTATGGCCCATTTATCTCCAAAGCCAGCAAATGCATTGACCTTTCCTGCTTCCCTTGTCACCCCCCCTTCTCTACCTCTGACTTGCCTGTGTCCCTTTGTTACTTGTGTTGACCAGTATGATTATCCTGGGTCCACCCAGATAATCCAGGAGAATCTCCCTTTTCTAGATATTTAACTTAATCAGATCTTCTAAAATCCATTTTATTATAGAAGGTAATACATTCACAAGGGGGTCTGGGGATTAGGACGTGGACACCTTTAAGGGTTCATTGTCCTGCCTACCATATGGTATTACAAAAAAACTACCTAAAAATAACAAGTAAGCCTTTTCAAATTGAATTTGTGTCTTTAACAAGAAAGTTTAAGGAAGAATGGAGGTAAATCTATGTATTTCCTTTCAAAATGCATCATGATGGTGGCTCAGCATATTTTAGTAGTAGGAGGAATTCCCCCTGCTACAGGGGAATTCTGGGAAGCACGTTTTTTGAGTTCATTCATTGCCTGATGCATTCTGGCTGGATCTGAGGAGTTTAAGTCATTTGAGGTAGCGAATGTGTATGATCTCTTCCACTATTACCTACTTCCTTTCAATTTTAAATCTTGATGATGTCCAAGGTGGCTTGGGTCTTTTTTAGAAATGTCATTGCCCTTCATAGAGTACAGCGAAGCCAAATAAAAGTTGAGTAATTCTGCTTTGACACTATCTTTGTCATTTATATACCATCTCTTCCATGAAGTGTGTCAACTCTCTGCCTGCCCATCCCTCATCCTCTGCACGGCTGCCATTCCAATGTCTGTAGCTCTCCAGAAGGTCCGTGTGCTCTCACAATTCCACGGTTTGGCATGTGCTTTCTTCATGTCTAGAAATTTCTTTCCCCCATTTATTAATTTGGCTAACTGCTACTTATCCACTAAGATCCAGTTTAGTATTCATGCCATATAAAAATGTTTACAGGCACTTCTCCAGCCCCATCTAATCTGGGAATATATGCACGGATGTGTTCTGATACAGTTCTAAACTTTTCTCTATTAAAGCATGGAGCAAGTTGTACTTTATTATCTATTTCTGTATCTTTACCATTAGGTGAAGCCCTTTAGGTCTTGTTTTATTTGCCTTTGCAACTCTAGCATCCAGATAATGGATAAATGAATAATAGTAAGTTAACTAGACTTGAAGTTTGTTGAAGACCTGGTTCTGGTCATACTTTTATGAGATTGGACTAAATTGATTAACTCTCACAGACTCAGTTTCCTCTTCTAATGAAACTAATCTCTGTTCTTTTTTTCTTATTTGTCATTGTGAGGATCAAATGAAATAACATAGGTACAAGTCCAGGTCAACAGGGAGGTTTTTACAGAAACCTAATGATAACCCACTGAGTTGGGTAAGAGAATACAAAGAATAAAACCTAACCCTGTCATTGAGGAACTTAGATGTGTCATGAATTTCAAGAAAACAAGGGAAGGAATTGTTTCCTTCTGCTCTGAAGGGGAGAATGTCAAAGAGAGACACAGAGAGTGGCACTGGAGCTGGCCACAAAGGCAGACGGAGCATTTACTTGGTGTGGAGTTATGAAATGATGAGATTAATGTGAGTTAGATGAAACAAAAAGTGCAGAGAGAGAACTGCTTATTTTTGTCCAGAGGCATCATATAAAGAAAGCTTCACAGAGAAGATGACATTTAGCGTAGATCTAGGGAGAGTATCTCTTCATCCTTCAAAACCTTATCAGAAGGAAGGAAATCCTAGGCAGCCACCAGGCTGGATGACTAGTCTAGTTGGGCTTCAGTGTATGTGCAGTGTGAGGCCTGGCTGCCAACTCTCAGCCGAGGGAGTTTCCAATCCCCACTGAAGCCCAGGTCAGTAGAAGCTGAAGCCAAGAAGGGCGCAGAGGAGGCCTGAATGACAGATGGGGCAAAGTCACATGAAGACTGATGTCAGGATCAGCCCAAGCCGGAGGAACAACACAGTTGCCAAAAGAAAATGTGAGAGCAAAGACCAGTAGCCAGAAATGGATGGATGCCATGGTGTCAACACAGGGACAGGGCACATTTCCAAAGGCAAAAGTCCAGTATCCCAGCTGGGTTTGAAAGCTCCCAGTGAACACCGTCAGGGACAAGATTTAAAAGAAGGACTGATGAGGCAGCAAAGAGAATCTATGAGGATCAAATTGTTTTGACATTGAAAAAACAGTGGGGGTGCTGTTTCTAAAAGCCCAAAGACGAGTCATTCCATAAAATCCTTTAGTTTCAGCTTCTGATAGAAGGAACTGCTTTCTCTTCTGGGGTAGAAAACACCACCCACTTCACTTGTGTCAGTTACGTACAGTTTTGCTAGTGGCAAGAAATTAAGCTGGAAAGATGAAAGAGAGTCACGTTGAGAAGGGCCTAGGATGCCAGAGTGAGGAGTTTGTCCCTGATTTTGAAGGTAACGGGGAGCCGCAGAAAGATGATGAGTAGGGAGGTCACATGATTGAAGTTGAACTTAAAAGAAAATGAGTAGAAATGGCACAACTAGCGATGTTTTCTACAAGTAGAACTTAATTTATAAGAATTCGAAATTGGAGACCATTTCACCTACTCATTTACAAAGAGGAGGTCGTTGGAATGGCAAGCATTCCTTTGTTAAACCTGCATTATCTGACTTGCAGAAAGGCTGGGCAATGCCATTTATGGACAGCCTTTCATTGTCGTCCTCGCCACTACGTCGCTCTCTGTGTCTGGATGGCAGTGGCAAGTATCTATCTGAAGACGAATCAGAAAAAGCATTTTTAATAATTCTACCACTGTACTCTGAATATAATCCAGGCAGAATTAGGGGCAAAATTTGGTCATACATGTGGTGTACACTGTTTTAATGGCTTAGAATCAGAAATAAACCTATTGGAAAAAAATTTTTTTAATACCTGGATCTGCTAGTTTCTGAAATCCCTTCAGGGCCCCAACATGGGAATATTCCTTGATTCTGACAGTTGTGTTCCCTGGGAGAGGTTCTCCAGTCCATTGATCTCTGGTGGCTTTTGTTTCTTCTCTCTGGATGTTTGGGTGTTTTTCTCATTACTCTCCTTGGCACAATCTGAAGCAAGCTTTGGAAAATACACCTTTCTGGGAAGCCAGAAGCATTCTCAGCCTACTACTATCTGCCTGTAGAAACAAAGGGACTGAAGGTTAGTTTTCTGCTTTGAACAAGACTTTCTTAGGCCAGACCCATGGAATTTATAGCTATAAACTCTTAAAATGATTGACTTCTTATCTATTAAATTCCAGTCAGCCACCTGTACTAATAGCCACAATTGTTTGTTTTGTTCTAGACATGCTTCTTAGATACATATATATACATATCAGTATATATAAAACAGGTCCAAGAAGCATGTATGTATGCTTGTAAATACATATATATGTACAAATATATACTTTTTTTCTATTTCCTCTCTCTTGAGCTTCTCTCTCTTGTTTTATTGTGAGTACTTGGAAATATCAGACTTTGGTGGAAGAGCTACCTGATACATGCTGATGAACTTTCTGCCTTCTCTATTTTCCTACCTTGTAGTAACTCAAGGCATGGCTCAATATCCACTTTTTAGTATCATATAAAAATATTCTGTAACATTCCTCTTTTGAAAAAGTAATGAATTTGTGAAAACTATTTTTTATTTTTCCTTTTTTTTTTTTCCATCAAAGAGTATGCCTACAGAATGGAAGGAAAAGTATAGGCTTGCTTTTCATAACATGAAAAAAAAATCTGAAAAGTGGTAGAGAAATAATAAAATAGCATTAGGATTTAGGAAGGGATAGTAATGGCACAGAAAAAAATCGCTTATAAGAAAATTAAAATAAATAAATGATAAATAAGCATCTAAATGTGACTGGCGATTGAATTGCAGAGGGAAATGAAAATGGAAAATGCTTCTTAGACCCGTCAGTTTAACCATTTCAGTTCTAATGTAGATGTTTCAGTCAAGAATTTTATATAACAGAAGAGAACGTAAGTAGAACTTTCCCTGCATGGGAGCTGAACTGACTGGATGTCACAGGAAACTAAATGACCCATTTAGATGCATGCCATACACTGAAGATTCTGACTCGAAGTGGTTAATATCTGATGGCTGTTCTTGGGCTCAGATGCAATCAGTTCCTGGTCACACTCTCTCCATCTCTGCTGATCAGGTGTCTGCACCCCACTTCCTGCTGAAATTAGCAAAGATATCTCTAGTGAGGAAAATACATTTAAAATAATGTGGAATTTCAAACTGTGTTTTCAAAACTAGACATAGTTTCAGTCACTACACATGTAGAGAAGAAGAGAAAAAGCTACACTGTTAACTCAGTGAGAAAGGGACTTTGTTCAAAAGCATAATCAAAGCAGTGCTTTTCCATAATTTGCCTAACTTAATTTCAGGTTTAAATGAACCTCAAACATACTTCATTGAAAACATGTCCTGCCAGTACAAGTTGTCTGCCTTCTCCTCTGACCTGCTATATCATTTATTGTGTAAACCAGGTTTGTGGCATTAGCATATGTTATCCTTATATAAAACTCAGCATTTGTACAAATCTGACAATTTACAAAACACTTTGACATCCAAAGACACATTTTTGAATCCATAAAAATCCTGTGAAAGTATCACGACTCCATTTTACAGTTGAGGAAATAGAGATAGAGTGAGATTCAGCAATCTGCCCAATTCTTAAAACCCTTCTGACGCAAAATCTGGTCTTTCCACAGAGATATGATCTCACTTGTATCTCACTTGTATGGTTAACTTTAACCATATGTATGCTGACTACCAACAGGATTAGAACTTCTGGAGCAAACTGTCTTGTATAGTTTTTTTTAAACAACCCTTCTCAGAATGTCCTCTGCAAGGTAGTCATCCAAAAAAGTCTCTTACAGATAACAATAATAATGACCAGGAGTCGTCTTCCAACGTTGGCTGAGAAAATCTGAGCTTTGAGATATGTTCCAATTGTATTTAAAAATATAGAAATGTTTAGTCTTCAGAATTTCTCACTATTAAGGTCCCAGAATGTTTGCTTGCCAATCAATCTCTTTAAGCTTCAAGCTCTGGGTTAAAATAAGCCAACAAAACAGCTACTCACCTCAATAACTTTCAAAAAAAAAAGAAAAGAAAATTCAATGTATTATATGTATCTCTTTTTTAAACTTTCTGAGAAAGGTGATTGCTTACTGCATAGAAACAAAGAGAAACAAAGCTGAAATTAAACATTCCATTGAAGAACTTGATATAAAAGGTACTTGTTTGTTTGCATATATGAAGTAATTATGATGAGCCCAGTAATTAACAACCTTGACAGTGTATTTATATCAGAAGTCACTTATTTACAGTCGAAGGGGAAACATCTTTGCAGTAAAAGAAATGTAATTTCAAATCTTTTAGCATAATTTGAAAACTAATTTCTGTGCTCAAAAGGCCTCGATACTTCTCAGCTCCTGGAAAAACTCTATGACCTCTGTAAAAATAAGACAAAATGTATTTTCTCTGGGATGCTAATTTATGTTTAAAAAGGACCACAGAATGGGGCTCAAGAGATTTCAGGCTCCGTTGTCATCATCCACAAATCTAGCATCTCTAGAAATAAAATCCACTAAAAGGCAAGTAAATCAGCAATGCACCATTACCATTTTCCTTTTGGAAACTCCTAAAGGGTAACTATTACTCCTGAGAAAACATCATTTTAAAGGAATATGCTTACTCTCTTTGTTAACACTTTTTATATATTTATATATTTATTTATTTTTAATTTTTATTTTTTATTAAGGTATCACTGATAGACACACTTATGAAGGTTTCACATAAACATTGTGGTTACTACATTCACCCATATTATCAATTTCCTCCATACCTCATTGAAGTCACTGTCCCATCAGCATAGGAAGATGCCACAGAGTCACTTCTTCTCTCCTCTTTGCTACACTATCTTCCCCTTGACTCCCCACACACACACCATATGTACCAATCATAATGCCCCTCAATCCCCTTCTCCTTCCCTCCCCACCCACCCTCCTCCACCCCACGGCTTTGGTAAATGCTAGTCCCTTCTTGGAGTCTGTGAGTCTGTTACTGTTTTTGTTCCTTCAGTTTTGCTTCATTGTTATACTCCACAAATGAGGGAAATCATTTGATACTTATCTTTCTCCTCCTGGCTTATTTCACTGAGCATAATACCCTCTAGCTCCATCCATGTTATTGCAAATAATAGGATTTGTTTTCTTCTTATGGCTGAATAATATTCCATTGTGTATATGTACCACATCTTCTTTATCCATTCATCTACTGATGGACACTTAGGTTGCTTCCATTTCTTGGCTATTGTAAATAGTGCTGTGATAATCATAGAGGTACATAGGTCTTTTTGAATCTGAGAATTTTTTGGGGGGGGGGGGTAAATTCCTTGGAGTGGAATTCCTGGGTCAAATGATATTTCTATTTTTAATTTTTTGAGGAACCTTCATATTACTTTCCACATTGGTAGAATGAATTTACATTCCCACCAGCAGTGTAGGAGGGTTCCCCTTTATCCACATCCTTGCCAACATTTGTTGTTCCTAGTCTTTTTGATGTTGGCCATCCTAACTGATGTGAGGTGATATCTCATTGTGATTTTAATTTGCATTTGATTAGTGATATAGAGCATCTTTTCATGTGCCCTTCTTTGGCCATCTGAATTTCTTCTTTGGAGAAGTGTCTTCTCATATCCTCCACCCATTTTTTAATTGGGTTGTTTGCTTATGGGTGTTGAGGCACATGAGTTCTTTATATATTTTGGATGTTAACCCCTTTTCAGATATATTGTTTAAAAATATATTCTCCCATACTGTAGAATGCCTTTTTGTTCTACTAATGGTGTCCTTTGCTGTACAGAAGCTTGATAGTTTTTGTTCATTTTTGCTTTTGTTTCCCTTGTCCAAGCATATGTGTTCAGAAAAAAGTTGCACATGTTTATATTCAAGAGATTTTTACCTATGTTTTCTTCTAAGAGTTTTACGGTTTCATGACTTAGTCAGGTCTTTGATCCATTTAGAGTTTACTTTTGTGTATGAAGTTAGACAATAATCAAGTTTCATTCTCTTACATGTAGCTGTCCAGTTTTTCCAATACCAGTTAATGAAGAGTCTGTCATTTCCCCATTGTATATTTCTGGCTCCTTTATTGTATATTAATTGATGATGTATGATTGGGTTTATATCTGTATTCTCTATTCTGTTCCATTGATCTATGGGTTTGTTCTTGTGCCAGTACCAAATTATCTTGATTACTGTGGTTTTATAGTAGAACTTAAAGTCAGGTAATGTAATCCCCCAAGCTTTATTCTTCCTTCTGAGGATTTCTTTGGCTATTTGAGGTATTTTGTGGTTCCATATGAGTTTTAGAACTATTTGCTGTAGTTTGTTGAAGAATGCCATTGGTATTTTGATAGGGATTGCATTGAATCTGTAGATTGCTTTAGGCAGGATGGCCATTTTGATAATATTAATTCTTCCTATCCCTGGGCATGGGATGTGTTTCCATTTATTGGTGTCTTCTTTAATTTCTCCCATGAGTGTCTTGTAGTTTTCAGGATATAGGTCCTTGACCTCCTTGGTTAGATTTATTCCTAGGTATTTTATTCTTTTTGATGCAATTGTGAATGGAATTGTTTTCCTAATTTCTCTTTCTGCTAGTTCATCATTAGTATATAGGAATACAACAGATTTCTGTGTATTAATTTTGTATCCTGCAACTTTGATGAATTATTAGTTCTAGTAGTTTTGGAGTAGATTTTTCAGGTTTTTTTGTGTACAATATCATGTCCTCTGCAAACAATGACTGATAGTTTAACTTATGCCTTACCAATCTGGATACCTTTTATTTCTTTGTGTTGTCTGATTGTCATGGCTAGTACTTTCAGAACTATGTTAAATAAAAGTGTGGAGAATGGGCATCCTTGTCTTTGTTCCTGATCTTACAGGAAAAGCTTTCAGCTTCTCGCTGAAAGAGTTGAGAGTGTTTATCATGAATAGATGTTGTCAATTGCTTTTTCAGCATCTACAGAGATGATCATGTGGTTTTTGTCCTTTTTGTTGATGTGGTGGATGATGTTGATGGATTTTTTAATGTTGCACCATCCTTGCATCCCTGAGATGAATCCCACTTGATCATGGTGTATAGTCCTTTTGATGTATTTTTGAATTCAGTTTGCTAATATTTTGTTGAGTATTTTTGCATCTGTGTTCATCAGGGATATTGGTCTGTAATTTTCTTCTTTTGTGGTGTCTTTGCCTGGTTTTGGTATTAGGGTGATGTTGGCCTCGTAGAATGACTTTGGAAGTTTTCCCTCCTCTTCTACATTATGGAAAACTTTAAGGAGGATGGGTATTAGGTCTTCTCTAAATGTTTGATAAAATTCAACAGTGAAGCCATCTGCCAGACATTTTATTCTTAGGTAGTTTTCTGATTACAAATTCAATTTCATTGCTGGTAATTGGTCTATTCAGATTTTCAGTTTATTCCTGGTCATCCTTGGAAGTTTATATCTTTCTAGAAAGTTGTCCATTTCTTCTAGGTTATCCAATTTGGTACCATGTATTTTTTCATAGTATTCTCTAATAACTCTTTGTATTTCTGTGATGTCTGTAGTGATTTTTCCATTCTCATTTCTGATTCTGTTTAGGTATGTAGATTCTCTTTTGTTCTTTTAAGTCTGGCTAGAGGTTTCTCTATTTTTTAATTTTTTCGAAGAACAAGCTACTGCTTTCATTGATTCTTTCTATTGTTTTATTCTTCTCAATTTTATTTATTTATGCTCTAATCTTTATTATGTCCCTTCTACTGACTTTCTGTCTTGTTTATTCTTCTTTTCCTTGTTTCATTAATTGTGAGTTTAGAATATTCATATGGGATTGTTCTTCTCTCCTGAGATAAGCCTGTATTGGAACATACTCCCCTCTTGGCACAGCCTTTGTTGTGTCCCACAGATTCTGTGGTGTTGAATTATTGTTGTCATTTGTCTCCATATATTGCTTGATCTCTGTTTTTATTTGGTCATTGATCCATTGATTATTTAAGAGCATGCGTTTAAGCCTCCATGTGTTTGTGGGCTGTTGTGTTTTCTTTGCATAATTTATTTCTAGTTAGTTTCATATTATGACAAGCTAGTTGGTACAATATCAATATTTTTGTATTTACCGAGGCTCTTTTTGTGGCCTAGTATATGATCTATTCTTGAAAATGTTCCATGTGCACTTCAGAAGAAAGTGTATCCTGCTGCTTTTTGGGTGGAATGTTCTGTAGTTGTCTTTTAGGTCCATCTGTTCTAATGTGTTGTTCAGTTTCTCTCTCTCCTTACTTATTTTCTGTGGTTAATCTGTCCTTTGGAGTGTGTGGAGTGTTGAAGTCTCCTAAAATGAATGCATTGCATTCTATTTCCCCCTTTAGTTCTGTTAATATTTGTTTCACATATGTGGGTGCTCCTATGTTGGGTGCATACATGCTTAGAATGGTCATATAATCTTGTTGGACTGACCCATTTGTCTCTTGTTACATTCTTTGTTTTGAAGTCTATTTTTGTCTGATACAAGTACTACAGCTCTTGTTTTTTTCTCCCTATTAGTTGCATGGAATATCTTTTTCCATCCCTTCACTTTTAGTCAGTGTGTGTCTTTGGCTTTGAAGTGAGTCTCTTCTAGCCAGCAAATAGATGGGTCCAGTTTTTTTTATCCATTCAGTGACTCTGTGTCATTTGATTGGTTCATTCATACCATTTATATTTAGGTTGATCATCAACAGGTATGTACTTATTGCATTGCAGGCTTTAGAGTCATGGTTATGAAAGGTTCAAGGATAACTTCTTTACTATCTAACAGTCTAACTTAATTCACTTAGGATGCTATTACAAACAAAATCTAATGTTTTTTTTTCCTCCTTTTTCTTCCTCCTCCATTTTTTATATATTAGGTACCATATTCTGTGCTCTTTGTCTATTCCTTGACTGACTTTGGGAGTAGTTGATTTAATTTTGCATTTGCTTAGTAATTAAGTGGTCTACTTTCTTTACTGTGGTTTTATTTTCTTTGGTTACAGATAATTTAACCTTAGGAACACTTCCATCTATAGGACTCCCTCCAAAATGCACTGCAGAGATGTTTTGTAGGACATAAATTCTCTCACCTTTGCAATGGGAATTGTTTAATCCTTCCTTCAAATTTAAATGATATTCTTGCTGGGTAGAGTATTCTTAGTTCGAGGCCCTTCTGCTTCATTGCATTAAATACATCATGCCACTCCCTTCTGGCCTGTAAGGTTTCTGTTAAGAAGTCTATGATAGCCTAATGGGTTTTCCTTTGCACATGATCTTTTTTTCTCTCGGACTGCTTTTAGTAGTCTGTCTTTATCCTTGATCTTTGCCATTTTAATTATCATATGTCTTGGTGTTGTCTTCCTTGGGTCGCTTGTGTTTGGACACCTGTGCACCTCCATGGCCTGAGAGGCTATTTCCTTCCCCAGATTGGGGAAGTTTTCAGCAATTACCTCCTCAAAGACTCTTGCTATCCCTTTTTCTCTCTTCTTCTTCTGGTACCCTTACAATGCAAATATTGTTCCATTTTTGTTTGTCACACAGTTCTCTCAATATTCTTTCATTCCTAGAGATCTTTTTTTCTCTCTGTGCCTCAGCTTCTTTGTATTCCCGTTCTCTAATTCTATTTCATTTACTGTCTCCTCTACTTCATCTAATCTGCTTTGAAATCCCTCCATTCTATGTTTCATATCAGTTACTGTATTCATCAATGTTTGTATCTCATTGTTGAATTCTTCCCTGAGTTCTTGAATATTTTTCTGTAACTCCATGAGCATATTTATGATTTTTATTTTGAAATCTCTTTCAGGAAGATGGTGAGTTCAGTTTCACTTGGCCCTCTTCCTGCTGTTTTGGGGATTTGTGTTTGAACCAGGTTCTTTTTATGTTTCATATTTTTATGTGGTGCCCTCTAGTGCCCATAAGCTCTACTCTCTGGAGCTTCTCAGCCCCTGGAATGATGGCAGGGGTTGCAGACAAGTGACTCTGGCACCTGTCGGGAGGAAAGAGGTCTTTCCTGCTTCTTGGGTGCAGTGCCTATTTCCACTGCCAGGGCCAGTGGGCCAAGCATGCAGGGAGAAGCCTCTGTGCTATGCAATCGTAACTTCCATAGTCAGGGCCACCCTCTGGCTGGCCTTGTGCAATGGTGGGGGCAGCTGGTTTGCGAGCTGGTGTTGGCCTGGTGGAACGAGTGGCAGGCTGTGTGTCATTGTGGGGGGCCTCATAGCTGCATTGCCAGCCAAGGGGATGGGGCACCTGAAGCCCCTGAAAGTTCTTAACCTGTTGGGCTGAGTGCACCAGGACAATTTTGTCCACTTGTTTTTTCTCCTGAGCAGCACCTCTGTGCAATTCTTGCCCCTTTTGCAGCTCTCTCACTCTTAGGAAGTCTCTCAGAGTATCTGTCTTTCTTTTGTCCTGGTTGTGGGTACCTGTTCTCCACAAGTGGCTAGAATCTCAGTCTCTCCAAGTATTCTGCTATCTTTACTTTCCAACCCTTCTAATCTCCAGAACACCACGTAATGTAGATTTGGGCTCCAGGGCTGGGTGTTCAGCAGTCCTTGGCCTCCAGCCCCTCCCTGCTCCATTTCTCTTCCTCCTACCAGTAAGCTAGGGTGAGAGAAGGGCTTGGGTCCCACCAGATCATGGCTTTGGTACTTTATCCCTTTCCATGATGTCTGCTCTCTTCCCCAGGTGTAGGCAGTCTGCAGCAGCCTTCTTTCCTGTTGCTGTTTCAATATTAGTTGTATTTGCTATATTTTCAAAGTTTATGTGGTTTGAGAGGAGGTTTCTATTCCACCTCTCATGCCACCATCTTTAATCCTCTCCTCCTTGTTAACAGTTTTATTTGCTCTGGATACTCATGCCGGTGTTGTCATTATCATGAAATGGGTCTTAGTAGCAACTTCTGTGGCTGGTACACATGCACACACAGGGCTGGAGAAGAGCAGCTTTCCAGAGTGAGTCCCCTGTGGTGGTTGTGGACTGGGTGTGGCAGGCCTTTTGGCTAACTAACTAAATATAACTTCTACATGGCACTCTTTTATTTAATTCTCATCAGAACCCTGAGAGGGGACTGCAGCAAGTATTAACCCCATTATAGAGATGCAAAAACTAAGGCCCAGAGAAGTTAATTACATCCTCCAGGTATTTAACAGGGTCTGGGCCTGCCTGCTAATCCAGTAAGAATTCCTATTTATAAAATTATGTTTTATTTTAGGGTTAAGCCTGAGTAAATGAATTTAAGAATTTAGGCTTCTGGGGACAGAAATAAGCAGCATTAATCTATAATCCCTATTCCTGTTAAAACACAGATTTCTTTATTTATGCATTTATTACCATTTTAATGAGTACTCATGCATGGAGCGCTGTGCTTGGTACTAGAGTTATAATAAATTTTAAAAAACATGGTCTGTATTTCATGGAGTTTATAATCTAGGAGGAAAGAGAAATGGCACAGAAATACTTCCACATGTACTTGATGACATCTGTGGGGCTTTTTTGTTGGTAAGATAGGAGAGGAACATGACCAGTATTTTCATCATAAAGTGACTCATTCATTATCAAGCACTAGCCACATGCACAATATAATTGATTTAGAAAAAAAATTAACTTTACTCATTTCTCTGTACCCATTTAGTCACTGAAATTGTTCACTTAATTTATAATATCTTTAGCCTTTCTTGGTGCTCCTCTCCTAGACCAGATCTGTGATGTCTTCTCTTTCCAATCCTGCTCTATTGAAAGAGTATGCCTAAAGAATATATATATTTCCTTTTCTTTCCAAACTTTCAATTCTGGTGGAAGGAAACAGTTTTCCTAGAGAAATAACAACTGGCCTAAATGACTTTCACTGTTATTCCTGATGCTCAGGGTGAAAGTTCTAATCCCACTGTGTATTCAGAACTCCTGATGAAATCAGACCACAAAGATTATTGATTTGGGAGGCTATAAACATGGGATGAAGTTCTGGCTTTTATTAGACCAAGGGTAAGTCATTACCCTTCATTGACTTCAGTTTTTCTTATCTGTGCAATGTGGCTGAACTTGATCTTTCAATACCCTTGTATCACTTACACTCTATAAAACAAGCTCACTAAGTGCTACTGAATTTCAGAATATGTATAGATCTAAAAATCTGTCCCATATATTTAATGGACAGATTATGGGTTTCAACTGTTATTTTGAATATATATTATATAAATATAACCATCATTAGGAGATATTTTTAAAAATTTTGAGTTATTCCACATACAACAGGAAGCAGTTAAGCATTTTTATATCATTTATATATTTTAGGATCAAAACTACCTGATAACTTTTACTCCAGTCAACAAATAGCCATAGTTTAGTTGGTAATTGGATGTTCAGAAACCTATAATATTTCTTTCTTTTTTTTTATTGAAGTATCATTGATATACTTCAAATATATCATTGATATATTCAAATATATAGCATAGTGGTTCAACAGTCACCCATGTTTTTAAGTCTTCATTCCCTCTAGTGCAGTTATAATCTGTCAACACAGAAAGATGTTATAGAATAATTGACAATATTGTCCATTCTATACTATGACCAACTTATATTACAATTGTGAATTATTGTGCCCCTTTATCCCCCTTACCTCCTCACTTCACCCACTCCAACCCCTCCCCCATGGCAATCACTAGTCACTTCTTAAGTGTCTATGAGTCTACTGCTGTTTTGTTCATTCTGTTTTGCTTTGTTTTTAGATCCCACAAATAAGTGAAATCATATGGTATTTCTTTTTCCATCTGGCTCATTTCACTGAGCTTAATACCCTCTAGGTCCATCCATGTTGCAAATGGCAGAATTTATTTTCTTCTTATGCCTGAATAATATTCCATTGTATATATGTATCCTGTCTTATTTATGCATTCATCTATTGAAGGACACTTAGGTTGCTTCCATATCTTGGCTATTATAAATAGTGTGGCAATAAAAATTGGGGTGCATATATCTTCTCAAATCAGGGACTTTTTTTCTTCAGGTAACTTCCTAGAAGTGGAATTACTGGATCAAATGGTATTTCTGTTTTTAGTTTTTTGAGGAACCTCAATATTGCTTTCCACAAGGGTTGTACCAATTTACATTCCCACCAACAGTATAGAGGGTTCCCATTTCTCTGCATCCTTGCCAACATTTGTTATTTCTTGTCTATGATGTTTCTTTTTACAGTTCTGACAGCAAACTGTTGAGTGACCATGATAGGGAGATTATTTTCTGGCTGTTTCTTAAGCTCTCCATTATAATTCATAAAAATTAGCTTACACAGATATTCTATCACATTTCTGTGGAATAATATGAGCAATTTGGGTTAAAGTAGGTAGAATAAGCTAGAGGAAGCATATTAGCATGCAGTATTAATGTGAGTACCTCTTTCCCTTTGGTAACATAAATGAACAATTTGCAAGCAGATTATTACCTAGCCAAGTTAAGAATTTTCTATTCTTTTTTTAAAAAAACTCCCTTTAAAACATATTGATGTCTAGCTGGGGACAATTAAAAGAGATTAGCACATATGGCATAGTGGCATAAGTCAAGATATTTTAACATTTTAATTTAATTTAATAACCATATTTAATACTTTGGAGTTGTGAAAGTTTAACCAGGGCTTAAATTAGGTCAGATTCTATTCTTTTATGTTTTCCTTTTATCTCTTTGTCTTGTTCTCTAAGTGTGTGTAAAAAAGAGTGGAACATTTCTTTTATCGAAAACCTCATATAAGATTTTATGGATAGATACCCTTCCCACTAAAAACAACAACAGAAACACCATCCTAAAAAAATAAATACCAGCCAATAAATGACTTAAGACTAAGAAACAGAAATTGACAGCAACTCCTGAATCCCTGTTTGATTCTTTTATGTCATCTTAAATACTGTTTGTAGCACTCATTCAAAATTTCTGAATCAAATGAGACTTGATAGTGACTTCACAATGCAAAACAAACCCGAATCATGGAAAACTTTTCCTAACCAAATAAATTTGATTTCCTTCCAGCCTTAGATCAATATAGTACTTGCTTTCCAAATTAAGTTTTATGTATTTGGGCTATTGGATTTTTACAAAACTTGAAAACAACTCATGAAGTAGGTTAACTAAATTTGAAGAATTTTGTTTGTTATAATGTTAACTTAATTAGTGTTCTGATTAGAAAATGAGGCATATTTATGTAGCTAAAATTCCTATTATTATTTCTGCATGTACATAGTTGCACTACTTTTCCATCTAAATGGATACTTTTTACCCTGAGATTTTTTCCCCTTACACCTGAACTCTTCTTTCATGTATCCATTTTCTTTCTTTCAGAACCACAGTACAATCTTATTTAACTTTTATGTGGTCCCCAGCTGTATATCTCACAGACACACGTTGTCCAGACTGACCTCCCTATCTTTCATGAACTCCTTAAATTCCTCTTTTATGTCTCCTATATTATTTCTCTCAGAACTGCAGTATAATCTTATTTAACTCTTACATGATCCCTGCTGGATGTCCCTCAGATCTCAGCTTGTCTAGACTGAACTTCCTATCTTTCCCACCAAGGTGGCTTTCAAATTTCTCAATTGCTCTTTATTATTGGTGTAACCATATCAGAAACCTCTTAATTATCCTTGATTTCTCCCTGCCTGCCAATCCCAGATCCAAATGGTTACTGAATCCTGTCAATTGTATGAGAAATGTCTTTGCGTTTTATTTCCACAGTCATAGCTCTAGTCCAGGCAAATCAGTGGCTTTGTGGAACTATGCCACCATTCATTAACCATGTGACAAGGTAATGTCTTTAAGCTTTAGTTTCCTCAAATATTAAGTGGCAGGAGAACTTACCTTGAAGTGTTTCTCAGCGACTGAAGAGGTAATACATATAAAGCATTTAGCATATTTCTGACATGCGGTAACCTTGAATCTTAGCTAGGTAAAAGATGAAAAAGGAGAGGTTGTGCTCCAATAGACGGTAAAAAAGATTTGGAAATTTGAAACAGCATAGACCATTCTGGAAAAAGAATTGCTTAGTTAAGTTTCAATAGTTTTCCATATCCATTGCTGTTAGAAAAAGAAACTAGGCTAAGGACTTAATAAAATGATGTTCCTAGCTAAATAGGATTTCTCATTTTTTTTTATATGCAAAGTACAAAAGAAGAGCCAATTCTGTACAAAGGAAAACTAAATACCACCCTCAAGACACAGAAAGCCATACATTCATACGGGAAAAGCACCTCCTAGGAAAATATCCCCAGCAAATGGCCAACTGATCAGGCGTTTTCAGCTCTTAGTAGAGAATGATGGGAAATAATTACAGCAACTATTTTTGCAACACTTAATTCTTATAGTTGTTTATTTGCAATATTAAAACGAAAGCTTCTCAGCGTAAAATTGCAAACGCTACTTAACTTCAGTCGGGGAATATTTTTACTTTAGTCTTTCAACCCGGCTTTAGTCATCTGCAGTGGTTCTTTTCTTCTGTCACATTTCAACAAGCCATTCCTTTTATCTTCAGTTGATTCCAGCTAATTCCATCTGCGCCTGCCTGGAGGGAAGAAACAGTTCTTTAGAATCAGTGATGCAGGGCAGCAATCAGGATTTGACAGAGACACAGGGAGTGCCCAGGAGCTACCAGAAGCCAGAGGATACTGGAATTGCAAAGATCCTGCAGATAGCTCTTTCTGTTGCTAGGAGAGAGACGACAGTGTGTCAGAGGTGACAATGTGTCAGTGGTTTGGTCTCCACAACCAAGTCAGTGTTCCTGTGATCAATATTAAGAAGGAAAAAAAAAGTTTCCCTTCAGTTGCTAACTGAAGTTGTATCTGTTTCCAAAGTAACATTGAGATGTTCCATTCTTTGTCTAACCTAAATGGATTATCCTTAGTCTTTTCTTTCACTGTTTAAAATAACAGTTTCTAGCTATGGTTGGATATGACTGTTTTCAAAATATGAACTGCAAAGACATGGCTGCTTTGGTGACTGTGGGTGACCATCTATTCAGGGTGTCAGAGCAAGTCTGCTACGATGGAAATCTGGAAGAGCTATTAAAGTTGTCAGCTGTGTTTAATAGTCTCACTTCAGCAGAAGTTTGTTTATGGTTGTTTATGATTTCTGAATTTCCCTGTTTCTCCTAGGCCCTTTTTGAAGTTGATACCATTTCTAGAATTTCTTTTGGGTCTTAGAGATAGTTTAGGCATCATCTTTTCAAACTATTTAGTTATTTTTCTATGGTACTTTGCTGTGGTTGACAAACATCAACATAGTTATGCAAGAAAAATTAGGTCAGGTCTCAGAATCCTGAATGATATGTAAGTTACACTATTTAGTTTTGTCTGCTTTTTACTTTTTTATGCTTATAATAAATCATACCTCTATGTGTACTTCACTGATTCTTCCTCCCCACCAGAGAGCATATTTTGATTTTCATCCATGTTAATATCCTGGTTCATTCATTTTCAGATCTGTATGATATACAACTATATGAATTTAAGAAATTCATAACCTTAACTTTACAAGGTAATACCTAATTGTTTTTCACTGGTTGTTCAAACTTATACTCTCACCAGTACATTATAAAGTTCCTGTTCCACAATATGCTTTCTGATATTTGGGATTCTCAATCATTTAAATTTTTATCAATATCAGGAAATAGGTCATTTTGTTTTTATTTTGTATTTCCTTAATAATATAGACTACTCATTTTTCTTCTTTAATCAAATTCTTCTTGTATTTTCCCCAATTATGTATAATGTATTGTATACATTTACATATTGCTTTGTGGGAATTCTTTACATGTTCTGGAGATAAGGTTATCTTGGTCATGTGTTTTGAAGATACATCTTTTCCTGACCTCATTTGATTTTTGTCCTTTTTATAGTGCTTTCAATAATAAGGCTTTCAGTTCAATATATTTGAATATATTAATCCTTCTAAGATTTGGACTTTTTATGCCTTATTTAAGAAATCTGTCCCTATTTTGATGTATTCTCATGTGCTTTCATTAAAGTTTTTTTTAAAATTCTTTCACAAGTAAATTTGAGTCTGTGTAGAAACGATATTTTAATACTGCTGAAAAGCAGAGTGCAAATTTTATTTATTTAGTATGAATAGAAAATTGTCCTAGCACAATTGTATATATATATATATAAAATTTATATTCATATATGTTTTATATGTCTGTATTATTATATATATTAAATTAAATTAGCATATATTATAATCATATATATGTTATATATATATATATATTCCTGGGCCTTGTTCTACTTGTTTCTACTGTTCTGTTCTTCTATACCAGTACTACATTGTCTTAATTAAATTTTCTTAATAACGAGTTTCATTTTAGTAAGGCACTTTATCTTTCCTTCTTCTTTTCCTCCTCTTCCTCCCCCCTCTTCTTCATGAATATTTTAGTTATTCATGATCCTTTGTTCTTGCATATAAATGTTAGAAAGAGTTTATCAAATTCCAAGCTTGTCTAAGCCCAAATTCTTTTGGGATTTTGAAAGGAATTGTCTTGAATCTATTAACCCATTTAGGAAGAATGATATATTTTTGTTCATATCCATGAATGTGGTATATATATATATGATATGTATATATCTTTATACATATCTGTATAATATATATCTTTACATATATATACACATATATGTAATATATATATATATTTATATCTATATTTTTTATATATCTATATTATATATATCTATATTATATAGATATATATATATCTATATTATATATCTATATATTATCTATATATATCTATATATATCTATATATATCTATATCTATATATATATATCTATATATATATCTATATATTATTATATCTATATATTATATATATATATAAATACATATATTTATATATATATATATCTTTACATATATATACATATATATATCTATATATGTATATAATATATATACATATCTGTATATATATATCTTTATACAGATCTTACTTATTTCTTTCAACATAATATTCTTTTACTTTCTGGCTACCATATGTTTTTGGTTCCCATTATAAATAGTATACGTGTTCAAATTAAATGTCCTATTATTTTCAAATATAGAAATTCAGTTGACTTTAGTATATTATCCTTATTATCTGGCAATTTTGCCATACTCTTATTCTATAAATCTGTCTGCAGAAAATTGACGTTATTTGAAGAGACAATGGTATAATTTGCAAATAATGAAAGTTTTCTTTCTTCTTTCCAAGTCATACTTCATTTCTCTTGTTATACTAGCTAAGACCTCTAGTCTAACAGAATAGAAATGATTATAAGTACTTCAGTTACTTCTTCCTAATCTTGAAGCAAAAGCTTACCAATTTCTAGGGTTGGGTTGCTAATATAAATTTAGGATTTTTTTTGCATCTATATTCAAGAGTGAGGTTGGGTTTTTTTTGTTTGTTTGTTTTGTTTTTTTGGTATCCTTAATCTACAATTACATGAAGAACATTATGTTTACTAGGCTCCCCCTTCACCAAGTCCCCCCCACATACCCCTTCACAGTCACTGTCCATCAGCTTAGTAAGATGCTGTAAAATCACTACTTGTCTTCTCTGTGTTGCACAGCCCTCCCCGTGACCCCCCCACACTATACATGCTAATCGTAATGCCGTCTTTCTTTTTCCCTGCCCTTATCCCTCCCTTCCCACCCATCCTCCCCAGTCCCTTTCCCTTTGGTAACTATTAGTCCATTCTTGGGTTCTGTGATTCTGCTGCTGTTTTGTTCCTTCAGTTTTCCTTTGTTCTTATGCTCCACCGATGAGTGAAATCATTTGGTATTCGTCTTTCTCCACTTGGCTTATTTCACTGAGCATAATACCCTCTAGCTCCATCCATGTTGTTGCAAATGTTAGGATCTGTTTTTTCCTTATAGCTGAGTAATATTCCATTGTGTATATGTACCACGTCTTCTTTATCCATTCATCTACTGATGGACACTTAGGTTGCTTCCATTTCTTAGCTATTGTAAATAGTGCTACGATAAACATAGGGGTGCATATGTCTTTTTGAATCTGACAAGTTGTTTTCTTTGGGAAATTCCCAGGAGTGGAATTCCTGGGTCAAATGGTATTTCTATTTTGAGCATTTTGAGGAACCTCCATACTGCTTTCCACAATGGTTGAACTAATTTACATTCCCATCAGCAGTGTAGGAGGGTTCCCCTTTCTCCACAACCTCGCCAACATTTGTTGTTGTTTGTCTTTTCGATGATGGCGATCCTTACTGGTGTGAGGTGATATCTCATTGCAGTTTTAATTTGCATTTCTCTGATGACAAGCGATGTGGAGCATCTTTTCATGTGTCTGTTGGCCATCTGAATTTCTTCTTTAGAGAAATGTCTATTCAGCTCCTCTGCCCATTTTTTAATTGGATTATTTGCTTTTTGTTTGTTGAGGTGTGTGAGCTCTTTATATATTTTGGATCTGTCATTTATGAATATATTCTCCCATACTGTTTTAATAGTCCCCATTTTGATATTCCTTATTTTGTTTTCTTACCAACATTATACTGCCCTCATCAGCTGAGTTTGCAAGTGGTTTCTTCTGTGTAAGACTTTGTTTTAAAAATATTTGCTCTTTTGAATATTTGATAAACTCATCTGTAGAATCATCTGAACCTGATAATTTATTCATGGGAAGAATTTGTATTATTCTAACATTAATGTTTTCTATATATTCTTCAGTTATTTTTGATAGAGCACATTTTTCTAAAGTTATTTTATTTTAATCAAGTTTTCAAATCTATTGGCAAAAAATTGTGCATATTATTATTTTAAATCATTTAATATCTGGGTCATATGCAGTTAAAATTTTCATTCCTCATACTATTTATTTATGCCTTATCTTTTGAAATTGATCAATCTTTCTACACTTAGTATATGCAATAATCTCTTCAAAGAGCTGTCTTTGGTTTTGTTTATCTTCTCTATTTATATTTCCTTTCTATCTCCTTAATTTATGCCCTTATCTTTATTATTATCATACTTCTGATTTCTATGGAATTATTATTTTAAAAAATATTTAGTTAAGTAATTAATTATCAGACCTCTTCTAATATAAATATTTAAGGGTACATATTTCTCTGTAATACTTTAGTTCAATCACTCAAACTTTGATAGGTAGGATTATTTTTTTAATAAGATTTTAATTTTTTCAGAGCAGTTTAAGGTTCACAGCAAAATTAAGGGCAATGTACAGAGATTTCCCATATATTTCCTGCTCTCACATATGCATAACTACTCCCATTATCAATATTTCCCACCAGAGTGGTACATTGTAGGTATAATCAATGAACCTACACTGACATATCATAATCACCCAAAGTCTATACAGTAGGGTGCAGTCTTGACGTTGTACATTCTGTAGGTTTGGACAAATGTTAAATGACATGTATCTATTGTAATAGTGTACAAAAAATATTTTTCTGCCCTAAAAATCCTCTGTTTATCTATGTTCATGGAAGACATTGGACTACAGTTTTCTTGTATGCCTTTGTCTGGTTTTGGTATTAAGGTAATGCTTACCTCATAGAATGAATTAGGAAGTATTCTCTCTGCTTCCATATTCTGGAAGAGATTGTAGAGAATTGGTATAATTTCTCCTTAAATTTTGGTAGCATTCACCAATAAGCCCACTTGGGCCTGGTGCTTTCTATCTTGGAAGGTTATTAATTACTAATTCAATATCTTTAATATATATAAGCCTACTCTGATGTCTATTCTTTCTTGTGTGAATTTTGACAGATTGTGCCTTTCAAGTAATTAGCCTATTTTATCTAGAATATCAAATTTGTGGGCATAGAATTCTTCATAGTTTTATTTATTATCATTTTAATATCCATGGGATCTGTACTGATGCCCCCTCTTTTATTTCTGACATTAGTAATTTGTGTTTTTCCTGGTTTTTTTTCTTCTTCTTATTCAGCCTGGCTAGAGGTTTATCAGTTTTACTCATATTTTCAAAGAACCAGATTTTAATTTTGTTCATTTTCTCGACCTCCTATTGATAATTTCATTTATTTCTGCTCTAGTTTTTATTACTGCTTTTCATATGCTTATTTTGGAATTAATGTTTACTCTTTTTTTTCTAGTGTCCTAAAAGGGAGCTTAGATTATTGATTTTATAACTTTCTTCTTTTCAAATATATGCATACTATAAATTTCCCTGTAAGCACTACTTTCACTGCATCCCCAAAACTTCGATGTTACGTTTTCACTTTCATTTAGCTACAAACATTATTAAATTTGATCCATGTATTATTTAGAAGAGCATTGTTTACTCTCCAGGTATCTGGGATTTTCAAACTATCTTTCTGTTACTAATTTCTAGCTTAATTCCATTATGTTCTGAGAGCAGATATTATATGATTTGTGTTCTTTTAAATTTGTTAAGGTGTGTTTAACACTTCAGACTGTGGTCTCTCTTGGTGAATATTCCATATGAGCTTGAGAAGAATGTGTATTCTGCTGTTGTTGAATAAAGCGGTCTGTAGATGTCCTATGTATCCAGTTGGTAGGTGGTGGTATTCAGTTCAACTTGGTCCTTACCAATTTTCTGCCTTCTAGAACTTCCATTTCTGAGAGAGGGACTTTGAAATCTCTAGCTATGATAGCAGATTTATCTACTTCTCTTTGAAATTCCATTCAGTTTTTGCCTTACATAGTTAAAGACTCTTGTTAATATGTTAATGATAGATAAGATAATTGTTACTCTTTGATGCTCAATACTTTTTGGTTTTCTTTTTCTTTGACCTATGAGTGAAGTGGTTTATTTTTATATTTGCATCTGAATGACTTTTTAAATTATTTTATCTATTATTATGTTTTGTGTTATTGTATTAAGTACACTTTTAAAAGCAGAATATGCCCTCTAAAATATTGGTTCTTTGAAATTTGTTGATGCTTGCTTTGTGGTATATCACTTGGCCAATTTTTTTCAAATATTCCATGTGTCTTTGAAAGAACATACATTTTTACAGTTTTGGATGCAATTATGAACATACTTATTCAAGTAAATTTTGTGATTGCAGTTTACGTATTATCTCAGTCCTTACTGATTTCTTTTCATCAATTATTGAGGTAGTAATATTCATTTTCTTAAATGATGGTAAAATCAATTTCTTATTTTGTGTATTTTGTTATTAGGTACATTCCAATTTAGAATTATATCTTACTGAGATATTGATTCTTTTAACCATAAGAAGTACATACCAATTTAGAATTATAGGTATATACCAATTTAGAGTTATATCTTACTGAGATATTGATTCTTTTAACCATAAGAAGTGACTTCAGAAAGAAATTTACAAGTAGATAAGTCTGTTGTGTATCTTTTTTAGATACATGCGAAAGGATCATATGTCACATCAATAAACACAACTGAAGGTGGAAGCAATCCTAAGTCCCTCAGGAAAAATGAAAAATATTTCAAAGCAAAGAGTCTGGCATGGCTAATTTATGAGTCATAAAGAACTTTCATCACATAGGATTAATATCAAAACACAGTGTCACAGTTTAACAGGTGGTGCTCAATTTTTCTTTCCTAGTAGGCTGTAAAATATTAGTACCTCCCTAATTCAATGGCATATTCAATTAAGAGAAATAAAATAGATATTTAAATCCATCCTGCCCATCTTTGTCTTTTTCTGGAAATTTCAGTCTATTTCCATTTATTTTATTTTTAGTTTATTTTTAGTTATTTGTCCCATGCACCCCATATTTTCACCCCTACAGTATTTTAGTTCTGTTTTATTTGTTTCACCCACAAATTCGATACTATTACTGTTCTCTATAGTTAGTGTCTGGTCAGGTTTATCCACCTGTTTTCATTTTCTCCATTCCCCAGTTCTTGTATCTCATATCTTCTTTCTTAAGTGACTTTCCACAGTTCTAACATGTATCCTTAACAAGAATTCTCATAACAATATATGTTAGTATTAAAATTCTCAGTTTTCGTTTACGTAAAATTATTTTCATATCACGCTCAAACTTGGAAAATATTTCACAGGAATACAATTCTAGAATGATAGTTATTTTCTCTTAGCATTTAAAGACATGATTCCTATATTTTCTGGCTTATTTGCTGCTCTGTAGAACTTAGTGGTTAGTTTTAATTCCTATTATTTTATAAGCAACTTGTAACTTCTTTCTGGATGATGTAAAGATCTTCTTTTTGTTCTTCGTATTCTGAAGTTTTATAATACAATGAATTATTTTTATTGTTGTTAATTTATCCTTGGGATTCACTGGGTTTCCTAAGACTGAGTTCTGTTGTTTTTCATCAATATTGGAAATTCTCAGCCTGAGTGTATTTGAATATTCTCTCCCTCCCATTCTCTCCAATCTCATTCTGAAACTTCAGTAAGATACATACCAGACCAATTTACTATATCCTCATAAAAGTCAATTTTCTCTTTGATTCCCTGCAGTACATTCTGTGTAATCTTCAGTTCCGTCTTCCTGTCTATCAATTCCTCTTTTGCTTGTGTGTAACATGCTATTGAACACATTCATGAATTCTTAACAAATTTACTCAATATAACATTTTCTGAATTCTAATATGTTGTAATTTTCTATTTCTAGAAATTCTTTTCAGTTTTTCTAATTTTTCCTGACATTTTTAGTTGTTCTTTTGACACAATTTGATATGCTCTTTGAACATACTAAACAGTTATCTTTTCTCTATGATAATTCTATGAATTCCTTACATATTTGATTCTGAAAGTTTTCATTTCAGCTGACATTTTCTAAGTAGCTTGTTTCTTTGATAATTTTGTGATTTCTTAATCATAGACTTATGTTTCTTGGTCCTTTATTGGAATTCTTTGAGATCTGAGATTGAAGTAAATTAATGCACTTCTTTTTTTAAGCAGTTGAGGGCACTATCAAGATAGCTTTAAACATTCAGCTTAAGGCCATTTGAATCCATCAGATTTTCTGCCCCAAGCCCATGTGATGGCTGGAGTGATGACGGATGATGACTGGGAACCTCCTCGCCCTTCCTACCCCCTACACCACCACCGTCTAGAGTGAAGGCTGAGGCAGGCAAACAAGTGTTAATATTGTTGTTTTTTCAGCAAGAATGGTTTTAGTTAACCCATTGAAGGGATTGCTTTTTGGGCCCCAATTTATACTATGGTGTTTCTGTTCTGACTTCAGACATTGGGGTGCTCCTGGTTTTGTCCCTTGCATGTCACATAGGACATTTAAAGCTCAAGCTCTACCCCACCAAGAGTTTTCAGACACCCCAAAGGCAAACACCTGTATATATTGCATCTAAGACTTCACTTTATTTTCCAACTAGCTAATACATGCCTACAGAAAGGTGAGTGTGTGTGTGTGTGTATGTGTGTCTGTGTGTATGTGTGTAGTTGATCCAGACTTTTCCACACTGGAAGTGTTGTTTCTGGCATATATAAACCACTGGAGTGCCATAAATAGAAGATAGACTTCTAGGAGAATTTCCACAGTCCTATTTCTTCACTCTTAATAACTAGAGGAATAAAAAACGTCAAAAATCAAGCCAGAGTTTGCCTTGAGAGATGTTTTGCAGAGCAAGGGAATGATCTTGAACAAATAGGATCCTGGAAATTGAACTGAGGATGTAGAAGAACAGAAGACTGAGTAGAGAGCTCTCAAGTTCATTGCCTTCTGAGTCTTCCTCGCCTTAGAAAGCAGCCCTTCCTCCTCTCTGCTCTTGTCTCCCCTTTGCCTCGCCAGCCGGTGCCTCTTCTAGCATCAGGACACTGGCCGTTTCCTTACCTGAGATAATTACCTTCAAAAAGGAAGCCAGTTCTTACCTCCCATTTTATCAAATTCTAATAAATGTATATGTCAACATGCCCTTGGTACTCAAATCCAAATTTATATCCTGGAGAAGAAATGCCCACACAAAGGAATTGCAGAGCTCTGCACATATATTTAAAACAAGCTCAGGAATTTGCATGGACATTAGATTTTAGGGCATTCAACTATGCATGAAAAAAACATAGGTAGATCAGTTTAAATTTGCTAATAGTGATGCACTTACGAGAAAAACCAGATTCCAATATTGCTGGGTGGACTAACCCAGATTTCAGTCAATATTGATCAACAAAGGAAAATGGTATTTGAAAAGTGAGTAAAAACCATAAAATAAGATAGTAAAAATAATTGAAACATGTAAATGTGTATAAATATATAAATCTGCCTTTTAAAAGGAAGCAATTAGAACAGATTATTAAAATTCCAATGATAGACTACTTATAAGAGACACGCTTAAAACACAAGGACACTGGAAAACTAAGAAAAGGGAACTTTATCAGTGAAGACTGGAGTTAGTCTGGAGGCAATTTCTGCCACATTTGGTGTCCTGCTTTGACCCTTTTACCAGGTGGCCTGAAAAGTTGCCAGCTTTCAGTGGTGCACAGCACAAGAGAAGACTCTCCATTAGCCAGCCTGCAATATAAACGGTAACTAGGTCCTTACGATCCAGCAGGTTGAATAACACACGACGTCTCTGCTAATCAGGATATTGTATAGATGGCAGCAAGCCCCAGAGAGAAAAAGGGTCTTGCATTTCTCAACAAAGCCAGGCTCTTAATTGCAGGTAACCGTACTTCTTTGGAGAAAGACTTTCTGGTTTGCTACTGGGTTCAGATATTAACTGAATGATTGATCCATGGGCGTGTGGGACTCAAACTGGCCATCATGAATTAGATACCACCAGATCATGTATTTATTTGGTCGCTAGCTCAGACATGCTTAATGTCATATAATCATTAAGACTATCTTTCAAACTGTTTTGACTAAGATTCACAGTAAATATTATTGCCATCTGTATCATCCCCACACATATACACTCATATACACATATTTTAAAAACTGTTTCATGAAATGAAACATAACTTTAGTATATACAGTTCACTATGGTATTTTTTATTCTGTTTTATTCTATTTAATTTTCAAATTACAGTTGCAGCCCACAACATTTATTTCACAGCCCACTGAAGGTGGTGACGTGTAATTTGAAATGATACCTCTAAAGCCTGGTCTTGAAGGCACAAGCCTGTTGTACGAATCTCGGTGAGTCTCCTTGTCAGGGACTCATTTGGCCTGTACTTGGGGCTCCCAGGGAATTCCCTGTGACCAAGTGATGAAGAAGAAAAGACTGAGCTGAGAATAATAACTCCACATGCTTTGTCAATAAACAAGCATAGGCAGTGATTTTCTTAAGTGGGTAAGGATTTTGTAGTTCTTTTTTAACCATAATCTCATCCCCATGCACAATTTTAAATGGTGAAAGATCTGTGTCTTCATGAAAACAATCATCATTTGCTGTCATCTTGTTTTTTTCAAGTAAATAACCTAGTCTGAAGGATGTCAACTCATAATATTTGCAATCATTACATACTTCAATACCATGTTCAAAATAACTGCTGTGCTCTTTTTTTTAATTATTAAGGTATCATTGATATACACTCTTATGAAGGTTTCACATGAAAAACATTATGGTTACTATATTGCTCTTAGCATCAAAAAATTTGGCTCTATGAAGTTCTTTAAAAATCCCTTTTTGAAAACTGTCATTTCACTGGAGAAAACTAAGATCTATTGAGAAAGGTGACCTATTGAGGTCACACAGTAGTGAATACTAGAGCCTAGACTAGAGTTCACAGTCCTGTGACGCAGCTAGTGTATGTTCTTTGTTTCAATGTGTCTAATAAGGGAACTTCTCATTTGTAACCCATGTTTAGCCATGGGTAGTTTCTTGGAAATTTCTCTAAGGAGTAAATTAATCACAAAGTGATTCTAATGATCTTTAAGCTCTGCTCAAGTACTATTTAGACACAGAAAGAGGGAAAAATCCCCAGAATGGCGTGTTCTTTCCTCATTCCACACAATCCAGATAATTATATTGCTAAAACACTATCCAGTCATATTTTGCTGGATAAACTTGAAAGATATCTTTTCTAAATACAACAGCATGGGAAACGAATGAACACCAAGATGACTTTTATTACTATTACTTCTGTTTTGCAAAATGTCATTTGGAAGCCAAATGTAGCATCTCTACCCCAAAATTTATGTGCATAATGAGATTTAAAATACTTTTAAAGATCTTAAAGGAGGATGTCCTAATAATGTCACTGTGTAGCACACTCCCTATATCTTATAAATTGCTAGTTTCAACAAAAGCAAGGATAAAGTAAAACTGAAAGATCATACCCCATGTCAGGATGGAACTCATATTTATTCATTATAGACTGAGGTACTGCAGATACTTTTCTTATCTGTGTTCCTGCACTTCCACTGCTTTTTCCATTTCTTTTCATGCAACACAGCTGTGTCTGGAAAACATTTCACACATTTAGATATTACTTAATCATTTCAGTGTATTTTTCCCTGTTGTTGATATATCCTGGTCACTACTGAACAACTAAGATTTACTTAGTGGGTTTGCTCTCTCCACCAGCTTTCTGCTGTCAGTAGTAAAATGGAGAGAAACTTGGCAGTTCCTAAAGTTTGGTCTCAGTATTGTAAAGTAGCAGACACCAACTTAATTTTATCACTTTATTCCAACCTCTGTTTGCTATTTCTGCTATTGCCTATTGTTTTTCCTGATTTTTTTACAAGTTTACTTTATTAGGCAATACTAGAAAGTCCCCACCATTACTGGAATTACCACTGAAGTGTTAAATTGGCCTCTGGCACACCAAGAAACTCAGAAATTCTTTTATACAAAACAAATCAACAACATAAGGTAGTGTTATTATACATTCAAAGAAATGCACATTTGCTAATAAAACCAAAGCCAAAAGAACTGAGGTTGGATGTGACCTTTATCAGAATCATTGATTTCATGTTACCACGAGGGGTACTGAGCATGCAGCTAAGAGCTCAGTGGGCACCAGCTTAGTTAATCCTCACCAACATTGTTAACAGAGAGGTGCTATTGGTGTTCCTTCCTCATTTTTATGGATAAGGCAATGGAGGCATAGACAAATGTAGTTTGTCGCCCAAGGCCCAGTTGCTAGTAAGAGGAGGAACAAGACCGTGAATCCAGGGGGACCTGCAGCCGGAGATTGGCATATACAGCTTTTAGTAAATGAAAATGAACCAGGATCTATTAAAAAAATCAATAGAGTATTTTCATTCTTTTCAGTATCTTTCTTTGGTTAATAAAAATGCCTCCCAAAGCCAAGGCTGCTTTTACGTTTGTGCTCAACAATGACCAAAGATTTGGTGGCTCCCCTTTCTAGGGAAATATGGGCTTTTTTCCAGATGAGAAATACTACCTATTAATTAGAAAAATGATTGCAAGTAAGATATACAGCAGGAACCACAAACTTAAAAACTGGTCAGCTAGGTGATGTGAGTGAGTGATTCCGGAAGGTTAAGGGGAGTGGTAGCTGGGGAATGTGGTCCAACAGTGTTTGCAGTGTGATCCCCTTGCTTCTAGCAGGGGTGTTACCAGAGAGCTTGTTAGCAAATTTAAATTCTTGGGCCCTGCCGCAGAGCTACTGAATCAGAAAGTCTGAGGGTGGAGCTCAGCAGTCTACCTAGCACTGACCTTCTAGATGATTCTGATGGATACTCATGTTAAATATTACTATTACCCCTGGTCCCAGACCAGTACATTTGACTTTGGGGGTTTCAGTTACTTATTGCCAGGAGGAGCCTGCAGATTACTTTGCAAAACTTCCTGAGTTTTCTACACCTGAAATATGGAATTTTATGTATGTTTTAAATGTTAGCAACATTTCAGTAAAAAATAAATAAGCAGGGAAAATCTATGGGGGTGAAATAAGACATTTTTGCAGACCCAACCTTCCCTGGGCTGCTGGGTTTTCTTATTTTTGGCTTAAAACACTTATTAAAAGAGACTTTTGTCAGCATACTTAGCTTTTACCAACATTTCTTTTACTAGTAGGTACACAAGAACCATTTGGTTCTTCTTAAGATGAAGAGCTGGTTAGGCAGTTTTTTTTCTTTTGAGATTTGTTACAAAAGGACTAGAAATTAATACACATAGCTAAACTTAAAATTGCTTTTATATATTTTATAAAAGTAGTGAATGCACATAATAGCATACAGACAAATACTACTGAAGGATAAAAAAATGACCAATAAAAGTGTTGTTCACCATCCTTCCCTATTTCCACTTTATCTTGTCCGAGTTTAGCATTATCAACAATACGTGATTTTTATTCTTCCAGTCTGTTTTTATCACTTTTCTTTTTTTTCTTGATCCATCAAATTTGGTATAAAATTTTATTTGAATCCCTAGAATAAAAGATTTAAAAAATGAATCTCTAATTTGTTTCCCTTGTTTTGACATTTCTCTCACCTGCTGATTTTTATTAGATTATTATTATTTGATGATAAAAGTTTATAAGCTTAGTTTAGTAATTCTCTTTTGTAATCATTATTATTTTCCTGGCTTTTCCTATAAGTTAATTCTAAATGCTAAGTAAATAAATACTATTTAAGTATCATGACTATATAGCTTCACAGCAGAATTACTATGATTAGACTCAGAGAAAAGGAAATAGAACTCCATATCTTTAAATTTGGGCCACTTGAAGTAGAATATTCAACACCACCAGGAGATAGCCTTTTTTATTACAATTCTACATTTTTCTGGACATATTTACTTTTCGATCTTTCTGAAACCCATATCATCTTCTTTCTTAGGATCCCTTGTGATTCTGCTTGAACAGATCTTTTGTTTTCTCAAATAGGGTAAATAAAGAAATAGTTTGCTTCAGTCCTTGCATGTAAATAAAAGGTTTTTATTTTTGCGTTAACCAATAATGGACAGTTTGGTTGGGAATGTAAAAGTAGATTCACAAAAATTTTCCCATCACAATTTCAAAGATACCATTTCGTCTTCTGGCAGAAAGGATTGTTGATGATGAAGGCTGGAGTTCATTTAATTCTCGTTCCTTATTGGTTTTCTCCTCTGAAAAATTTGTGCATTTTCTCCATCCCTCACCTCCTGGTCCGCCCCTCAAAGTTATGGATGGGAGACCAAGTGAGAGTTTTGTGTAAATAAATGATGTATGTCAAAAATCAAGACTACCCTTAAGGATATATGGGCAGGGAGGGAGGCAGGTTGGCTAATTATCCTTGCTGTGTTCTATATAAGGAAGTATTTATGCTGATGCTGGCAGTGGGGGGCTTAAAGCATTTTATGCTTTGATGGTTAAAGCCAAACTTTTTTTTTTTTCCTCCCCAGTCCCCTTCCCTCCGTATCTCTTGCAGCAGCTCTCACATGCCTTAAGTTCCCCTTTGCATCTCTCTAGGATCAAGGAGTATAATCCCACTTATTTAAAGAGACATTTTTGAAGTTTAAGCCTAAACCAAAAGCAATCAGTGCCAGCCACACTGAACACACAGGCAGCTGAAGAGGGTAAGGGATGCCGTTCCCGCAGGTGATCTGAAAGCAGTTGCTCAATTAATTTCTCTGATCTACATCTCTTTGCATTTGTTCATTCTGAGATGGGAGCTCATTCAGGGCTCCATGTAACTATTGGCTCTTGCTCCAAATGCTTGAACTGTTTTGTTAGTTTATTTTATTTTTTCTGATATCTCTGTCCAGGAGATCTCACCTGCTTTGCCTTTTCAGGTTTCTTTATCAATCAGCAGCCATTTCTTTTCCGCCTTCGGGAATTCCTCCTCCCTTCCAGCCTGCTGATGGGATCCTTTTTCATACATTATAGTCACTTGCAAAATCAGAAGCCAGGTTAATCAACTCTGCCCGCTATTGGGCCAAAATGGACTGCTCCCCTTTTACAATGGACTCCTAAATTCTTGAATGGCCCACAAGGCTCTCTGCAGTCTGGCTTCTGGACACCTCAATGACTCTGCCTTCATTCTCCTGCTCTCTCACACCCTTCTGTCACACTGGCCCTCCTGCTGTTTCTCAGACTTGGCAAGCTGGTTCCCATCTCCAAACACTGTGCACTTTCCCTGGACGTCTTTTGGATCAGTCCCTTAATCCAGCCAACTTTCTGTTACATGTCACCTCTCCAAAGAGGCCTGTTCAGACCACCTTATTAAAAGTAGTTGATCCCTCAATCCTGTCTTATTTTTCCTAATAGCTCTCACATCCTGATCATATGCTGTATAATTATTTGTCTAACTTGTCCACCCCTCTCTATCCAGCACAGTGCTCAGCATTAAGCAGGAAGGTGATAAACAGCTGCTGAGTGAACGAGGGAAACCATAATGTCCACTCTAAAATCTGACATGTGGGTCATAAATCTTTGTGTTAAATATACTTTTGTCATCTATTTCTAGCCATAGAACCAAATAAGTAAGAAGTAAAATTACTATTGCAGGTAGAGTTTATGTCTTTAATCAAATAAATAATATAGCAGTAGCTAATATAATAAATTCAATAATCTGAAAATATATATTGATAAATGATGGTAAATGAGGTTCTATCATTTCTGCAAAGCCTCCCAGAGAATGTCCAGCTTAATCATTAAACACAAGGAGGTGAAGACATCACTGCCCTCCTCCCTTCTGTATGGCTTATTTTCTGTTCCGTTTATTATTTATATATGCTTATCACCATAGGCTCTATGCCACATCAGTAAAAGCCAAGCAAGAAAAGCAGGAGTTGAAAACTTAGGCCCTTTGAACTACTCATTTGAAAGCATTCTATCCAGGGGAAGGTAGCTCAAACTGGAATGAGAACTAACATTTTAAGTGACCACAGACTGTCACTTTACTCGTCTGAGCCTCGGTGTCTCATATGTAAAATGTAAACTTGAAAATGGGAGACATTGAAGGCCTTCTTTCGCTGTGTAACTCTGAATCAGTAACTCTAAATATGGCTAGTTTAGAACATGTCTGTAATAGCTTTTACACTAATTTTCTATTATATCACAGCAGTCACTGATTATGAAAGGACGTTTTAAAATCCATGATAGACACAAATAAAGCATGAATATAAAACATACATTAGGAAACAGTTTCTATCCAGTGCTCAGGGCCTTAGCTATATCACATGTGAGATAAGAGTGGGAGGGCCTGTAAGTTAAGAGTTATCAGCATGGAAACTCTGCCTCCACCATTCTGGATAAATTACTCTGGGCAGGTCATTTCATTTTCCTGTGGCTCCATTGCCTTATCTTTAAAATGAGAACACTTTAGGTTCCACAAGAATGAAATTGGTTTGTTTGAGTGAAGTCCAAAGACTGCTGCCTGGCATCTAGAAAGCACTATTTGAATGTTTTTCTACTATTATTATCTGACTCACAGGGTTAAAATGAGAATTAAATGAGAAAACACACATTAAAATAACCTAGTATCTAGCAGAAAGAAATTCATTAAACCGAAAAATATTTATTGAGGGCTTTCTCTGTGCCAGCCACTGACCTAGACACTAGGGACACATTATAGAATTAAAGTCCCTGCTCTCCTGGGGCTTGCGCTCCAGTGGAGAGAGACAGAAAGTGTACAAATAAGCAATTAAAGATGATGTTAAGGAAGTGAAAACTGCTAAGAATGAAAATAGTTTTGGAAGAGAGAATGTTGGGGGTCCTATTTCATTTAAGATGGCTAAGCAAGTCTGGTCAGACAAGATTCATTTTCTTCCCAAGTTAATTTATATGATAAAGTCAACAGAACTTTGCAAATGTGGAGTGTCAATGCCATTATCATATTTCATTAAAATGTATAATGTCATAAAGTAAGAGTGGAGCATTTGGTATGTCATTGCTATTATTCTGATAAAAACTAGGGCAGTGACAAATATCATTTTGATAGTTCACTGATGCATTTAGAAAACATGCTTTCATTTTAGTCATTTGCAGGAAAAACGTTAACATAGAGTTCATCCTATGAAGAGTGATTTTAAACATGATGCACATCTTACAAATTTTCAGCATTCATAATAACTTTAAAATGCATATTTAATGTGTGCAAAATACATAAATGACATAGGGCATTGCCTAGGACATTGAGGATTACAGAGACGTCCAGAATCATACCAGCAACAGAGCAGCATTCAAACGCAGGTCCTTGATTCTAAATTTTAAACTCTTTCTACTACTCTAAACTGCCCAAATAATAATATATTTAATTGGCTATACTCTGCAGTTCCTTAATTCTTAAACATATATCACTAGCCTTTGCTTCTGTTTATTGTCATTCCTGAGGACCAGATTGCACCAGAAAATTTCAGTTGCTGCATTAATGGATTTTCAGGGCCTTTGTCCTCAGGTGAGAAAAATGTAGATTCATTATTTTTCATATTCAGTATCTCATTTATAGTTCAACAGTTTTTTTTCTTTTTAACATAGAGCTTCTCATTCTCTTTCCTTGGTAAACAAGTGCAGCTCCAATGAGCAGTTCATCTGGGGAACGTGAAGCCCGGTAATTCTAGAGCTGTGTGTTCTATTGAAGCACTTAAGGTTCTCATCCAGTCTACCATTCAACGGGGGGGGGGGGGGGGGGGGGGGTACACAACTAAACAATGATCGTAAATGGCCTTTTTAACACTCCCCACTGCTGGTCTCCTGCCCTGTCAAGCTTGCCCACAATGCCTTGTTTGCTCCAAGGCGCCATTTCAAACATTTTCTTTTCTCTCTTCCTTGAGGCCAGCAAAGTGCTTCAGGAAGTCACCCCCTCTCGAACAGTTCGGCCTGGTCCATATAAAGGGAGTTACATCAACAGACATTTGCCTTCTTGAACTTGCTTGTTGCGTAGGTGGCTCAAGGCTCTGAACTAGGGAGGCATTAACTTCTTTTGTCTCGTTTTTAGTTTTCATTTGTACCTAGGCATTACTGCTGCTTATCTGGGCCCAAACTGAACCTTTCCGCCCCCCTTTCTTCCTTCTTCCCTCCCTTCTTTCTTTCTTTCCTTCCGTTCATCAATAAATATTTGAGTACCATACACTCTCTTGGTTGCTATGATAAGAGTGGTGAGTAAGACAGACAAGGTTCTGGTTGTCAAGAAGCTTTAAGAATCTATTCTTATCATTAAATTTTATTTGCATTATTTAATTATAATGCTGGGGAAAGAAAAAAGAAGGACGAAATGATTTTTGCTAATGAAGTTCTTGGGCATTTCAAGCTCGTGGGCAGCATGTGGATGCGAGGTGGCTTCTGGTCTATTCTCTACGAGTGCCTCTGCCCTCAGGTGCATCCTGGTAGAAGGACATCTTCTGATCTGTAGTTCCCTCAACACATTTCACTTAATTTGTAGTGCTGGGGAAAAAGGCAACTTGATTAAGATAAGCAGGTATAAAAAAGTCCTACTTCCAACACACACATACACACATCTTGGCCCTGTCACTTGCTGAATTTAGATTGTTGAACAGGTAATTTAACAATCAGTTACAATCCCATCATGTGTACAATGAGATAAAATTAACAGTATAGGTTTGCTGTAAGGATTAAATATGCAGACATACACAAAGTACTTAGTGTATCTGCCTGGTAGAAAGAATGTGTTCATTAAATACCAGGTAAATATTCTTACAGAACAATTTTTAGTTCTAAAAGTGAGAAATCATTTAGCTTGTGCATTGAGGAGAGACAGTAGCAGACTTGATATTAATATCCTAAATTGAGCTTCTAACACTGTGTGATGGACAAAATAATGGCCTCCTTCCCCCCAAAGACTCCCAGAATTATGTATATATTGCCCTACATGGCAAAGGGAGTTTTGATATGGGAAGATTATTCTGGATTATGCAGGTAGGCTCAGTGTAATCACAAGGGTCCTTATTAGAAGGCGACAGAATGGCCGGAGTAAAAAGGAAATACAGTGACGGAAGAAGCAGAGGTTAGAAGATGCGATGGCAGGAAGCAGGACCTGAACCAAGGGATGCAGGCAGCCTCCAGAAGCCAGAAAAGGCGAGGTGAGGGATTCTCTCCTCCAGACTGGAAGGGACCAGTGTGGATGATTTTTCGACTTCTGACCTCTAAAACTGTAAGATAATAAATCTGTGTTGCTTTATGCCACTAAACTTGTGGTCATTTATATAGCAGCAATAGGTAATTAATACACACAGATTGGCCTGATTTAGTTTTCTTTTTCAGGCAAAGCAAATTTCTAAAATTAAAAATAGAAAAATATAATTCAATATATAAGTATGTGTTACATGCTCTTTTAAAAACATAGACTCAGTTTTGATCTTCCTCCATTGAACAATTTAGAAATTTTTCTACTCAAACTTTCTGGTTAGCCCTAGATGAATGTATTATACTTTGTTCCTTACTTATCTTTCAATTCAGCATCATCACAACTGCCAGGTCTGGGTATTCTTGTTAAGGATTCCATATTTTTGGAACTTGGACATTCTGGAACGGGAGGATGGGTCAGTTAACAAACACATATTTAAGGATAGATGGACAGATTAGCACAATATAATTACATTGTGCCAGTACATAAAAATAATTACACCATGCTGATGTTACTGAATAATTTTTCCTAAACACTACTTTAAAAAAAGTTAAAACTTTTTTCCACATTTAAAGTCCAGTTTCTTAAATGTGATTTTGTTTCTCTCTACTGAGTTAATATGTATTATATGCCAGGCACAATGCTTTCAAAAGAGTGATTATTTGTGTTATAAAATGAATCAATGTAGAGTTTTTAGAAGTAGAAACTTCCCCTAGTGCATTTCTAAATGTTTTAATTTTATAAATGTGTGCTCTATATAGCTTTTCTTGAGCACAGTTTTTGTGCAATGTAAGTGTTGCTGGTTGAGTTTGTTCTCACTTCTTGTCCCCGTCAAAACAAAGAATGGAAAGGCAGAGACAATAGAAAAGCTAAGGAAAAGTTTTATTTGAATGCAGTCCAAGGAGGAGTGGGTCAGAGTCAAGGCAGACAAAAGCCTCGATCCATTACATTTGGCAGGAGGCCTTACTGCATTCTGGGTAGGAGGTGCCTCTTTGACTGACAAGGTGGGGTTATTTGATTGACAGGTCCATTTATATAGCCATGCCTCACAGTGCGGATGCCCTTTCCCATGATGAGGTCTGATTTGGGCAGTTCTTAGTTTCGTTCGTTCATGGCACCCACGTTGGGATCTGGTTGGGACCAGTTTGGCCTGGTCCCAGTAAGCAAGGAAATTTTCTCCCTGCAAAGCCTTTGCTGTCTTCACGTGGGACCTCCTACCTGGGCAGAGTTTGGGCAGTTTTTTCCTTGAACCTTATCTCTCTCTTCCCTGGCTTCTCCTATCAATCTTCCTACCTAATGTAAGGACCATTTGTGCATTATATCTTGTGTAACTGGGCATGTTTCCATGCACCAACCATAGTGTATGCATTTAAAATTCTGCATTTTAAAAGTAGAGCAATTCCATGGATTTGTTTTGTTGAGGTACCAAATGCTTACAATCTCTTATATCTTTTGTACATTGCTTTCCATTCAATGAAGAAATCAAAAATGATGTATCTAGACCTTAAAAAAAAGGAGAGTTTTAATGAGTTAGTAAAATGAGTTTTACCTTTATTTAATTCTGTTTGTCTTAAATAAAAAAAAAAGCAGGTAATCTTCTTCAAAAGATGCTGTATAATGTCTGCAACATATTATAACATAAGAACAAAAATTAATTTAAATCTCCATCTGATATTTTTACACATATATTGTATCACAGCTTCAGAAGTCAAACATAAGACACATTGATTTTTAAGAATGCGTATGTGAGTATTATGAATTTTTCATTTTTTCTCTAGTTTTTCGATATTCCTTATGCATATGGCACACTTACTTGGCCTGTGGTAATATGCACAAACTGTAGAACTGCTGCAGATTTCCAACAGCAGGGACTTGTCACTGCTGATAAAGACTGCCTGGCACTTGCCAGCTCAAACATGGACATTTCCTCTTTCTGTTTTCCTGCTCCCAAAGGCCAGCCAATCCACAGTGAAAACCCTCAAACCTGGCTCTCGTGATTCAGAATCTCAGTACAAATCATTATGCTTTCATTCCAGTGCCTCTGCAGGTGACAGAAAGTAAGCTGCCTTCTTTCCAGGAGAGGTCCTCAGTCAGTATGTTCACAAGTGCTTTTCTTTTACAAAGAAAAGTACTTATCAATGTGAGACAGTGTTTAGAAAAACTGGTAGTCAGCTACTCTTAAAACCAGTGCATATTAAGTTTTAAACCATGGTCAGAGAGTAAAGAGAAATTTGGATTCTGGGTATGGCCCCCTATGTAGATTGCATATACAGTAAATTTAATAAAAATGAAGGATCTTGTACTTTTAGCTTATCTCTCAAATCTGATTTTCTGTCCCCAAATCTTTGAAAGTTTCTGAGATAAAAAATACCAACTTTAAGGGGGAAATTCTTAAGACATGGATAGTTGTTTTCTTTTGGTACACTTAATAATTCTTAATAATGTGATAAGTGTTTGTGAAATGGACAGAGGATTCCAGTGTGTTTTAGATGTTTATTGCTGCACAGTAAATTAATACAAACTGAGCAGCTTTATTTATATTTATATTTATAACAAATATAACAGGCATTTGTTAACTCACAATTTTATAGATATGAAGTCCAGGGCAGTGTGACTGTGCTTAGGGTATGACAAGGTTAAAATCAGTGTGCCAGTTGGGCTAAGTACTCATCTGAAAGCTCTGGGGAAAAAAAATCTCTTCAAAGTTCATTTAGGTTGTTGGCAGTATCTAGTTCCTCTCAGTTGCATGACTAAGGTCCCCATTTTCTTCTTGGCTGTTGGCTGGAGATCAGTTTCAGCAACTAGAGGATGTGCTCAAATCCTTGTCACATGGCCCATCATCTTTCAAGTCAGCAATGGCATGCCAAATCCTTCTCATACATCCAATCTCTGACTTACCTTTCTGCTACCAGCTGGAGAAAAACTGCTTCTAAAGGGCTCATGTAATTAGGTTAGATCTATCTGGATAGTCTTCCTACCAAAGTCAACTGATTAGTAACCTTAATTACATCTGCAAAGCCCTATTGCCAGGTAAACTAACATTATCATAGGAATAATACCAAGGGATGGATATCATGAGGGTCATTTTAGAATTCTGCTTTTCACAGTAGGTGTCCTATTTAAGTCTTTCTTCCTGATTATTACCATATTTTATTGTCTTTCAACTATTTTAAAACTCTTAAGTCCTAGGACACTGATAATAAGGCAAGTGATTCTTCTCCAGAGAAATACACATGAAATGTGTCTGGTGGAATGCAAATGATGGTAGCCCTACGGATAGATTACTTTTGCTTCTTTTGTAGATTTATTTCAGCATTCTCTATTGCCCATTTATGTATGGTTCTTTAAACTCTCCTTTGAATTAGTTGTAACATCTTATTAATTCCCTCATTAGATTATGAATTAATTAAAATATTTTATTTGTGTTCATTTTCTATTAGTATGAGTTAAGATTTTACTTCTTAAAAAAAATAATCCTTTCACAATACTTGTTATATGTTAGTTACTCTAGAGGTTAATTCAGACACAATTTTAGATAAGGTCATAAGAAGCTTTGTCTTTAGAAAGTTGCAAAGTCTCCTAGAAATGAAGGGTATAGTTGAGTGAAAGGACATTACTGTTTCAAGTGAAGTTTTATGCTAAAAGCTACGGAGGATGGAAAAATTTGTCACAATTTCACCAACTTCATATATCCTTTCTTCATCAGGGGAGAATATGAAATATATATATTTAGTAATAGTTATGTAAAAATGACCTCCTCAAGTTTTCCCTAAATGAAGGAAAGCCATGAGTAGGCAAGCTTTCTGACTGAGAGTCCAGAGAGGTGGAAGTGTCGATCGATCTTGACCTGCCCATGTTGCAGAGGACACGAATGGGATCTTCATGAAGCTGTCCCTTTATTATACTCCATCTTATAATTTACAGCTACCTGGATCAGTGGCCAGTATTCAACCATTATAGCAAAATGTGTAATTGTATTTCATTTCATAATTATTACATAAACAACTGCTGTTTGCCATTATTATTAAGTAGTATCTTTATAGTAAGTTGGTGTAAATCAAGGGACTAGTATGCTCTGACTCTAAAGCAGGTATAGTACTCATCTTCAAGAGAAATTTTAAGCAACCTAAGTGTCCACTGATGGAAGAATAGAAAAAGAAAATTTGATCTATGCAGTGGAATATTATTCAGTAATAAAAAAGAAGGAAATCTTACCATTTGCAACAACATGGATAGACCTTGTGGGCATTGTGCTAAGGGAAATAAGTCAGATACAAAGATATATACCATATGATCTTACTTATATGTGGAATCTAAAAACAAAAAAACAAAAAATAAAAATGGAGTTCATGGATACAGAGAACAGATTGGTGGCTGCCAGAGGTGGTGTGTGGGGGTAAATGAAATGGGTGAAGGTTCAAAAGGTACAACATCCAATCATAAAATAAATAAGAAATGGGGATGTAATTAATATACAGCATGGTGACTATAGTTGATATTACTGTATTGTATATTTGAAAGGTATTAAGAGAGTAAATCTTAAAATTTCTTATTACAAGAATAAAAAATTTTAACTGTGTGGTGACAGATGTTCACTGGACTTACTGTGGTGATCATTTTGCAATAGATACAAATACTAAGTCATATTTTATACCTGAATCTAATATAATATTATATGTCAGTTATATTTCAATTTCAAAACAAAGAAACTTTTAAAAGAATGGCTCCATCAATTAACTTGACCACTACATTTTTGTGTATCCCTGAAAGATATCCAGATCTATTACACAATTGGTTATATGTACCAATTATATGATAGGCCCAGCAATTTTGGACTTAAGTTTTACACAAAAATTTTGCTCTATTTGTTTCATAATAATACAGATCATGATGAGCTGCAATGAAAAAAAAAGAAAAGTTTTTGTTTCTGAATGCTGTATCCAAACTGGCGTTTTAGTTTGCTAAAAATAATCTCTAATTAGGTAGATGATTTTATTAAAAGTTCTCTTTATGCATACGAGTGACGTTGTAACTGTGAAGGAACAAAAAAGAAAGATAGTTACATTTGGTTTATCTTGTTTCTAACTTTATATTCTGTTATTAGATGCAAGCAGTAATATACCAGATGTTTTCTGGGAAGTATGTTTTTAAAAAACAAATGTCTTCAATTAGAGTCAATGAAAAGCAACTTATTCAGTAAGAGTATCTTCGTTAAAAGCTTTGTGAACTTTAGAAGGAAAGAAAAAGGCTATACTTGGCCTTCATTCTTACTGAGAAAAAAATAATTCTCATAGGAAGCATCAGCCATGTGTTCTGTACAGTTTTGCATCCATGAGAAGAGAGGAAAAGACTGATGCTGAAATCATGACTAAGTGGGTAAAATAAATTTATAGTATAAACTGGTGGGAGATTTCCTTTAGCATGATGAATGATTAGTCATTTCTAGATTCAGTGAGTAGCCAGTCACTTTTAACCTTTCCCACTGTACTGCTTTTTATTCAAGGCATTTGGCCAAGTAAGATCAGGCTGTTGTGTTAAAGTCATGAAGCAGAAAGTATTACTTTTAGACTTTACAAGTAGAATACTTGTATTTAAGTAAATTGTATAAGTTGTTTGCTTTGTTTGTACTGCTATAAAACAAATCATTGAGATACTCTCACTTTTAAAAATGACCTAGTATAATGCAGAAAATATAAATAAGTCTAAGGAACAAATAAAGCAAATGAGTACATTCCAGAAAATCAATGTCAACTGCCTGGATTTTTTTTTTTTTCCAAATATGATCTAAAGCTGTGGTAAGATAGACTTGACATATAAATATTATACCTTTCCAGACTCATTTTCCAATGCTTTTGAACATTGCCTTTGAGTGGAGTGCTCCCACGGCCACATTGAGCTCTACTTTGAATGTGTAGCTTTGATGCATTCCTGATTTTATTGGTGCTTAAAGGAAAGTTTGAATTTTATTTATTTTAAACACATTAGAGAAATATTTGCAGAATGACTGGATTTATAATAAAGGCTCCAACAAACAGATCAGTTAATAAACCCAGAAAACTGCACCCTTATGGATTCGCTTATAAAACTGATAGGATATTGCTTAGTTGATGACTCTTAAGCATGAAGCATTTTTTGCAACTTTTCAAAAGCTTCAGTGGTTTTTCACACAAGGGTGATCAGGTTTAAAATACAAGCCACCGTTCTGTTAGATTTCAACAAACGTAACCCTAGAACCTTGTTTAAATATACATCACCAAGTGAAAGCCAGAAAGATACAGGCTGGAGCTTAACAGGGCCAAAATAAGCAATTACAAGGGGAAGAATTCAGTGTATACACATGTGGCCTACATTATGACAAGCAATTGCTGGTCCAGGGTTTTTAAATAAGTTGATATTAGTACTCAACTCAGAGAATCTTTCCTTTGGCCAGCCCAGACTTTTCAAGTCTCCCTGGCCTCCAAAGCACCATTCAAGTTTGGCTTTTTTCTCTAGGAGGTCTTCCCAACTACTTAAACATACCTTGATTTCCTCTCACCAATAAACAAGCAGTATCATAAATGTTTCTTTGTACAGATGCTGTGTTGCATTCGTTTCAAGGTGTGTGGGTGTGTATGTACACACACATGCACATGTGTTTCTGTGTACAGACAAACCTTGTCCCCCATGCAGGAATTTGCTGCCCATCTCCACTTGAGAAGCAGGGCCTGCTGCCTTCACGGTTGCCGTGGTACCTAAGGTGGAACATGTTATTAAGCATGAAATGGTTCCCCTGTAAAACTCCAGGCTGCTGAGGCCAAGGAGTTTTCGTGGGGTACACAGAAAGTGCACCAGAGTCCACGTTTTGCCTAGTAGTCACTTTCAACTTGGACCTAAGCTGGAATTTTTTCTCCCAGCCAAAAGTGGCAGAATATACACCCTATCCTTGCAAGTGCGATGGCTGTGGCAGAGCCCAGAGGCAGCAGAGAACTCCTAGAAGACAGAAGGTTGCTGGGCTGCTTGAATAGAGACAGAAGCCAGTGTAATAAATACGGGAGCCAGTTAGGTAACAACAAGGAGTGAAGCAGCCTTCATATTGAATTATATACTGTTTATGAGGACTCTGTTTTAAAAATCTGAAAAGCAACCAAAGATAGAAACTCAGAGTTTTCTCTTTGTTAGTAATAAGGACAAAGAAGTTTTAAAATCTGTTTTAAAATCTGAAAAGCAACCAAAGATAGAAACTCAGAGTTTTCTCTTTGTTAGTAATAAGGACAAAGAAGTGATTAGGACAAACATACCTCCCCAGTATGGAGGAGGTAGGGGAGCAACAAAAAGGATTTGGGTGACAAATTGGCAACAGATGAAAATTCATCAGTGTTATAGCTGGAAATACTTCACGAGTCTCACTGAGCTAATAATACAAAACTGGAAAAAGAATTTCCAAATTCTTCTCAGTATTTTTCTAGTTTGTTACATATACTTACCCTTGGATGTAAATAAACTATAATGCCATTCTTACTTAATACTTTTCTTTGTAAAGCTTTGAGATAAAGAAACCCTTTAGGTATGATAGAGATCTGAATTTAGTCACTTGTAGGCATGATACTGGTGCCTATGTTGAATATACCAGGGCAGGATTCTTTATAAAGGATTGCTGTAAGAAAACTTATTCTCACCAGGATATAATACACCAACACCTGGCTGGGAAAACAGGTTGTTTACTAAATACCTGATAATTTAACAACTGCAAATATCATGAATTTAGGATTTTCTTCTTTTGCGCTCATCTCTAAAATAAACAGGACAAAGATACCCCATAATCTGTATGCATTTAGAAGAAAAAGGCGGGATGACGTTAGCTGCTTGATAACCTTGGAATCACAAGAGAAAAACAGCTGGCTGAGAATAAGCCTGGGAGGTGACATTTACCTTGGCCAGTTTACCTAGGCTCCGAGTTTGACATCGCAGCCAAAATAATCTCGTCAGTCACCCAGGTCTGTGAATATCAGGGAGACTAACTTGCATTTTCTAAACTCCTAAGAGGCTGAAAAATGCTAGCTCTGTTAATTTACCAGGTTGGAGTTCTCTGTCCCAGAACCCCCAGTCGCAAGCTGACATAAGCACAAAAGGAATTTATTTATTTAAATAACAAAAAAATAGTTTGAAGGTTTGTTTGGCTTGATGTTGAGGCTCAAAAAATATCACAATTACCTGGTTCCCTATCTTGGATTGGTTTCCTTCCACGTGTTGATTTCATTTGTAGACAGGATCTCTCTTTTTGAGTAAAAACTTACCACTGTAGCTGCATGCTTTACATCAAGTGAGGACGGGGAAAGCTTCCGTTTCCCAGCTGTCTTGCATCTCGTCATGACCCACTCAGGGTCATATACCCACCCATGAACCAGCCACCAGACCAGCGACATGGGATATGCTGGTACATGTTAGCCAGTCCTGAAGCTGAAGGTGAGGTCAACCCTTGTTTGTGTACAAATCTTAATCATGTAGCCTGAGAGGAAGGGTCAGTTATTCCTCAAAAAGAAGAGCTATGTATTATTAGAAAGTAAAAAAGATGCTAGGGGAAAAAAGGCATTTCCATTATGAAAAATACAATAAAGAATGAAAAATACAACTGAACTAGATATTCACCTTAGCCTGACCAGCATATTCCTTTTCCATAAGCAAGCTAGATATGCAGATACAAATTATAAGAAATATTTTGGTAGACAAAGAATTACATTGAGAGAAGGTAGTTCAATGATTCAAATACTTTGTGGCAGCAATCTGTGGATTCATCTTTGTATTGATTGTACATCTGTTAAATGATCTAGGCATTCCTTGCTGGGGGTCTTATGGCAGCCCTATGCACCATCTCCCACCCTTGATGTGTGATGACCTGGTTTAGCAAACTCAGTTGAATCTGAGGTAGCCAGTTTCCAACAGAGATGAATTTTAGTTCATCTGATATGTCTGTTAGACTTCAGTGGATTCTACAGAGAGGTACATTGCTTAGAACATGGCACTCAACTATTGTTTCTCTTCCATTTGCTTGAAAATAATAATGGTTTATTTACTAAGTGTGTCACCTTAGGCAAATTATTTAGGCAGTCTGGATTTATGATTTATCATTTGCAAATGAGACTATAATCCATCATTGGCCATATTCCCTGTGATATTTTCTCTATAAGGGTGGTCATTAAACTAAACTGTCTCCCTCATTTTACATATTGTATATATTCATGTTGTACTTTGCTAACCAATCATGTCATATCCAATAAACTCCAAACCTCAGTGGCTTGGAAAAAGAGAGGTTTATTTTGTATACATGATACATGCCATCTAGGGCTATGCTCCATATCATCCTCAATCAAGAACAAGACTTCATCCAGAAAATATCAGTTTGATGGCAGAGGAAGGACACTGGTGGGACCCATGCCCTATATTGATCTCTTTTACTCAAGTTCCATTGGCCAAAGCAAATCGTGTGGCAAGTATCAACATGATAGGAAGTAAGCTAGTCACACAGAGAAAGAAGGGCAAGCAAATGGCAAAGGGCTAGGATATGTAGTCCTGTTCCCTGGAAGGGTAGGGAGGACTTGGGGAAAAACAACAGAATCTACCAGGGCATTCACCACCCAAGTACATTAAAAACTTAAGCTACATTGCCACATATTATGTTGCCTTATTTCTTATGTGAAACAATAGGACACTTAACAATACATTATGCCATCTTACAGTGCTACATTTATATTAAACCAAACAGAGTAGCTGGGAATCTGGGATGACTGTGAGCAAGCAGAGTGTCAGTAAGAACCAAATCTTTTCAGTGCAAACTAATTCTCAGTTGTCATTCGTTGCAATTCAGTAGACGTTGGAGTGGTAACGAAACCTATGGAGAAGGAAAAATAAAAATACCAGTCCAGGGTTTGCTACTTGCTCTTTATTCTGACTTCTCCCAATCATCTTTCAAATTCTGAACTTGGGTGGCACAAATCATTATCTTTTTTTTTTTTTTTTGAGAGGGCACCTCTCATATTTATTGATCAAATGGTTGTTAACAACAATAAATTTCTGTATAGGGGAGTCAATGCTCAATGCACAATCATTAATCCATCTCAAGCCTAATTCTTGTCAGTCTCCAATCTTCTGAAGCATAACAAACAAGTTCTTACATGGTGAACAAGTTCTTACATAGTGAATAAGTTCTTACATGGTGAACAGTACAAGGGCAGTCATCACAGAAACTTTTGGTTTTGATCACGCATTATGAATTATAAACATTCAGGTCAAATATGAATATTCGTTTGATTTTTATACTTGATTTATATGTGGATCCCACATTTCTCCCTCTATTATTATTTTTATTTTTATTTTTATTAAAATGCTGAAGTGGTAGGTAGATGCAAGATAAAGGTAGAAAACATAGTTTAGTGTTGTAAGAGAGCAATTGTAGATGATCAGGTGTGTGCCTGTAGACTATGTGTTAATCCAAGCTAGACAAGGGCAATAAAACATCCATGGATGCAGAAGATTTCTCTCAAAACAGGGGGGCTGAGGTTCTAAGCCTCACCACTGTTGATCCCCAATTTCTCACCTGATGGCCCCCCTGCGACTGTGCCTGTCTTAGGTTGTTCCTCCCTTGAGGAATCTTACCCGTTTCTGGCTAACCAGTCATCTTCTGGGGCCATACAGGGAGATTTAAAGTTGGTAAGTGAGAGAGAAGCCATACTGTTTGAAAAGGTTAGCTTTTTACTTCTTTGCATATTTATGCTCTGTGGCTTCTATGCCCAGCATTTGTCTTGAGGTATCTTTACCACTTGGAGGAATTATGATACTCGGTAAATTCGATATGAGGCACGAATTCTATTTAAGGGCTGTAATTAGGAAGGAAAAAGAAAAGCTATAGAGGTAGCAGACGGAAGAAAACATTGGAGGATTGATTATTTCTTTGACATATCTTCTTGTAGAGTAACTTAAGCATGTATAGGTTTAAAACTACTAACTAAATTGCACACACACATTAACATAATAGGAATACAGTTACATAACCAAAGCAGATCTATAATTACCAGCCATCTCCAGTGAAGCCAAGAAAACCAGTTAGGCACCCTAGGCATTTGTGAAAATTTGTCTATGATATGATGGATATTGTCCAACTGTACTTGAACAGTCTGAGAGAAATAAGACAAATTAAAACAACCCATTCCTGGGAACTGTTCACATCCCATATGTTCTTTCAACCGTAGTCTGTAGTCGTAAGATTTTGGAGTGCTACAACTTGCACTTCTCCTAATTCTTGGTTGAGTTCCAACAGTATAGATCCAGTCAAATTTGTTGTTTTACTGTATGCACAGGCCAGCTTAAATATCTCCTTCTTCATTCCAGTGGCAAGTCTAGGAACCGGTGGGTTGGATGCAGCTACAACTGCAGCATCGCCTGGATCTTTGTTGAGGTTTTTTGATGATCATCTTCTGGTATGACTCTTCCAGAGCTTGCTGATGTTGGAAGTTCTTCTTCATATCGTATCTTAGTTCATTTTCTGGGTAGCCAAATTAGGCTTTGATCCTCTGTATAAACACAAACAGACTCTTTGCCCACACTTTGATATGCACTTTATACCATTGTGTAGAACTCATTGGAGGTCACCACACAGGAACTGCTTTTTTTTTTTTTAAGAGAAAGGAATATTATTAGAAAAGTGTACCTCCATAGCCAATCATCTGACGCCCTTTAAGTGATCAAAATTAAGGATATTTAAAGCATGCGTTAATCGTTGATTGACCATTAGTTTTATCCTATCAAGGAGTAATCCCCCTTTTCTTTCTTTCTTTTTTTTTTTTAATCTTTAATCTATACTTACATGAAGAATATTATGTTTACTAGGCTCTCCCCTATACCAGGTCTCCCCTATAAACCACTTTACAGTCACTGTCCATCAGCATAGCAAAATGTTATAGAATCACTACTTGTCTTCTCTGTGTTGTACAGCCCTCTCCTTTCTCCCTTCTCCCCCATGCGTGCTAATCTTAATACCTCCTTTATACTTCCCCCCAATTATCCCTCCCTACCCACCCATCCTCCAAGTCCCTTTCCCTTTGGTACCTGTTAGTCCATTTTTGGGTTCTGTAATTCCGCTGCTGTTTTGTTCCTTCAGTTTTTCCTTTGTTCTTATACTCCACAGATGAGTGAAATCATTTGGTATTTCTCTTTCTCCGCTAGGCTTATTTCATTGAGCATAATACCCTCCAGCTCCATACATGTTGCTGCAAATGGTAGGATTTGCCCTCTTCTTATGGCTGAGTAGTATTCCATTGTGTACATGTACCACATCTTCTTTATCCATTCATCTACCGATGGACATTTAGGTTGCTTCCAATTCTTGGCTATTGTAAATAGTGCTGCGAAAAACATAGGGGTGCATCTGTCTTTCACAAACTTGATTGCTGTGTTCTTAGGGTAAATTCCTAGGAGTGGAATTCCTGGGTCAAAAGGTAGGTCTTGGAAAGCAGTATGGAGGTGCATCAAAATGCTCAAAACAGACCTACCATTTGACCCAGGAATTCCACTCCTAGGAATTTACCCTAAGAACGCAGCAATCAAGTTTGAGAAAGACAGATGCACTCCTATGTTTATCGCAGCACTATTTACAATAGCCAAGAATTGGAAGCAACCTAAATGTCCATCTGTAGATGAATGGATAAAGAAGATGTGGTACATATACACAATGGAATACTACTCAGCCATAAGAAGTGGAAAAATCCAACCATTTGCAGCAACATGGATGGAGCTGGAGAGTATTATGCTCAGTGAAATAAGCCAAGCGGAGAAAGAGAAATACCAAATGATTTCACTCATCTGAGGAGTATAGGAACAAAGGAAAAACTGAAGGAACAAAACAGCAGCAGAATTACAGAACCCAAAAATGGACTAACAGGTACCAAAGGGAAAGGAACTGGGGAGGATGGGTGGGCAGGGAGGGATAAGGGGGGGGAAGAAGAAGGGGGGTATTAAGATTAGCATGCATGGGGGGGAGGGAGAAAGGGGAGGGTGGGCTGCACAACACAGAGAGGACAAGTAGTGACTCTACAACATTTTGCTAAGCTGATGGACAGTAACCGTAATGTGGTTGTTAGGGGGGACCTGATATAGGGGAGAGCATAGTAAACATAGTATTCTTCAGGTAAGTGTAGATTAAAAATTTAAAAAAAAAAAAAAAGAAAGAAAGAAAGAAAAGGGGGATTACTCCTTAACAGGATAAAACTATTGGTAAATCAAAGATCAACGCATGCTTTAAATATCCTTAATGTTGATCACTTAAAGGGTGTCAGATGATCAGCTATGGAGGTACTCTTTTCTGATAATATTCCTTTCTCTTAATTAAAAAAAAAAAAAAAAAGCAGTTACTGTGTGCTGACCTCCAATGAGTTCTGCACAGTGGTATAGAGGGCATGTCAAAGTGTGGGCAAAGGGTCTGTTTGTTTCTACGCAGAAGATCAAGGCCTAGCTTGGATACCCAGAAAATGAACTAAGATACGATATGAGGAGGAGCTTCCGGCATCAGCACTCTCTGGAGGACTCGTGCCGGGGGATGATCATCAAAAAGCCTCCACAGGGATCCGGACGATGCTGCGGTTGTGGCTGCATCCAGCCCACCATCTCCTGGACTTGCCATGAGAAGGAGGAGGGAGATGTCTAGGCTGGCATGTGCATACAGTGAGACAACGAATTTGACTGGATCTGTACTGTTGGAACTCAACCAGGAGTTGGGAGGGGTGCAAGTTGTAGCACCCCAAAATCTCATGACTATAGACTATCTATGGTTAAAAGAACATATGGGATGTGAACAGATCCCAGAAATGGGCTGCTTTAATTTGTCTGATGGTTCAAGTACAGTTGGAAAATATCCATCATATCATAGATAAATTTTCACAAATGCCTAGGGTACCTAAATGGTTTTCTTGGCTTCACTGGAGATGGCTGGTAATTATAGATTTGCTTTGTTTATGTCACCGTATTCCTATTATGTCAATATGTGTGTGCAAATTAGTTAGTAGTTTAAAACCTATACATACTTAAGGTACTATACAAGAAGATATGTCAAAGAAATAATCAATCCTCCCAAGTTTCCTTCATATGCTACATCTATAGCTTTTCTTCTTCCTTCCTAATTACAAACTTTAAATAGAATTCGTGCCTCATATCGAATTTACCGAGTATCATAATTCCTCCAGGTGGTAAAGATACCTCGAGACAAGTGCTGGGCATAGAAGCCACAGGGCATAAATCTGCAAAGAAGTAAAAAGCTAACCTTTGCAAACAATATGGCTTCTCTCTCACTTACCAACTTTACATTTCCCTGTATGGCCCCGGAAGATGACTGGTTAGCCAAAGACGGGTAAGATTCCTCAAGGGAGGAACAACCTAAGACAGGCACAGTCGCAGGGGGGCCATCAGGTGAGAATTTGGGGATCAACAGAGGTGAGGCTCAGAACCTCACCCCCCCTGCTTTGAGAGAAATCTTCTGCATCCGTGGATGTTTTGCTGCCCTTGTCTAGCCTGGATTAATACTTAGTCCATAGGCACACACCTGATCATCTGATCATCTACATTTGCCTTCTTACAGCACTAAACTATGTTTTCTACCTTTATCTTGCATCTACCTACCACTTCAGCATTTTATTAAAAATAAAAATAATAATAATAATAGGAGAAATGTGGGATCAACATATAAATCAAGTACAAAAATCAAATGAATATTCATATTTGACCTGATGGTTTATAGGTCATATTGCATGATCAAAACCGAAAGTTTCTGTGATGACTGCCCTTGTACTGTTCACCATGTAAGAATTTATTCACTCTGTAAGAATTCGTTCACCATGTAAGAACTTGTTCGTTATGCTTCAGAAGATTGGAGACTGACGAGAATTAGGCTTGAGATGGATTAATGATTGTACATTGAGCATTGACCCCCCTATACTGAATTTTATTGTTGTTAACAACCATTTGATCAATAAATATGAGAGATGCCCTCTCAAAAAAAAAAAAAAAAAAAAAAAAAAAGGTAGGTCTGTTTTGAGCATTTTGATGAACCTCCATACTGCTTTCCACAATGGTTGAACTAATGTACATTCCCACCAGCAGTGTAGGAGGGTTCCCCTTTCTCCACAGCCTCGCCAACATTTGTTGTTGTTTGTCTTTTGGATGGCAGCCATCCTTATTGGTGTGAGGTGATATCTCCTTATAGTTTTAATTTGCATTTCTCTTATAATCAGCGATGTGGAGCATCTTTTCATGTGTCTGTTGGCCATCTGTATTTCTTTTTTGGAAAACTGTCTGTTCAGTTCCTCTGCCTATTTTTTAATTGGATTATTTGTTTTTTGTTTGTTGAGGCATGTGAACTCTTTATATATTTTGGATGTCAAGCCTTTATCAGATCTGTTATTTACAAATATATTCTCCCATACTGTAGGGTTCCTTTTTGTTCTCTTGATGGTGTCTTTTGCTGTACAGAAGCTTTTCAGCTTAATATAGTCCCACTTGTTCATTTTTGCTGTTGTTTTCCTTGCCCGGGGAGATATGTTCAAGAAGAGGTCACTCATGTTTATGTCTAAAAGGTTTTTGCCTATGTTTTTTTCTATGAGTTTAATGGTTTCATGACTTACATTCAGGTCTTTGATCCATTTTGAATTTACTTTTGTATATGGGGTTAGACAATGGTCCAGTTTCATTCTCCTACATGTAGCTGTCCAGTTTTGCCAGCCCCATCTGTTGAAGAGACTGTCATTTTGCCATTGTATGTCCATGGCTCCTTTATCAGATATTAATTGACCATATATGTTTGGGTTAATGTCTGGAGTCTCTAATCTGTTCCACTGGTCTGTGGCTCTGTTCTTGCGCCAGCACCAAATTGTCTTGATTACTATGGCTTTGTAGTAGAGCTTGAAGTTGGGGAGTGAGATCCCCCCTACTTTATTCTTCTTTCTCAGGATTGCTTTGGCTATTCGGGGTCTTTGGTGTTTCCATATGAATTTTTGAATAATTTGTTCCAGTTCATTGAAGAATGTTGCTGGTAATTTGAGAGGGATTGCATCAAATTTGTATATTGCTTTGGGCAGGATGGTCATTTTGACGATATTGATTCTTCCTAGACACGAGCATGGGATGAGTTTCAATTTGTTAGTGTCCCCTTTAATTTCTCTTAAGAGTGACTTGTAGTTTTCAGAGTATAGGTCATTCACTTCTTTGGTTAGGTTTATTCCTAGGTATTTTATTCTTTTTGATGCAATTGTGAATGGAATTGTTTTCCTGATTTCTCTTTCTATTGGTTCATTGTTAGTGTATAGGAAAGCTACAGATTTCTGTGTGTTAATTTTGTATCCTGCAACTTTGCTGTATTCCGATATCAGTTCCAGTAGTTTAGGGTGGAGTCTTTAGGGTTTTTTATGTATAGTATCATATCATCTGCAAATAGTGACAGTTTAACTTCTTCTTTACCAATCTGGATTCCTTGTATTTCTTTGTTTTGTCTGATTGCCGTGGCTAGGACCTCCAGTACTATGTTAAATAACAGTAGGGAGAGTGGGCCTCCCTGTCTAGTTCCCGATCTCAGAGGAAATGCTTTCAGCTTCTCGCTGTTCAGTATAATGTTGGCTGTGGGTTTATCATATATGGCCTTTATTCTGTTGAGGTACTTGCCCTCTATTCCCATTTTGCTGAGAGTTTTTATCATGAATGGATGTTGAATTTTGTCAAATGCTTTTTCAACATCTATGGAGATGATCATGTGGTTTTTGTCTTTCTTTTTGTTGATGTGGTGGATGATGTTGATAGACTTTCGAATGTTGTACCATCCTTGCATCCCTGGGATGAATCCCACTTGGTCGTGGTGTATGATCCTTTTGATATGCTGTTGAATTCTGTTTGCTAATATTTTATTGAGTATTTTTGCATCTACATTCATCAGGGATATTGGTCTGTAATTTTCTTTTTTGGTGGGGTCTTTGCCTGGTTTTGGTATTAGGGTGATGTTGGCTTCATAGAATGAGTTTGGGAGTATTCCCTCCTCTTCTATTTTGTGGAACACTTTAAGGAGAATGGGTATTATGTCTTCTCTGTGTGTCTGATAAAATTCCGAGGTAAATCCGTCTGGCCCCGGGTTTTTGTTCTTGGGTAGTTTTTTGATTACCGTTTCAATTTCTTTGCTCGTAATTGGTTTGTTTAACTTTTGTGTTTCTTCCTTGGTCAGTCTTGGGAGGTTGTATTTTTCTAGGAAGTTGTCCATTTCTTCTAGGTTTTCCAGCTTGTTGGCATATAGGTTTTTACAGTAGTCTTTAATAATTCTTTGTATTTCTGTGGAGTCTGTCGTGATTTTTCCATTCTGATTTCTGATTCTGTTGATTTGTGTTGAGTCTCTTTTTCTCTTAATAAGTTTGGCTAGAGGCTTATCTATTTTGTTTATTTTCTCAAAGAACCAGCTCTTGGTTTCGTTGATTTTTGCTATTGTTTTATTCTTCTCAATTTTGTTTATTTCTTCTCTGATCTTTATTATGTCCCTCCTTCTGCTGACTTTAGGCCTCATTTGTTCTTCTTTTTCCAGTTTCAATAATTGTGATGTTAGACTATTCATTTGGGATTGTTCTTCCTTCTTCAAGTGTGCCTGGATACAAATCATTATCTTTTAACAGACTGAATATCCAATATTCACCAAGTCAGTGACTGCTGCAAGACTTTAGTGGATTTGGCACAAGTAAACATTATATGAAATTGTAGTACTGATGAGGCCTTGAGGTTCTTGTCTCTGAGATGGTGGCCGGGATATCCAAGTCAGCTAACTAATGTAGTCGTTGCCAAGTGTGGTGCAGAATCACCAGTACCACGGAATTTGGTAGAAATACAAAATTTGGGGTTTACCTTCTGACCTCATGAATCAGAAACCCTGGGTTGAGACTGATTCTGAAAGGTACTAAGGTTTGGAAACCACTGGTCAAGGAGGGTTCTTAAGTATCTGTGACTTCAAACCTGACTAGGTGGTAGCTTGGTTCCTGAGTGGCTAATGGCACATGAAACCTTTTCCTTTCATGTGACAGAATCTAGTGCCGTTTATAATCTCCACCTGAAACAACGCAGCCTATATAGCCTAGTGTTCTAAAACTTCAACTAGATCGTTGACATGGATTAATGTGAGAAATATTTAGATATCACCAAGTATTTGCTTTAAAAATATGTTTTAGCTATTTGCCTCAGTATGCCACTTTGACCAATGTTATGTGATCTTGAAATAAAAAACCTTGTCTTACTTTCGGGTCTGCTTTGCCAAAAATATTTACGGCTTTCCCAGCTTTGCCAGGATAGGAAAGCTGTAGGGGTTCAGTTTATAGCAAGCCGACTTGTGTAGGTCAAGAAAGCCTGTGGAAAAATCTGAACTGTGCCTCTTTCCCAAACCAAATGCAGGCCACAGTCCAGGAAGAGAGAAGTAAACACTCAGGTGAAGAATTGTTCATTTCTTCTGGAATATTTAAGTGATCTTTCCTAAGAAGGCTTGATTTGGGATAAAAAAAATATGAATAAAAATACAGTGTTAGTGGGAATTGGTGAGTTCAAAATTTGGGAATGGATAATTGGATAACTGGCTAGTGCTTTATTTCTAGTCAGTTTGAAATTGTCAGATCATTTTGGGGTGATTCCTTTTTAGTAATTTATAGCTCTTTACTTCAGCCCAGATATACACTGATTGAGCTTACTATTGTTATTTTGATTAGTATTTCTTAATATAACTTGAGTATTTTTATAGATTTCTTTTTCCTGAAAAACTTTCTCTTTTAAACCATGTTAGCTTTTCGAGTAACAAGATGACGTCTGTAACTGAGAATTTATGCTGTGTCTTTTGCTTTCTTCTTTGAAGTGTTTATACTTTACTCATTTTAGATGTTTGCCTGAGGTTTTTGCCATGTTGCTAATACTTTGCACTATTTCTTCCTTTAGAAGAAGGTACTAACTGGGTGTAGGACATAAAGATAGGATGATATATCGATAGTGAACATGAAAGTGTAAAAAAGACAAAGGATGCCTTTTAAAGTTCATATTTCTGATCTGATTTTCCCAGGACACATCAGTTCTGGGGACATAGATGGACAGCATGTGCCAATCAAAGCATTTACAGCAAAGCAATGGTAATAAAACAATGTATTTCCTAGCAGCTATCTCTTGTCATAACTATTGCAACATCTCATGGCATCTCTTCTGTCTTCCTTAGCCAGTGCTCATTACATGACTCCATTTCCATCTCTAGTGTTGACATTCTCATTGTGACATCATCCACGTTACAATGTGTTCATTTCAGTTTCAGTGGTCCGTATGGAGAAAAGAAGAGAAACACCTTCTCATGATTAGATCAGACTGTACAGGCTGGTTCCCTCTTTTCCCACAGTCACACTTTTTTTTTCTTCTATTCGATTTAGTGATTCAGTCTCCTGAGGGCTGTTCCAGAGGACAATTTGTGTGACATATTACCTTGTTTCTTTTCTCCTCTCTCGTCCCCAACGTGTCCCAAACCACATTCAGAAACCACCCTACCAGGTGTGAGCCTCTTTTCAATCTTACGTACTGCCTGAGACGTAAATAGGTCACCATTTTTGCCAGAAAGTTTTTAAAAATAGATCAGGAACCCAGTGCCTCTCCCGTTGCCTTTCTCAGGAGGATGGTTATGCCTTTCAAAACAGCAATCCTAGCCAACCCTCTAAAGGTAGCTGGAGATGACAGCATTTTTAGTAAATTTAGACCCTTTCACAGTGATTCCGAGCACATGTAGAAATAAAGATTTTAGTTTAGAAAATATCACATGTAATTTCCATAGTCATTATCTAGGCCAGCCTTTCTGGGACCCAGAGGAGAACAATACTTAGCTAGCTTTGGTGGTAATAATCACAAGGTTGTGTTGTGGTGGCTTCTTACTTGATTATTGGTACCTATTATAAGCTAAAATTTTGCATTTCCCCAAAATTCCTAAGTTGAAATCCTAACTTCCAACGTAATAGTATTAGGAGGTGAGATATTTGGGAGTTAATTAGGTCAAAAGGGTGGAGCCTTCATGAGTGAGACCACAGACAGACTCCTGACGGCCCTTCCTAGCCCTTTGCCGTGGGAGCTCACAGTGAGAAATCTGCCATCCGAAACCAGAGTCTGGTCATCCCAAACCATCACTTACAAGACCTTGAGTCAGACCTCCACCTTGGGCTTCCAGCCTCTGTAAGAATAAATGTGACAAACAGATGTTTGTTTTTTAAGCTGCCCAGTCTATAGTATTTTCGTTAAAGCTACTGTGCCTGAGAGGAGTTGAAGTGACCAAAGTAGAGAAAAATAAAAAGGTCAGGATCCAAGATAGTAAGTAAAATATTTTATTGAATGGAGCGTGCAGTGGGGAAGGGGCTCAGATGCATTGGTTGGGAGTGGGATCAGTAGATATTAAAGACTCCAGTGGGCTAAAGAGAGGTTCAAAAGTGCACAGCCTATCTGTGCAGGTGGTTTTCTTATGTGTAAGTTGCTTTCAAATCCTTTTCTCAGGGTCATATAACTTAAAAAAATCACCTTTACTTTACTAAAAGAAAATTAACAGATAACATAACCTAGCCACCTAGCTGATTTTAAAAATCTGTATAACTCCAGTTTTAATGGAAAGAAGACACCTCACACCTGTTATAGCTTAAAGTAAAAGCTATTCCAGACCTATATAAGCAGTATTTTGCTTTTTTCCCATTATTTGGAGATTGGACTCTTCCTGAGACTTTACTTTGGGTGTTAGGTGTTCTGTCTATTGAATTCAACTTTGACCAACCCTGAATCAACCTTTCCTTAGTTTATTTTAATCTTCTTTCTTTCCTTTACTGGATGTTTCTCTCTGTGTTGACAAGAACCTTCGCCCCCACTCTGTACCTTCCCCACACTTCATAACTGACTTGTCCATCCTCAGCCAAAACACCCTGTGAAGGAACATCATTAACTCCCAGAGTTGCTGCTCTTCTCATTTTCAAATGGTTTTCATTGTTAGCAAGTTTTTCTTCCTGTAGCCAGATCCCAGGATCATTTACTCTACGATATGGATGTGCAAGAAAAATATAGCTTCCTTCCTGTCCAGAGACTGCTCTGATCTTGATCCTACCTGCCCACTCCACACACAGCCATACCAGGTGGTGTGGACACGGACACCATGGAGTTAACAATGGACAATATTTGTGCCTCCTTCTATTCAAAGCAGAATATTCATTCTTTCTGAATGTCAACTCCCTTTCATAGCTGGTTTTGACAATACATTTTTTAATGATTGAATTTCCTTAGGTAATTGCTCAGTCTTTCAGTTTTACCCCTGTCTCTGTTCCCTCAAAATGGTATCTAGGTAATTGAGGCCAGCCTTCTGCATTTTCTTGTCATCAGGGAAGAAGATTTCTCAGGTCCACATGGTGCCCGGCAGATCATCTAGTCTCTGATGTGGAAGTGCCACCCAGCCTGCCTCTTGGACTTGAAAATTCTGATGGGGGAATGTAATATTTCAGGCAATATGAAAGCACTCAACCCTGTAGACCTTGGGCCTGGCAATTTTGTCCCCAAGAAGCAGCCCACCCACTGTAACCTATTTAGTTTGATGTTAGGTCTCTCTTCATCTCCTGGTGATGTCAGCACATCTGCAGCCCCTCACTGGGCCTCAACTTGATAGATATGCCCAATATCCACAGTGCTAATATTCCCTTGGCAGTCCTGGCCACAGCTCTGAGCTGAAGCCTGTTACTATCCTTGGGCCGTGAAGCCTCCCATTGGTACACCCTTGTGGGGGGAAACGTCCCTAACGTTCACATTTATTCACTCCGCTTAAAGCTCCGCGACAAAACAAGTTGTGAAGAGGAACAGAACCTCGTGCTTGACTCTCTTGCCCCACTTTGTCTCCTTGTTTCCTACAATCCCTGAAAATGTGATGTTTTTTCTGTACCTAATATCTGTTTCCTACACCAGGTTAGCAAGCCTAATGGCCAGTGGTGTGCCAATAAATGTTTAACAACTGGCATTTGGGGGGAATAAAACTGATTTCTAGTGTTTGCAGATTTTCATTGGGTAGATATTCCTTAGCACAGTTGATTTCAGGCTACCAGCATGACGTCTATAAATGAGTTAAGGAGAGATGCATGTAATTGGCTCTGGGAAGCCAGTAGCAGCCCACCCCACAATACAACTGCTTATGGCTGAGTGATCAAATGATAAACAAAGCAGTAAATTTGCTGTAGAATTGTCTGTGATCTGAACCCTCTAAGTTTCCTTTATTGATAGACTAAGTAGATATTAAAATTCCCTTTCCCCCTTTTTATTCCAGTTTAACTGCAACTACCATGCATATTCAAAGAGGATTATGGTTTATTTTGTATATTTATCAAAGTATCTACCATTTTATCAGTCTGTTGGTTCACAGTCTCAGGAGTTTCCCAGGTGGAATTTGAAACTGGTCCCCATACACAGAGGGCCAAGGGAGACCAAGGAAAGAGTCAAGATACTCCAGAATGGTAGATAACACGTTTAATAACCAAGGGAACTTGGACATTAGGCTTGTCTTGGGCACAAGACAAACAGATCTCCCCACATGGCCACCAAATCTTAAGAGTTTGTGTAAGGGCTTTCATGGGACTCAGTTACATACAGAGTTCAGATGGTCTTGGCACCACCTCCCTCTCTCAAGGCTGCTTCCTTGAAATGGTTCCTAATGTGGTAACAGTGGGCAGAGTATACATTCCTAGGACAGGGGAGTGGGTGAGGAGTCCCCTGATTGTCCATGTCCACTCTCAGGTCAGCTGGTGTTCATGTCTTCTCAATGACCTCCTCCAACACAATCTACATGTATCTCTCCTGGGATTCATGTGAATTTATACTCTAGGTAATATTTCATTATGTCTCCTTGAATAGTGATACCTGATAATTTACATATTGAAATCCATATTAATGTATTATAATTCTCCTTTATTTTTTTTCCAGCTTTTGAGGTATAATTGACAAAATTGTAATATATTTAAACTGTATAACATAAGTTGATGTATGTATACATTGTGAAAGGATTCCCACCCATTGATTTAATTAACATATCCATTACTTCACTTATTTATGCCCCCACTGCTTTTTTTTTTTGGCAAGAACATTTAAGTTCTTTTCTCCCAGCAGATTTCATTTATACAATACAGTATTAGCAACCATTGCCACCATGTTATACATTAGATCCTCAAACCCAGTTCATTGTATAAATGAAAGTTTGTAACTTTGACCAATCCATCCCTATTTTCCCCACCCTCTTACCCTTGGTAAGCACAATTCTACTTTCTGCTTCTGTGAGTTCAGCTTTTCCTTTTCCTTTTTTTCTTTTTAGATACCACATGTGATACTATCCAGAATCTGTCTTTTTCTGGTTTATTTCATGTAATATAATGTCCTCCAGGTTTATCCATCTTGTTACAAATGACAAGATTTCCTTACTTTTTAAGGCTAAAAAAATACCATATCCTGTTGTATATTTATACCACATCTTCTTTATCTACTCATCTGGTGATAGACATTTAAGTTGTTTCTATATCTTAGCTTTTGTGAATAATACTGCAGGGAACATGGGAGTACAGATACCTCTTTGAGATAAAGGTTTTAATTTCTTTTGGATGTATGCCAAGAAATGGCATGGCTGAATCATATGGTAGTTCTATTTTTAATGTCTTGAGGAACCTCCATATTGTTTTCCATAGGGGCTGCACCAGTTTAGCCTTCCCACCAGTGGTGCACAAGGGTTTCCTTTTCATCCTCTCCAGCACTTGTTATCGCTTATCTTTTTAAATAAAAGTCATCTTAACAGGTGTGGGGTGTCTTCTTTCCATTAAAACTGGAGTTATATCGATTTTTTTAATTAGCTAGGTGGCTAGGTTATGTTATCTATTAATTTTCCTTTAGTAAAGTAAAGGTGATTGTCTTAAGTTATCTGACTCTGAGAAAAGGATTTAAAAGCAAGTAGTTTATTTGGGAAGTGATCCCCAGGATGCACTGGTAGGGGGCTGGGAACGGGAGACAAGGAAGGACAGGACAGAAAACGAGGGCAGGTTGGCATTACTGGGCAATTGAAGCACAAGATCATTGGCACGGTCCACACAGAGTGCAGAGCGCTGTCAGCAGTCTCAGCTGAGTGTAAGGAAGACAGAGTGTCATTTTATCCATTCTCATTCATTGTTGATTGAGAGTTGAGAGCTACCCCCAGGGCCATTAACTTCCTAGCACTTTTAGCCTGTCTCACATATGAATCAAGCATGGACCCGTGGCTAAGAAAGATCCCCAGGTGTTTGTGAAATAAACTTGTTTGTGAAAATAGACTTGTAGGCATTTTCAGGGAAAGGGAATACTGATGAGTGGGACACTGACAACGTATGCTACAGTCCACCCCTTGCACCACGCAGACCAACTCATGAAGTAAGTCTGCTCTGCTACTGATTCTACAAAGTGGTATCAAGTCTGTCCGTCTGTCTCTCTTCACACACATACACAACACACACACACATGCACACACACCCCTACAACAAAACCCCCTCTTCTACAATCTATTCTAGAGTCTCTTCACCTTTAGCCAGGACTTCTGCTCGTCTGTTTCTTGACTGGTGGTGTAATACCAACCTAAGTCCGTGAGACCTCAGGGCATCAGATTGCCTTGAACTTGTCAGATTGTCCCTGAGATGGAAAGCACCAAGAGACACCTCAGTGAATTCCTTGAGTTCCGGTCATATTCCTTCCTGCTCCCATGACGCAGCAGCAACCCTATTGCCTTCTGGGGATCAGTGTAGTAGCTCCTTTCTTTGTCTGCTTGTTTCCCAGCATGAGACGCCCAGTATGTCTAGGCAGCACCCAAAGTTTTAGGTGCAGTGAAATCCTGACGGAGCCCCAGTGGAGGCTCTGCTCCTACCTACCTTCCCTCCCTGGCTGTCTACACCCTTATGAAGTCCTTTTCATGTTCTCTCAGGCTAGCATCTTCTGGTTCCCACATGTGCATGAGACTAGCTCTCCATGCAGCCAGAAAAAGTCCCCAGGCAGAGATTAGCAATAAGAAGTCACTGGTCTATGCATTGCATTTTTTACTCTAAGTGTCCTTATTTTATTTTATCCTTTACTTTATGTTATCATTTGGACACCAAAATTTTTACATAAGTAAAGCCTGAGGATAGAGAAAAGGAAATAAAGAAAAACAAATACAATTTCTGTGTCCTCCTGATTTCTCAGGACCTCATCAATGAGGACAGAGAAAGGCAATTGTAACAGTGAGCAGGACTTGAAGAACCCAGTTACTGAATACAACGTGTGAGTTTTCCACAATCAAGTGGTAACAGAGAGGAGTCTGTTCAGATCCCACTTAGTCCTACTGCCTGGGCACAAGTGGGAACTTATTTTAGCCATCAGCCCAAATATATTGGTTAAATTATTACCATTTTAATTTAGAGGCAGCTGAGAAAATATATGCCAATTACTCCCAGTGACCACTGGATTCAAGATGTCTTTTCATTCATTAACTATTAAGGATGGGCTTTTGTAAGAGGAGATGATGGTACACCTCTCTCTCTCTCTCTCTCTCTCTCTCTCTCTCTCTCTCTCTCTCTCTCTCTCTCTCTCTCTCCCTCTCTCTCTCTCTCTCTCTCTCTTTCTCTTTCATTTAGCACCTCTTTCATAGAGGTGTTGTGAGGATTTCTGCCTGTGTGGTAATGAAGTTCAGTAGCCTGTTTTGAATTTGTTAGTGGAAAAGGTGTTTTAAACTTTAAAGTAAAAAATATACTACTACCAATAAGGATGTTGATCTTGAAATGCAATATGAACCCAGAGACTGGAAATTTAAAATTTGTCATGAAATGCTCTAAAACTGTGATCTCTTCAGAGTTCAGCAGGGGTGGGCCCAGGAAAGACTTGGATAGAAGAAGCTGCAGGATGTGGTGGTGGTGGTGGTGGTGATTCAGTAGGTGGCCCTCTTCCATCCCAAGATGGTCCAGAGCCAACTCCCAGTCCTGGGTTATGGAGCACTGTGCTGAGGAGAACTGTCTATTGGAGGAGATGGAAGACTGAGGTTCTGACCACTTCTGCTTATTAAAAATTCCAGGGCATTTTTATAAGGTTGGGATGCATCCTTGTGTTCTATAATCTGGTCCCAGTTGGGTAGCAAAACCGGCTTCTTAATAAGGTCTAGAAAAAAAGAAGATACATGGAAATTTTAGGAGGATGATTAACATTTCTATAGGACAAAATTCAGACAAATGAACTCAAAATTTTATCCTAAGCTCTTATTTTATGAAGTAGCAAAACAGGACACCTGTTTGAGTAACTTTCTTGTTGGGATATAAACATATTTGTAGATGAGAAATAAATGCGCCTTTTTAATAAGCTTGTATAATAAGGATTAATTTAAGGAACTCTCTAGTATTTATACATAGTAATGATATGGCTTGTATTTTGAGGGTTTTTTCTGGCCTTCTCATCAGTTGCTTGAATAATTGATATTTGGGATAAGAAATGGAATAAGATATATGGTGAATGATAATAATTGTTTTAATTTGTAATAATCTGAAAACTTTTCCTGACCCCCATTTAATTATGTGTCACCCATGACTTCCAGAATTCTTACTTATGTGTCGCCTATAACTTTATACATAGTGCATTAATTACAATTGTAAAAATCAAAGCAAAAATGTCCAACTTCTTCTCTATAGGAAATGTACCAAGGTCCTTAGGAAGATGAAAAAGAAAGAAAACTTAAAATCAATAAAAAGATTAAGTTAAGGAGAGGAGAGAGATTATCAGAGAAAATGTACACATTCCTAGATTTGTTTAGGGATGGAGAAGAACCACATTACTTTCTTCCATGCATCACTCACTATTCTTTCTGAGCTCAAAATGCCCCATTTCTAGATTTTGGTTAAAGGAAATCATTGAGCGTAAGCTCTGTAGGTAACTTGCCATTTCTGTGGAAAGTTACCATAGCTCTGTGGTTTCAGTAGAATGAAAAAAACGTCTCACAGTTTCAGGCAGAGAACAACTCTGATTAACTAATATGGCACTTACCTGAGTCCCTGAATGTGAGATATTGATGCTATCGAGCAGCCCAAGATGATGTGTTCTTTTCTGAACTCCATATTAGTGGGGAAAATAATATAAGTTACAATTTGCTTTTTGTCATTAAGTCTCTGACAGTAAATAATAGTTACCTACAGACGCTGATTACTTGTTTTCTGCAGTGTCCCCATTCTGTACAAATATAATTACTTTTAAATGCTGTATTTTGACACTTTTGTTATATCCTTACAACATAGCTTTGTGTTCAAGCCAATCAGACCTGCCATAGTCATGAAGAGATTGCCCTTTGGGGGCTAATGCTTTGGGGAGGCAAGAATATAAGAGGTGGTATAACAAATAGTCCTCTATTTGGTAAGATCCAATGCAGCTACAAAGAAGTGTAAGATAACTGGTCAAGGGCCTGTAGTCTATAGCCACATTTACTTACAGATCCCTGGATCCTGGCATCAACAGACCAGGAATCCAGACCGAGGTGTAGAGTACCTCAAGGAGACACGTGAAATATCTGTGCCTCTGTTTCTGTATTTATCCAATTAGCTGCTATTACCTGCTCCATGCATGTCATATATTTCCTGTAAACAGCATTAATAAATCATCTTTGAAAGCAAAAACTAGAGCTATCCTTAAACGCAGATATCCCCTGCTTTTCAAAACTGTGCATTACGCTACTTGGCTGCTTTTTGTTTGTTTGTTTTGGTTTGCTAACCAAAATAAGTCCGAAGAGGATTTTCACTCTTATGAAGAAAGGTGAAAAGTGAAAATAGCATTCAGCAGTTGTTTTTTGCAGCAAGCCTTTATAGAGGCAGGGCTCACTCTGCACAGCGAGAGAGGCTCCATGAAGCTCCTTCCCCGGGAACCACACTCGGCATCTCAGCAGCAGCCCTTCAGAGCTTTGAATTGTGACTTTGAGTATCTGTGTTTTATCTCATTTATTTTGTGCATCTGTTAGCAAGGTGTCTCCTAAAGTGTCAGAAAAGCCTAAAAGAGGTGATTTTTTGGGTCCAAGAGCACTCAATAATTTTTCCATATAATTTAATGGTAATTGTTTCTTCGTTTTACACCATTGCAGTTGATGACAAGTTTTCACAGAAATGCTCTACTTTTAGATGGGTGGAATCCTGTATTAGTATTTCTTTTTAGGACAAACAGCTTTATAATAGCCAAAGATTAAACTATTGTATGTTCTATTTTTAAAGTTATACATTAGTTCTATTTCACATGATATGCAGCAATTATTTCAAACAAATCGACCAAACATTAAAAGAATTCCAATGTTTGAACAATAAAGAGAAAACCAGGAAGTAGTTTCTCAAAATAACATACCTAAACACAAATAATAGAAATTCCCATTTACTACTATCAGAGATAATGCAAAAAATATACTTTCTTCCTTCTTATATTGTAGATTCACATGCAGTTGTAAGAAATAATTCAGAAATCCATGTACCCTTTACCCTGTTTCTCCCAATGATAACATTTTGAAAACTGTAGTATAATATCACCAGCAAGATCTTGGCATTGAAACAGTCAAGATATATAAAAGTGTCAGCATCTCAAGGATCCCTCCAGCTGATCTTTTATAGCCACACACACTTCTTTCCACTCAGCCCCCTCCCTGGCTTCTGCCAGCCACTACACTATTCTCTATTTTTCTGCTTGTTTTCATTTCCAGAATGTGATATAAGTGGGATTATACAATATATGACTTTTGGGGATTGGCTTTTTTTGCTCAGCACAATTCCCTGGAGATTTATCCAAGCTTCTGTACATATCTATAGTCAATTTCTTTTAACAATTAAGTAGTATTCTACAAATATACTTTTTGAACTCTAAATACACCTTACTGAGAATGTTGCTTTACCTACGGGACCCTTGTTTTTGATTAAAGTGCCCAATGAAAGAATCACAGCACCTATTGAAAGTGCTCTCATGCTGCAATGTATTTTTAAAATTCTGGTAGTTTAAGTGAACTATGAGCAAAAACATGGGTATTGCTAGAAAACACATTTAACACAGTTTTAGGTTCCATTAATATAAATATTTATCTATGATCATGGGCAGTAATACAATAGTTTTTATTTCTTCTGTATCAGCAAAATCAGACCTGGAACATTCCAGAATGATGCTGACAAGGAGGCATGAAGGCTACAAAGATATTGAAGGGCCAAAAATCCCTGCTGTCTGATGAGTTGTTTTATAAACTGGGAATTCCTCTCTTGAAGACAACAAGGCTTTATAAAGATTTCAGATATTTTAAACGCAGCTATGTACAGAAAATGATACAGTCTTCTTTTGTATTTCTTCAAAAGCAGAGCTGGAAAATATACACAGATTTTACTCCAGTGTAAGGGGAAGCTTTCTTTTTTCTTTCTCTAGTTTGACTGAGATATAATTGACATGTAATGAGGAACTTTTATAATATTAAGAAGTCTATAATCATATCTGTCATTAATGTATTGGAGCAATGAAGACAATGAGGAAAATAATAATCTTTGAATAATTTGTGTTGGGACAGCTAGATATTTACATGCAAAAGAATGAAATTGGACTTCTACATCACACCATACACAAAAATTAACTCAAAATGGATCAAAGACCTAAATGTAAGAACTAAAACTATAAAACCCTTAGAAGAAAACATAAGAGTAAATCTTCATGCCCTTGGGTTTAGCAATGGTTTCTTACATATAACACCAAAAGCACAAGCAACAAAAGAAAAAAACAGATAAACTGGGTTTCATCAAAATTTAAAATTTTCATACTTTAAGAAATATCAGCAAGAAAGTGAAAAGACAACCTATAGAAGAGGAGAAATTATTTGCAAATCATATCTGGTGAGAGATGTATGCTCAGAATACATAAAAAACTCTTATAAAGGTATATCCATTCAGTGGGATAGTATTCGGCCATAAAAAGAAATGAGTACTGATACATGATACTAAATGGATGAACCTTGAAAACATGCCAAGTGAAAGAAATCAGACACAAAAGGACACATATTGTATGATTCCACTTACATAAAATATTTGGAACATTATAGAGATAGGTAGTACATTAATGGTTGCCAGGGGTTGGGGGAGTGGGGAATGAGGAGTGAATACTAATGCTAATAGAGTGTCTTTTGGGGTCATGAAAATGTTCTGGAATTAGACAGTAGTGATGGTTATACAACTTTGTGAATACACTAAAAACTGCTGAGTTGTATGCACTTGAAGGAATAAATTGTATGATATGTGAGTTATACCCCAATTAAAAATTAAAAGTAGGATTTCCCATATTTGGAAATTTTTAAGCTGTTAAGAATTTTGATTGGGTGAGAGACAGTGACCTTTAAATTCTCTTAGATTCAGATTAGAGTGGAAGACACATTTTATCAATTAATAATAAGCATTGGAATTGAGAATCAGGAGATTTGGGTTTTGTTGTCATTGTTCTTTCATTAACGAGCGAATCTCAATCTCTATCTGGGTCTTGGTTTCCTTTTGTGTAAAATAGGGATGATATAAGCTTCAGTGACATCACATATATTCTGAAGATTAGGATAATAAATATAAATTTACTTTAAAAACTGCAAAGCATGAAACAGATGTTGTATTAGGATATTTCCAGAGCTGTATAATTTATTCTTTTTATAAGTGAGTTTTGAATACACTTAGTAATTTCATTCTATGTTTAAATATGCTTTCTCCTTAGGTTAGTTGCAAAGGAACAGAGCAGTGGGTGATAGATTATTAAGGGTAGAATTTCAATTAATAAATTATCTGCATTCTTTCTTTTTATCTCTCCATCCATCAGCTGCCTAATTATAGGCATTTGTCTGATTATAATCACCAAATGATAAGGAAGCTCAAAACACTTTATATACCTTTAGAAACACCGGTAGGTTTCATATCAAAGAGGACTGAGTATATAGACCAAAGATGTGCCTGGGTTATATATAAATTTTATTCTGGCATCCTGCTTTTATATGCACAAAAAAAGTAATAGTTTGGGTGCTATTACAACTTCTGAGGGTAAAGTAAAAATGTTCACTTTAAAATTCAGTGCTATTGGAATATCAAAAGAAACAGACTATACTTACATTTTCCTTTTTATCAAGTAACCCTCAAAATTTTCTCTGTAAATATGCTCTAATTGAAAACACAAACCATCCTTAAGTTCTACTGTTTTAGAATGATCTTCACATTAGTAGCAGCTGTAGAACTGAGTAAGAGGTCAGTCTTGGACAATGTATCAGTAATTTAATTGGCAGGCACTATTTCTACTTCTTCCCCCAACATAGATTTTTTTTCATATGATTACATATTCCTTTAAAATTCCAGTAAAATTCATTCCTCTTCAAAAAATAGTACTTGAGGAGTTTAACAGGCCCCATTTTGCAGACTATAGTAAATATTGGGTGTAATTGATTCATAAAGATGATGTTATTGAAAATCCCTGTCACCTCTTCCCTTACTACCTGCTCTCGGTCCATCATTTGCCCAACAATGAAATATTTAATTTCTTTGGTTTTCCTGCACTATTATTGCATGGCTCTATGCAGAGTCCAGTGGAAGAGAATTTTTGTTTTGTTTTTACATTTAAGAGAATGGTCTTAATGAATAAGACACAAAAGTAAATCTGTATTACTCTCAGGTTTTTGTCAACATCCTATATATTCTGAGATCAGGATTACTTTTAAAGTAATTACCACTGAACAGAAATCAATTCACATTCAGTTCACCCCCTTCCACTACCATTTACTTTCACACGTACAATTGAAAATCACTCTTCATAATGATGGGTCTGAAACACTACAAGATTTTGAATCATCACAGAAAGATTCAATTAAACTCGTCAAGGGGATGGTGCTAAAGAAGAGAAATGGGATGATGTATTTTAATAAAATTTTCACAATAGTAACATAAGCAATTTTTAAACTCTTACAACTCATACCATTAATAGTATTTTGCTATTTATATAAAATCAGATGTACAATAAATGCACTGTTGAACTGAGGTACTCTGTGCCCTGCTTTCAATGGCCCATTATTTCCTTCCTCCTCGGAGCCATGTTCACTGGGATTGAGGCATGGAGGATGCAAAGAATTCCTGAGAGGAAAGCATAAGATTTTACTTTTATATAGAATGGCAATTTTTGGTATATATGTACAGGAGACTATTAAGTGAAAAGCATGCTGATTTCACACACACACACACAAATGACCTATCATTACTTGGGAGACTTTAACAGAATGTATATTTGTATGTTACATAATAACTCACTTTTGGGCAAGTTAGAGATCCCAGGAGAGAAAGGAAATTACTATGACAGATGAGCCACTAATTTCATCAATGAAGAGTAACTGATAAGATAGAGGACACATTAAGGTATGGTAGGAAAGATCTGGATTCCAGGCCTGGACATAATTGTGTCTGCTCTACAAATTGGACTTAGTGTGTCTAATTTCCAAATTTTAAAACTAGATAAAACACATGCATTTATGTTGCAGACCAACTGAGGGAATTAATGGGGAAGTATTGGGAAGAAGGGCTAAGAACTGTGTATATGGTAGTCAGTAAACTGCTCAGATTTGGGATTCGCCCTATGCTTATTTCAGAGTCTTCAGAAGAACGCTATTTTATTAGTAGGTCAGATACTAGGTGTCTTAAAAATTCTCAGCTGAAATGCTGCTGGTTAGAGGTGTGCTTGAGACTGTGATCTCTCCAGGCCCTGTGCCTCGTCTTTGTCCACAAACAGTTTTGTCCCTGTGATCCTATGTGATGACAAAATGTTACCATTTTTCTGCACGTGCCACAGAGTGAACAAGGTTGGGGAGCCCTGTACCTAAAGCACTCCGATTTCCTGAACAATTTGTGCAGAAAAGGTGGAGCCAGAGGTTAACAACACCCAAGATGTAAGGTAGGGAATGCCAACTCTGTCACACAATGTGGATAAAGAGGACATGGGAGGCGAAGTGAACTGTCTGGGCTCTTCTATAGATAGTCTGGTGCTTTGTTAATAGCAGTTTTTGTGGGCAGTAACCAGTTCTCACATCTTGCTTTTTCTCTTTAGTCCTTTTATGCTAGTTCACGATTGTATATCCAATTCTTGATAGTGAATTCTTTGGAAACTAAAAAGAGGGGAGCACTCCACAGAAGGGGAGAAGAGCTGTGGCATGCCCCAAATTAAAGTTTTCTGATTTTTTTTCCCTGATGAGATGTGGGATAATTGGTATTAAAAAGGTCTATCTTGGCAAAATGTTTAATATTTTCAAATTCAAATTCAAACCCTAAAGTAGTGTTGTTAATTGGAACAGAGACTGTGTCATAGACCATGATGTGAGACAGGACTCTTTAGTCAGGAGTTTATATTCAGACGTCTAATTTCAGATTTCTCAGCTGACTTGCTACCCAGATGCATATGTTTAAACTGCTTTTTCCCCATGCCCACCAGAAACCTGCTGTGGATTACAGACATTTCATCTGAGAGTCAGTACACAGTTCTCAAAACGTTGACTATTACTTATTTCTCTTATAAGTGATAATTTATATAGCAATTCTTTAGAAGCAACGTTTTGTAAAAAGTGCTTTGTGCATGGATTTTGCCCACTGGTCCACTCTGGACAACAGAATCCTCAATGCAAGACCTGAGGGACCTGGCCACTTGGGCAGTTATATATAAAAAAATATGGAGGTTGTCTTTAACTTAGGACTTTATAAGAAAGATGTTTTCATTTAGTCTTTCATCCTTTATTTATTGACTTCATTCATTCATTAATTCAAGTATTTATTTAGCAAGTATGTATTGAGCTTCTCCTATGTCCTGGCACTCTTCTGGTCATTGGTGGTACATACAAGATGAAGATGGTCATGGTCCTTGTTCACATGGCACTTACACTCTAGTGAAGGGAGATAGGAAATAAGCAAGAAAGCAAACAAATGAATAAGATTGTTTTATATAGTGATAAAATGCTATAAATATAATGAAACGGTAGTATGAGAACAAATATCACTCTCTAAACAGGTGATATTTGAGAAGACAACTGATGGAACAGAAGGAGGCAGCTATGCAAACATCTGCAGATACCAAGGTCCTGAACAGCTTTTCTACTTGACAGAATGAAGAACAGAAAGGTGTCGTGAAGGATGAGAGATGTACTCCCCATCAGAAGCCACTAGCCATGTGAGGGTATTAAAACTTAATTAAAATAAAATAAAATACAGAAACTCAATTCCCCACTGGCACTAGTGATTTCAAGTGCCCAACAGGCACAGGTGGCTAGTGGCTACCGTATTTGACAACGCAGAATGTACCTCCATCCTTGAAGAATGTTCTAATGGTCAGTGTTGTTCTAGTGAAGTAGGAGAATTAGAAAAGGAGGAGAGGTCACAGACAGTGGCCTGGAAGGGTCAAGAAGGTTCTTGTAGGCTGCTGTGAGGACTTGGATTCTACAGGTGCAAAGGGAAGCCTTCAGATGGTTTAAAATTTGATTTACATTTTCAACCTATCACTCTGGCTGCTGTGTAGAAAAACGAATGGTTGGAGAGCAAGACCAGTTAGGAAGTCACTGCAGTTGTCTTGGCCAGAGATGATGGTGTGTCTTTGACCGGTTATTACAAAGGGATGGTGAAAAGTAGAGGGATTCAGGATATATTTTAGAGGTAGAATCAAGTGTACTTGCTAATAGACTGGAAGTAAAGAAAGGTAAACACAAGAAGGAATCTAGGGCAATACCCTCTTTTGGGGCTTGAGCAACTCTGTAGGTGGTTATGTTTTTTCCTGGGGTCGGGGAGGACTTAGGATAAATAGTTTGGGTGTGTGGGGATTGGTGGTGGAAGGTCAGGGAGGGATTTCAAAGTTCAGAATTTTGTTTTGATGCATTCTATTTTAAATACCCATTGGATATTCACCAATAGAGATCAGGTAGGTATGGAGACTGAGCGAACCCATACTATGGAGTATAAACTTTCTGAATTTAACAGAATTCCCTTAAGCATAACCATTCTTGGCAAAGTGCAAATGACATACAATAGGGGGAATCTCTAGATCCTCTTCCCAAAGTATGAATGAAAAGATGTTTGTTAGATTTGGCGGAGTGGAGAGCCGTTATCAAATTAAATCTGAATTTTTCTTTCCATTTTCCATTTTTCTGTGTCTACCACATTTTCCTTATCCTTTGGCTGTGTCGTCACTTTTTTGAATTAGGACTCAACACTGCCTGTACCAAATGAGCAGTTTTTATTTCTGTGTGATCACTCAGCATCCACTTTATGTATTGGGGCTCATTTAATTTAATATGTTCTACATGACGTTAGTCACTTCTTTCAGTCAGTATGGTGCTGGGGCTTTCTGGGTCTCTCTAACAAGAGAATTTTGTTGTTTTTGTTCAGGAGGGGGGTGGAGTGGGGTGGAATCTACCCTTCTTTCCTTTTGGTGGGACAAGTAACTTTCTGGTTGTGATTTTTGTTGAGAATGAGGAGAACGGCAGATGCCGGGACATTGCCTCTGTTATACTATTAAACACCTCGAGGATGTCTTTGTTTTACAGATGCAGTATTTCTGTTTTGCTGCTGCCATTATCAAATGCTATTTTTTCTATTTTAATTGTGTAGTGTCTATGTTCCTTCTCTTCCAAATTCAGTTATGATGATTATATTTTTTCTAAACAACAGATAATGCCGAAGGTAGGGGGCAGAGAAAATTGAAATATTCTAAAACTCCCTTCATTATGTCTTTCTTTCTAACCTTGATACATGCCCAGATTTTTACAGTTTTTCATTTTATTATGCTATTTTTGATGCCAGTGGATATTAGCATGATTTTCCAATCAACGTTTTTCACTCTGAAGCGTCCCAGGTAGGCTCTGGCATATGAATCATACTTCTAAAAAGGAAACTCAAAGAAGTATGTGTGCATGATAGGGGGCTCATTTGTCTTTGGCAAAGACATTGCTGTTCCTGTTCCCTTAATTATTAAGCAGATGGTACCCACTGCCGCTGACTAGCTGCCCAACTTATGCTCCATGTGGTAGCTCAGTTCTGGACATCTGATGGGGAGAAGCTGTATCATCACAGGTCCTCAGATCCATTTATGTCATAATGTTTTATTAATGCCTGCTTCTTACTAGAGAGGCCGTTTCCATGAAGGTAAATTTAAGACTGACACCTATACCTAACCCCCATGAATTAATTTTATCTTAGAGCTTTTCTTTATATGCTTCATCTCTATACACAACATACTGTGTCATACTGAACCAATTATCCAAAGACTCCATGCTATAAACACACATTTACCTGGAATGTCGAGATAATTCAGACAAAATTATTAATTTTATTATTAGTGAGGGTAAATGACATCTAAGGTAGCCATTTTAAAAACAAACCAGAATGTACTCTCATATTCTGGCTCTGAGTGTAAAAAGAAACTGGCTCCTAACACTGATGGATTTTAAAAAATCCATTGAACAAATATTGCATTATTTTTCATATTGTGCAAAAAGTTACCTTTAAAATTTCCCTGTGGATTCTCAAATAAGACATTACTACAGTACATGAACAGTGCACCCCATAACATCGGTAACTATGGTCCTGTTTTTTTCTCATGAGATCTCTTCACACTAGACATAGTATTTCATAATCATAGACAGCCTAAGATCTTTCCTGTCTTTATATTACTGTCTGATGGACTATTAGGACTTCCTAAGGTTGTAAAGCTTCCTGAGGTCACGGTCACTTCAATCTCAATGTAATTTACCATTCACCCTCAACAAATGTTGACAAATACTCTCATGGGTTTTTTTTAAAAAGTAACAAGTTTTAAAATATAACCACCCTGTTTAATAATTGTGCATATTATGGTCCAGGTAACTTGTTGACATTTCCCATCGTTTGGACCAACTGGGTTCTTTGTGGAAAACAGACACAAAGCTTCAGGCAGCAGCAAGCTCAAACGTTACAATGTCACCTGAAGTCGGTTTGCTTTTGTCGCTGACTTGAGAACTTCGGAGCATCTCTGAATCACCCGGACTGTAGATGTGGCTGTCATTTTTAATGACAGTAGGACGTATATTGGCTCCCATTGCCTGCCAAGTGGCCAAGCACAATCCTTTTTCTCCCCCCAGCGTCCCGGGAAGCTCAGCCTGGGGCCAGCGCAGACCCCCGCACCCCGCGCCCGCGGTGAGCTGGGCGGTGGACCGGCCTCAGCTACCCTGAAGCTCGGCCGGCTCCCGGGAGAGGGGCCTGGAGCTGCGGGCAGCGCCTCCTCCGGGGAGGGGCGGGAGCTCGGCTGCGAGAGCTTTTCCTAGGGAGTTGCCTGAAAGCAAGCAAGCAGGCAAGAAGGCGGAATTGCCGATCTCTCCAGTCGCCTGTTTTTTTTTTGCACAGTTTTCAGCAGTCGTCTCCACTCATTTCCCTTCTGCAAAACTGCAAATCACCACCAATTTGCACCAAAAAGGGGCGGGGGGAAGGAAAGAGCAAAGCTCATACCCCCTTTGCACCCCCCTTTCCTCCCACCCTCCCTTCCTCTCCAGCTCGCCCTCCCTCCCGCCCTTCTCTTGCGGCCGCCGCTCGGTCTCGGACTGTGTGTGTCTCCGACGGGACTTGGCAACTTCTGGGTTATTCCTCAGCCCCCTCCCGAATGTTCCACCCTTTGCCATGAACCGGACCGACGGCCGCAGGGGAGGCTTTGCTTTCTGCCCCAGGGCATGGCGGGTCGCGCCCCGGGACTGCGCCGGGGCGCGGCGGCCCAGAAGGAGAGCGTGGTAGAGGAAGAGCCGCAGGAAGGAGGAGCGGGGACACCTCCGGCGGCCGCGGGCCGGACGCGCCCCAGCGCGGCGCCGAGCTGCGCCCGGATGGCCCCGGGCTCGCCGCGCGCACCCGGCGGCTCCCGCGTCCGCGGCCGCCGCGCGCCGCCCGCGCCGGGCAAGCTTTAAAATTCTCAAGTAGGAAGAGACCCCGCAGGACAGAAGTCGGGGCTGGGGTGGAGCGGAGGATCGTCCGCAGCTTTGCCGAGAGAGCAGAGGAGGAAGGCTGGTCGCCCCGCCCGGGCTGGCTTTCAAGTGCAAGGCGTCCCTTTGGAGCGCCTGGTATTTTCTCCAGGAGTTACTCGAAAGCCGAAACTTTCCGCGGCTCGTGGGCCTGCGGAGAAGCCGGAGGGATCGCGAGGGTGGGTCAGGGGGAGGCAGGGCCGGGTGTCGGGGCGTGTGCCGGCGTGGGGGCGTCGGGGCGCCCTCGGGGGCGCGGTGAGGAGGGCACAGCATGGCAGCGCCCGGCGAGGCCGCCCGGGTCGGGGACCAGCCCGGCGCCGGGGGCGTGAGTCCGGCCCCCGCGGCCGCGGGCCGCCGCCGCCGCCGCTGGGGCGACCTGGCGCTGCAGCCGCCCCGGCGCTCGCGGAAACTTTCCCCGGCGCTGTGCGCGGGCTCCCTGCCTCTCCTGCTGGCGCTGCTGGTGAGGCTGGTCCGCGGGGAGACCGGCTGTGACCCGGTGCAGAGCAAGGAGGCGGTGGCGGTGGCGGCGGCGGAGGCGGCAGCGGCCCCGGGAGCAGAAGGGGGCGTTCTCCCGGGGCCTCGGGGAGGTGCTCCCGGGGGCGGTGCGCCGCCCAGCCCCTGGCTGCAGCCCTCGGCGTTGCTCTTCAGTCTCCTGTGTGCCTTCTTCTGGATGGGCTTGTACCTCCTGCGCGCCGGGGTGCGCCTGCCTCTGGCGGTCGCGCTGCTGGCCGCCTGCTGCGTGGGGGAAGCGCTCGTGCAGATTGGGTTGGGCGTCGGGGAGGATCACTTACTCTCGCTCCCGGCCGCGGGGGTGGTGCTCAGCTGCCTGGCCGCCGCGACATGGCTGGTGCTGAAGCTGAGGCTGGGCGTCCTCATGATCGCCTTGACTAGCGCGGTCAGGACCGTGTCCCTCATTTCCTTAGAGAGGTTCAAGGTCGCCTGGAGACCTTACCTGGCGTACTTGGCTGGCGTGCTGGGGATCCTCCTGGCGAGGTACGTGGAGCAAATCTTGCCGCAGTCCGCGGGGGCGGCTCCGAGGGAGCATTTTGGGTCCCAGCTAATTGCTGGGACCAAGGAAGACATCCCGGTATTTAAGAGGAGGAGGCGGTCCAGCTCCGTGGTGTCCGCCGAGATGTCCGGCTGCAGCAGCAAGTCCCATCGGAGGACCTCCCTGCCCTGCATACCCAGGGAACAGGTAAGCGCTGACGAGCTCCTCTTCTCGCCTCTCGGGAAAACTTGAAACATTTGGGATCTGCCACAAAGCGGAGGGAGTTCGGTCGCTGGGAACTAAAGCAAAGATAGACTACAAAGTGGTGTAACTTCAATGGTGTAACTTAGTAGGAAACTACCGAGTTTTTCTCACCCTCTCACACTATGTTTTATAACCTGAACAACAGAAGCACGAGTAAGTAACAAAACGAGATGGCATTTTGCAGGGTCTTCCACAGCTGGGCCAAGTTTTTAGATCGGCTACACCTGGCGTAGGGCTTCCCTACACTTTTAATTACCTTCATTTTTTTCCTTTAAGCAGAAATTTTCGGATTAAGTTTATTGTTTTTTTAAGCAATGGCTGATATTTAAGCATGTGGATTTTACTAGATTTATTTCTATGTCTTTTAATGAAATTTCTTCTAAAGTGACAGGTAAATGGTCATGGAAGTCAGTAAAAAGATTCTAGAGTAAGAACAGGGAATACTTGAAGGTGAGGTATTGATACATTTTCTGGTTTTGCATGAAGTTTTACCTGAAGAGACTGCATCTGGTGGTGCCCAGTTTGTTTTTAAAAGCAAATTGGGTACATACATTATTACATGTTAATATGTTTTGTATCATAACCATAAACTTCAATTTGGACAGTATGTTTGAACTTCAGAATTTGTCATAATCGTGATCTGTGCTGCTAGTGTTAACTAAAAAATATTTCTCTTGAGCTTTCACATATTTAAGTGGATATTTAGAAATTACCAAAACTTATTCAGGTTCTACAGGAAATATTGAGACTATCTCTAAGATTGCTGGTGGTGTAAATCTTTTAGAACGGAGGAGGAGGAATCGAATTATGAGTGGAGTTGTCCTAGATAAAAGTTTAGTGAATTTGGGGGTGTGAATCTCATTATCATTAGGCATTTTAAGACTGTAAAATATAGTTGCTATAAGGGCTTAAGTGAACAAACCCCAATTTTAAATTCAAATTGTATTTGAAAAAGCATACTTAAGAGTTCACCAGTCTAGGCCAAGCTGATTTGACACTTGGGAGTGAGGGTGGTGGAGAGCTGGTTATGTACAGCAAGTGGAAATTTACACTTTTCCCATTTAAATTTATGTCTGCTGCTGGTACTATTAGGACAACTTTAGGGAGTGAGAGAATATCCCAAGATAGGGTAAGCATTTTCTTCTTAGGGTATTTTGTAGATAATCAGTTAGGTATTTGTAAGAAATAGCAGTCACCATATGGTGTGGGTGGCTAGTTTGTTTCTGAAGTGGATTTGATTACACAGAATGTGGTTGTTTGACATTATTTAGCAGAATGGATGACAACATCATAGTCTCTCTGTTTATTTTAAAACAAATGTACTTATTTAACTTTTTGTTTAGATAGAGTAAACATTTCTTGGGTTTAAGCTTACTCTAAGAGTGAAATTAAAAACAGTCCATTGACTGATACTTAATTTTGGAAGAAATTTGGTAAAAACCAAAATGAAGTAAGCTATCTATTTAAGGGTAAAACAATTAAGGGGAAACATATAAATTTCTTTTCAAAGATACAGGAAAGAATTTTTTGAAAATATCACTGCCAGTTTAAATACGGTTAGAATATACTTTATAGGGAAATCTGATATGATCCTTGCACAACTGAACCATAATTTCTGAGGGAAATCTGTGATTTAATCATAAATAACTTGACTCCAAATTAATATCATTTAACTTCTGAAATTAAATTTCTGAAATATTAACATTTAAAAGTTAAGGAGTTAAGAGTAGATTTAAGATTTGAAGGTATTTAGGTGAATTAACCAGCAGTGTTAATTAACTAACAGTTTTTTATTGGTTTTCTCTGGTTTGAATTGATAAATGGAGAATTTGAATAACCTGTGAACTTCTAAGAAAATAGCATTGCAGTTTTAAATGTTTGCTGTTATTGCTATTGAAATGCATATTTATAATCTATTTCAGTCATTTTCTTTGGTTACTATTTTCTTAAAGGCGGTGTTTATGAAGAATAAAATGAGAAAGTGTCTCTCTTACGGTTGATGGAAAAACAAGGTTACATTTAGCAGAAATTTAGCTCCCTTGATGTTTTAATGAGGGCATGGGTGAGTGTGTAGGTGTTGCTTAAGACTAGATTTTATATATGACCCATTAAAATTACTGTGAGCATAATTGTTGGGGAGTGGGAGGGGTGGGAACTAACCTGGAAATAGTATCTTATAAGGGCAATATCTCATACGTTAACCTAAGTATGTGAAAAGTTCAGGAGCTATACAGTAAATGGCTTATCTGTTTTATCATAAGGAAACAAACTTCTGATTAAGGGTGCAAAGTGTACCACTGTCATCTGCATATTTTATGAAGTCAAGCATCAAAATAGTAATAAAACATATATATATATAATGTTGCGCAGATTGCTACCTGGTTAGGAGTTCTTTTCTGAAAAAATGTTTACTCTCAACTCAAGGCAGTACTTAGGCAACAAGTGAATTTTAAGTAGAGGCAAAAGGACATAAAACACAGAGTCTGGCAGAGGCCTCTTGAGAATTTATTTGGACTTTGCTCATTGTGAGGTTTAAAGGTGAGAGAATTTCAGCCTGTTCTTCGCCATATGAATGATAGTGGCTACTTGTTATGAGCTGTCTCTTCAATGACTCAATTCTAAAAGGTCAAGGAGAACAGATGATAAAATTCTCATAAGACAAACCAACTGACAGATATATTTTCCTGTCTCCCTCCCTCCCTTCCTCCTTTCCTTCCTGAACCCTAATTAAGCCTATAGATGGATATTGCGTATGGGATGAGTTTTACAGTACTGATGATAAAGATGACATCAGGTACAAAAAGGAGAAATGGGTCTAGTCTTCAGTCATGGAATTAATCCCACATTAGGTATGTCTGTGAATGCAAGTGAAGGTATCTTTATCTTAAGTGAAGATGATGTTACAAAGTTGGTAACATCTGCCTGGCTTCTAAGGCTTCCTACCAGGCCAGTATCCTCAAGACTGAGGTATCTTTTCTAAGTGGATGTTCACAGCGGAGAGCAGGCATGTTTCTCTCAAGTGATCACTGTCCCCTCCAAACACTGGAATATACAGAGGTACTTAGATTTTCTTGAATTATTAGATATTATGTATGATAAAGAAATGTCATTTTTCAACCTAAAATTTTATGTGATTTTTAACCTTTTGGAAATTGAATTTGAAGGAGTGTCTATTCTCTTCACACATCAAAGAACACAATTGGCTAGTCTTTCCTCTCTAATTACTCAATTACTGTGACCACCTTAGATATTCATTTCTGAAAGATTCCAAACCAGTGCCATTTTTCTGCTAAAGGTTAAGAAGAATTTAATATTTTTGCAAATGGTTTTACATAAACACAAGGCATTTGCTCACCCCCGTTAATGTAGCATTTAATGATAGAATTCTTTGTGATGGATACAGTGTCAGTCAGGAATATCAGTACAGCTGTATACTTTATCTTGTGTAATTAAAAACCAAAATTACTTCCCATGAATATTTCCCATAAAGCTCTTAATTAAATATTTTTAGCGAAAATAGATTTTTGTAGGAATGTAAAGGAGTCTGGTGGTTGGCTATCAAAAGCAGAATCAAGTTTTTCATCCCTGATGTAAGAAAGGTATTTTCAAGCGAAAAAATCATACAAAAACATATTTTATGAAGTCAAGAATCAAAATAGTTATAAAACATATATATATATATAACGCTGCTCAGATTGCTACCTGGTTAGGAGTTCTTTTCTGAAGAAATGTCTACTCTCAACTCAAGGCAGTACTCAAGATAGAAATAGGAGCAGTAAAGATGGTTTTCAATGGTAGGCATATGGTAGGCCTTGTTACGTCTCTGGTAAAAAGTATAACTTACTTGTGTTTATAGTGCAGATGTAAAATAAACAAGTATTTCTTCTGAAAATGAAGAATATATTATCCTTTAAATTCCTAAATACATTTCATTTTAACATATTTCTCCAATTGAATAACTTTAGGAACAATTAGGGGTTTTAAGTTAAATTGTATATTAACTTGTCACAATTGTATAACCGTCACATTTCAGTGGTATAATTTAGTTTATGGTGATATAAAGAACAATAATGATTATTTATTATCTGATGACAGAATTAAAATTAATTAATGTAACTTCTGAAAACACAAAAAGGAAAAACAAGATTTTCTTATCCCTCGGGAAAGGTGAAGGAGAGTTTTTCTGTGTGAGGGAACAAAATTGTGATTTTATTTTGTGACTGCAAATATTTAAAGCATACTGCAAAACTGTTTTAACGGACAGAAATACTCAGTGAATCTATATAAATTTACAGAGGTTGGAAGGAGTCAAACAGTAATTTTACTCTTTCTGTATTGAGTCTAAAGTGTAAAAAGTTAAAACTGTAGAACTGAAAGAAATGCTGTGTATGCTGGGCTGTCATGTTAATTCAATAAACAACCAGAACAGTGAGTCTGTGTATGAAATACATTTTGAAAAGCCTGGGGAGGGGGTGCAGGCAGGCAAGGGTGAGCGACACTGGCATGAAAAAACATTCATTATATCTGTAGTGACATTTGTGTGAAGTTGTTGTATTCTCTTAGGAAATACAGCTCTCAGGATAACCTCTTCAATACCCTAGTTGAATAAAGGCTTTACCAAATTGAATTTCACTTCTATTTTAAATAAGTTCTTATTTATTACATTGAAGTAGGGTGTTTATGAACCCCCAAAATTAGAAATACTGCTATATTTTATAAGATTTTCAGTTATGCTTTGTTCCAGTAACAGCCCAATCGAGTTTATGCAGACTTCATTGAAAACTTGTGTTATTTAATCTATCAAAAGAGATAAGTTTATTTTTGGGTTTAGGGTGGGCATTGCGTTTTTTCAGAAAACAGTGCTGTGAGATGTAATCTCATGGATGTATGAAGGTAATCAATGTGATAGCCTAAGAGAGTTTGACATGCTGCCTTCGCACTGGGCAAATTCCTTTAGCTTTGTGTAATTATGTATAACCCCACATGGTGGTTGTAAATTGTTTATATGGTTGGAGATGTGTCTCCTATTCCATGGAGTTTTCCTCTTTCTTCTTTTCCTCTGTGTGTGTTATTTATAATTTTTCTTCTAATGTTACCTAAAGATGTACTTTGATAATGATCAACTGAACATTATTTCCTTAAGTAGGAATTTAAATCCTTTCAGTAAACCTATCTATATCACTATGAGTATAGTGAGAACAATCATTCTATATAGTAGTATAATGTGTCTTAAAGCCTGTAATATTTTTACCTTTATTTCAGTTTTTAAAAGGAGTGTTGTGTTTTCCTCATCAGGCTACCCTACGGTATTATCTTAACTTTGAACTCAGAGTGTCTGCTTGCACTGTTGTCAATATAAAATACACAGGTTTAATTATGTTGGGTGAAAAAATTCCTAAAAGTGTGTTTAAGCTGTAATTCAGAGAAAGCTATTGGATAACAATTGTTAAAAATATTGGTAGGCCATATGTGCTCACCATAAATGTATACTATTTAAAAGGAAGATGCTACCCTTAGCTAATGTAATCGATGAAGGATTTTGGTCTGAACCTATAAATGTCATATCAACACATTTCTTTTGTGCATTGGGCCTTGTGCTAAAAATCATACAGATTGTCCAGAGAAATAGGATGTAGCACCTGTCTCTCCAGAGTGTAGAGCCTAGTTAGTGTAAAGAGACACCCACATAAGAAAAGGGGAAATCACAGTAAAATATCTAAATGACCTCTTATGTAACAGTTGAAGGAATGCATATAATAGCTTAGAGTAGACTTTAAATCTAGATCTAGAGCCATTCATCTCTTCTCTGAAATTTTATGTAAAACTTCATCTGTTATATTTCTTGGGGGAAAAGTCTATAATTTCATAGATCTTCACAAGGTCTCAGAATGGAATGGTTAACCGTAAATGTTTTAGATTTTGAGCAGCTTACATTCTGAAGACAGGGAAAACTTTTTCTTTGAAATGGAAAATAATTTTGTATACATGTATAGGACTTCTGAAATAGAGCTAAAAATATTACAGACCTTAAGACACATTATACTTCTATATAGTACAATGATTGTTTTCTTATCTTGAGGTAGTTTATGGCCATAAGTACCTTGTTGCAATGAGATCTTAAAATGTTTAATTCTGTGCAGGAGACTAGAATTAGTCTGACTTCAGAGAGAAGGAAACTGTGGGAGAGTCAACTAAATGTATGTAGCTAGCCTGAGGCAGATTGTTGGCTTTTATCCAGTTCTCTCTTGGACTTGAATATATTGCTAGGGGAACAGAGTCAAGCTGGTAATTTTAAGCCTAGGTATCATTTGTGATTTTACACATAGAGCCAACTCTTAATTCTCACTCAGAATTAGAAGACTGAGTAAAACCCATTGAATGTACAGATAACACAAAACTCCTTTGAACCATTACAATGAATTTTTTGTCATCAAGTACAAGGAGGCAGTCTCTGGAACGTATTATTCAGGACTGTGTTCCATAAATGAATATCAGTTGCCCTGCAAAGTCTACCTTTGTGGAGACTTTATCTCATCAAAAAAGACTATGCAATATGGTGGCTTAAATATTGATTTTTTTCATTTTAGTTTTCCAATGAATTGACTTAAAAATGTTCAGGATTTCAAAATTCAAGGCAAAAAGTAATCTGTGCGTCAGTAAAGCATTTCTTTGTTAGTCAAAACAGCTGGTTGTTTGGTTCACCTAAATTATTTTGCATAGCTTCCTTAGGAATCCATTAAAATGTAAGTAAATAGGATACTTTAGTATGTTAGTAATATTAGGGGAGATCATGAAGAACATTACCATTTAAAAGGTGGAAAACTATTTGGGGAAAGTCACAGCTAATGCCTGCTTGATTTGGTTAGTCACCATTTATTATTGAGGAATCTAGATGGTTATTCAAGATTTTAAGTATCGCCAGTCCTGCTAAAATGGTACTAGAATTACTTAAATGTAATTCCAAAATATGAATAGTAATGAGAAGCACATTATTTCTGTTGGTGTGTGTTTGTGTATGCATGCCTGTGTCTGTGAGTTTTTCCTCTGCCAGGAAATTGCTCTGGTTTTATCAATTTAGTGGAGAAACAGTGTCACCCAGTGGCTTTGGTGAAAACAGTCCTGTAAACACTATAGGTAAATGCTGTCCAGTAGAAATATAATACGACCACATATTTAGTTTTAAATTTTCTAGTAGTCACATAAAAAAGTAGGAAGGAACTGGTAAAACCCATGATAATGGTTAATCCATTATATGCAACATAAAATCAGTATGAAAATCAAGATATTTTGCATTCTGTTTTTGCACTGTCTAAATATCTGGTGTGTGTGTGTGTGTGTGTGTGTGTGTATTTTTTTTTTACATTTACAGCATATCTCAGTTTGGTGTAGCCACATTTCAAGTACTCCGTAGACATATGTGACTGATGGCTACCTAATAGGACAACACAGCTGTATATTTTTAAAAGAGATGAAATACTTGAATATTAATGTCACCTCTTCAGTTATAATGGCAAATCTATGCAGATTTAATGATAGGACTTAATATACAATTGTTCAAATTCATATGTAATCTTGATAGCTCATTTTGGTACCACGATCTACTCTAATAGCTGGTAAATCTTTTCTCCTTTTCCCCATTTCCTATCGTCACACATATTTTAAGATGTGATCATTTTAATTGGAGGGGGAGTTAATAACGGAGTTCATAAAGGGAATCTTTATGTTAACTTGATTGTAAGACAGTGTCAAGATTTCTAGTTAATGATGTATTTGACTTTCAGAGTTTGATTTGGCAACACAGATTTCCTATGTATACAGTGTGAACATGTGATCAGTCATGTTCCCCATGATTAGTCTGTAATTGGGTTATCTAATATCTCTTTAGCAATGAAAGTGCTTATGTTTATAGTTCAAGTCGTTATCTTTGTAACTTAGGAAACTAAAGTGACTAACCTGCTAGCAGTTTTAATGGATGAAAGTTATAACAGTGCCTGTAAAGGGCTGATGACTTCTCCCTCTTGCTTACACAAACACTACTTTCATGGATATACAAAATGAAAATGGTTCCATTTTATGTATAGAGAAGATTGGAAATTTTTATAGTGGGGCATTTCTAAACTAGGAATTGAGATTAGGTGGCTTTTGAAGTTCCATGTGATTTCAGACTGCAGGGTGAACTCAGAAAAACGTCCAGATGAAAAAAACGAGCTTTTAATTGTCTCCTTCCCTCCATCTCCTCTCCCTAAACACTATGAATTCATTAACTGTAGGCATAGTTTCAATGCTACATTGAGAATTAATGAGAAGATTACTTTTTTTATGTAGCATGTTCCTTTTATACATAGACATATAGAACATTTTACGTATGCTTTTATTTTGTGTGTAATGTTTAATATCCATGTGTAAGGCCTACATGGATTTTTTATTTATAAATTTCCTTTTTACACAGCAGACATGTTACTTATTTGTGCATTTCACATAAGAAATAATGAGATAGATAGATTTTCATGTATAACTTAGGAAATAATCTAAAAAAAGCAAAAGGCAGTAGAATCATGCTATACAAAAGAGTATGTTTGGCTAAATTGAAATAAAATGAACTCAGGATCACTCCTGGGGAAGCTGGCTCAATTTAGATTTATTGAAGTATCTAGGTGAAGAATAAAATGCCATAGTCATCATAACTGTTATTTGAAAGAGTTTGTTTTTGCATGTAATTAGTTATTTGTCCCAGTTAATTTTGAAATTTCTTTAAATTAGTGCAGAGATTGGTCTTACTGTGTTTTACCAGTCTTCTTTTCCAACAATATATATGTGGGTATGTATATAATCACAAGGAAATGCATTAAATTCCAGTTTTTTGAACCTAGTAGATTCTTTTTCCACAGTGTGTTTAAAAATTTAAGGAATGTCTTTCTATCCCCCACACCCGACAGTACCTTGTCAGAATACTGAAATAATTTTATGCAAGAAACTTGTGGTTTTGGTTTAATAGGATTTCAATAAAAAAATTTTCCTTCTTCTGAAATAAGTTTAAATAACTGAACATTTATGCTATGTCTGTGGCAAGTGTTTCCCCCTTCCCAGGCATAATCCACTTAATAAACCTAATGGAATTTTGAAGTCATAGAAATATTATTTGGGGGGAAATGTTTTATTTTGTGGCAACCCATGTGGAGTCAGCATCCTTAGGAGTTTTTAGAACTAGCATGAACACTGATTAAGGATATAGTTCCTATTTTTAAACTAAGTGTTTCAGAGGGTAAAGTTAACATGTCCCCTTAGGAGATGCTCCTGAGGAGGTAGTGTTTGTCCTTGTAGTAAGAAACATCCCCTTGTTTGAAAGTTAACTGTTTTGGGGTCCTGATTCAGGAAAAGTCTCGTAGAACGTTTGAAAAGGAGAGAACCTGTCGAGTTGCCCAAGCTACCTTGAAAATTTGCTTTCTAGGCTCAAGAAAAAAGAAGGCAGATTCAGATCATAACAATTTTCATTATAAAAGGAATCAAATTTTTTAGCCTCCTCGTCTCAGCTATAAATATTTCCTTTAGAAAATTCTGGCCCCACGCTTTGCTTGTCATAAGTGCCGGCTGGAAGGATAAATGGATGGAAAGAAAAGAAATGGCTTTAATCTGAAATATTTATCTTTCCAATCTCCTGAGATTGAACTAGTGATTAAATAAATTTAAGTAAACTTCTGTAGAGAGAAGAAAAGAAATTGGTATTAACTGGTCTATGAACTTACATTTTTAATGTATTTGTATTTAAAAAATATTCTCTTGCATGTGTCTGATAAGGGGCTGAATTTGTCTGTTCCCTTGACTGGAAGGAAATCCCATGTCCAGCGTGAGTCCTAGATAATTATTTTTAACTCCCTCCCAACTGAAAATAACAAAAGCTACCACCAAGATCATTGTAGTATAAATTTTAGAAAGCTCTCTGAAATTAGGGTGTATTTTTAAGAAAAAATTTCAAGTCTTTTCCTCGTCCAACGTATACATTAATTAAGAATAAGCTTTGACTTTCTACAGTGTTGCCAGGTGGTCTTCAACAACCACCTTCTTACACTCTATTGGTCTGTATTCTTGTTAGAGGTTTTTATTGAATTGTTGAATTTCCCGAAATGCCTATTGTAAAGTAAGTACTATCTCTACTTTATCTTCTACTTGTGATCCATTACAAAATATATTTTGAGCCAATTGCTTCTAGAGATGACTTTGTGAAATTAGCTTATTTAAAATGTCACACAACTGTAGTGCTGGTCCCATGGTACTGAATGATCTAGAAGTTTTGTAGCATATTTCAAAGTCCAGTTCAACTGAAACACCAACAGTTTGTGAAGATTTGTTGCAGTAACAAGTTTTAGTTTATCCAGTCAATTTTTTTTTGGTCCATGTAATTTTTAATAGAACTTGTTAAAATAGAAAGTTTAAAAACCAATAAGAATATTTTGTTGCTATATTTTTAATAGGTAATAAAGATAGTGTCATATCCTGTCACTGAAATCAGAGGCATCTCTTTTAAGTATGTTAGCCAGATTATCATTCCTTTAAATAAACTAGGAGTACAGTGTTTTGAAAAGTTATTTCAAGCTTTCTTTTATAGAGACAACTTTCTTTTAGTTTGTGGATGTCAAATAGTCTCATAGGTGGATTTTTTAAAATAAAAGTTATTGCTGAAAACTTTCAGAATTTGAGATTTCTTTGAATATATTTTTTAAAAATCTGAATGTTGGTTCCATTTGAAAATATCAGCTATAAGCCAAGAATTTAGTTATAAATCTACATTTTGCAATAATCAAAATATATTCCTGTAGACAAGCCATTTCTAAATTTATTTGACATTTTTATAAAAAAGTTAAAGGCAAACCCTTTTAACTATGTTTTCATTTGGGGACAGGAAGCTGTGTGTCTGTACCATCTTGAATGGTTTGTTTTTATGCTTAATGATTTCTTTTTGCTATAATTGGAATTGTTTTTGCTAAACAAGGCCTAAATTGTAGCACAGATACTAAGGCAGTAGCCTTATTTTGTCCACTTCTCTTCATTCCTTTTTACTTGAATAACAATTGGATTGATTCTTCTTAACCCCTTTAAAGAATTACAATTAGAGCTTTTAAATGTTTGCAGTGAAACTTCTGTAAACAATTAACTAGTCCTGAATGAAAAGTGAAAATTCGGTTTGGAATGTCGGATGCAAATGCAACTGAACACTGATTTATCTAAAAAATAAAACAGCATTCAGAAATAGAAACTGATCATAGTAAATGAGTGAAAGAAATTAATGCTAGTATTTTGCTTGTGCAGAAAGACTAGATCAAAATCAAAATAATTCCTCAGTTTAAAAAAATGTTACTGTATGCTCTTTCGGGAACATAAAGTTGGTACACTTAAAATCTAGAATTCTTTATGATTTGGAAAGAGAAGATCCTGAGAGAGTCACTTTGGAACACTGCGTAGGAAGTCCAGCCATGCATTGGTTCCAGATCTGTCATTAGACCACAAGCATTTAGATTATTTTTCAGAGGTCATAATGGTATTCATGAACTTTCCTGACATTCATTTACTTTATGAGACATTAATTCTTATTCTTTAGTTCTCTAGCACATTTATCACTTTGACTTATAAATGTACCGCTGTGGGAAGCTTGTGTGAACTTTCACCTCTTAGGTGACCAGGTTGATTAAAAATGTCAGCAAGTAAATGTTATCTTATTTAATATCCAGTACTCTCTTTATTTCACATTAACTATTTGTTACCTTCTCAGTATTTCAACATTCCTAGATTCTCTTTTCTATTTCCCTGGTGCTAATTAATCTTATGAAATTATAATGTCATGTTAATCAAACTATTGTTGATGAATTCTAACAGTAAATGCCTCTGATTAATAGATTAAGAGACTTCTTCAGATGCTTTAAAAATGAGTGAGAAGATGACATGACCTCACCTACTTTAATTACGTATCATCTGGCACTTTCTAAATCGAGTTGCTTGCTATAGTTCTCAAATTTTAGTTTGAATAGAAATGATTGAGAAGCCTATTAAAATGTAAATTCCTTGTTCCTATGGTCAGATATTCTGATCTACTTATCTGTGCAGTGGTGGTGGTGGGGGTATCCAGATATTTAAAGTTTTAATGTACACTTTAGGTGCCAGCATGGGGAGACATGGGGTTACAAACTTCAGTCTGCTAAAACTGGACAGAAGTTCTAACTTCTGCAGTTTGGTTAAATAAATAGTTAAAAAGTGCTTGGCTCAGTATTATGGGAGAAACTAATTTATTTATACCAACATACACGCACATGGAGAGATTATTTTATGAACCTGTAACATTCATAAAATTTTCACTTTGATTTCCCCATTGAGGATGCCTCAGTAGTTGTGTGACCACTCTGCATATCAATTTCTTCTTCTGTAAAACAGAATAACAGTTTCACAGCCAATCTTTGTAAAGCTTAAATAAAAATGAGTTGCTATAGTCAATGCTAAATAGAAAGAGTATGTGCATTGGACTGAGGTCAAGGCTTTGTAATAATATACAAGTTTTTTCAACTTCCTGAACTTTAATAACCCTATCTATAACATAGGAATATACAGCTTACTTGGGAAGGTATGAAGATTAAATTAGTGGGCGTTGGTTCTTGTTAACCATTCCTTCCAGATGAACAAGAATAATGTATATTCCTATCCACTAGGGCCGTGTCATTGAAGGCTGTGGGCTAAGTATCAGAAAGTACAATGTAAAACAATGCCAACAAATTTGCACTTAGTAAAAGAGAACCAGACTTGCAAGTTTCACGGAAGGTGCAGGGTATCTGGAAGCTAATTAAAATGATGCTAGAGAGTTGCTTAGTCAAACTCCCTGACAAATGAAGAACCTCCAGAGCCAGAAAAGTTAATAGAAAAATCTGACAAAGATGGTGACAGAGGTGTTTCAGAAGAAAATGCTGTGAGTGGAAAAAGGATGACGAAAAGTATTGAAGAAAATCGATGGAGCCTTTGAACATGTCTGTAAAAATGGCCATTGATGCCATGGAGAGTCAGCTATTCAACCCTGTGTCATACAAATCAAGAAACTTGATTTGTGCTCTAGTTGCCCTTTTAACCCGTATCTTTTTGAAAAAGTTGTTTTCAGAATTTTTGCTCCATTTTTTTCTGGTGAAATTCCAGTCATCCCCCTGCCTTTTTCTCCTTATTTACCATCGGTACTGTGATCCTCAGATAACAGGGACTTCCTGCCTATAATCTATGGAGAGCAGCTTGTACAGCCCTGGCTGAGCACCGGCCCCCAGCCGAAGGTAGTGACTGTTTCATACGTAATGATGTCGCTTTAGACACTTTATCTTTTTACCTGCTTCTCCAGGTCCCTACTGCAGGTCCTTAATACTCAGACCACTTTTCTTGCAGATTTTCCCACTTACTGAACCATCTTTTAGTCCAGTCTGTGGTAGTTATTTTGGTTTGACCTCAGCAGGAGCAGGCATCCTATATTGCCTCACTCTACCACTACTGGTTTCACTTTAGAAATTCTTTCTGGGGTAGTCAAGTTTTCCCCCAACTTGGTCGTAGAAAGTTGTCTTGTTTCCACTTCTGTGATATAGGAGATGTCAGCAGATGAGTAGGCCATGGGACTAGTTGCAAGACTGTTGATTCAAGTGGAGTGGGAAGCCATTGAAGGGTTTTAAGTAGAAAAAGGATGTAATCAGACTGATGTTGTCTAGGCTGTCTATGTTGAGTGAGAATAGGCGTTAAGATGGAAGAAGAGAGACCAGTTGCAAGACTACTGCAATAGTCTAGGAAGGATTGGGAATTAGACCAAGAGGTAGTGTTGTATTGAAGGCAGTGCCACCAAGATTAGAATAACTGGGTGATATTCTTCCCTTTAATGTTTCCTCTTTTATTTAGGAGCCTAAAATACCAGGAGAATACCGTTTCTTGCTTTTAAAAAATATGGGTTGACTTTTTCTTTTTCAATTTTATCTTCTGTCTTTGCCTTCCACAGGATGTACAAGTTGTGGGCCTTTCAGGAAAGCAGTTAAGTCTCTTTAGATTGAAACAAGTATCATCTAATCAAATATCTTTAATCAAGAGTTATTAGTTAGTTAGGGAATTATAACATTTGGTATGATAAAAGTTGATTTTGAAATTTTATTTATGCAAATGTCTTTATTAAAAAATTTTAATTTTTAAATAAATTTAAGTGTCATTCTCATGCTCTCTCCCTTAAACACATGTATTTGTAGCTCAAGTTTTAATATCTTAAGCTCTAATATAGCAAAAACATTAGACTGTTCAAAGAAAATTCAAGGCTTTCTCTTTCTATTAGTCTTTGAATAGTTTGACAAACCCCATTTTTATCTAAAGGCATGTTGCCAATAAATCTCAGACCTTTCTACAGAGGAAATACTTCTATTTTGTTTTCATATTGACTCAGACCATTTGTCAATCTACAGAGCACTTCAGTGATAGGTGCTATATAAATATTTAAATTGTGATACCTTGATCGCACTGTGACTTTTTAGAGTTTGCTAACTCAACCCTGTGGTTAATAGCTGATTATGAAATATTTTACATACCGCTTGGGAGCAACAAAAGATAAGGAAATTTGAAATGTGTGAAATCATTTTTAGTCACATGGGAAAACACTTTGATGAGTGGAGAGGGAAATGGGGAAACAAACAAACAGTATAGCATGCTGTCACCTGTAACAATCAAATGCATAGCGTAAAGAAAGGTTGTCAAAATGTTTGTTTTTGTTTGTATGAGGGTACTCTAGATGATTTTTACTTAATTTTCTGTTTTTTCTTGGTACTTTCTAGGTTTTTAACCCTGCACATGTAATTCATTGTCAGAAAAACCCTTAAAACTTTTAAAGAAATGTAGTTATTTGATATTGTTCCTCTGGATATGTCCACAGGGCCTTTTTAGGGCCCCTTTCCTAGTAGTTGTTGGACTTCACACATGGAAATAACTACTTCAGGTGCTTTAATGAATGGGGATGTGGCCTTCAAAACTGGGTAAACACATTCATAAGTAAAATCCTTTGCATTTCTGACTTCTTGACCCAGATGGCTGGACAGGCTTAAGTGTCTTTTTTAATTAAAATATTTTTTATTGAAATACAGTTGACATACAAAACTATACTGGTTTCAGGTGTACAATGTGATAATTTAACAATTATATATATTTCTACATGCTCATAGAGATAAATGTAGCTACTGTCTGTCTTCATACAAAGATATTACAATATTATGACTGTATTTCTTATGCTGTACTTTCAGCCCTGTGAATATTTTATGATTGGAATTTTGGACTTTTTATCCCCTTTACCTATTTTACCCATCCCCCCAACCTCCTCCCTTAAGGCAACCACCAGTCTATTTTCTGTGTTTGTATCCTTTTCTGTTTGTTTGTGTTGTTTTTTAGGTTCCACATGTAAGTGAAATTGTATGGTATTTGTCCTTGTCTGACCTTCTTCACTTAGCCTAATACCCTCCAGGTCTATCCACATTGCCACAAATGGCAAGATTTCCTTCTTTATGGCTGAGTAATATTCCATTGTGTATATGTACCACATCTTCTTTATCTATTCATCTATTAATGGACACTGAAGTTGCATCCATATCTTGACTATTGTAAATAAATATGTGATAAACATGGTGCATTTATATTTTCAAATTATTAATTTTGTTTTCTTTGAGTAAATTCCCAAAAGTGGAATTACTGAGTTATATGGAATTTCTATTATTAGAATTTTGAGAAACCTCCATACTACTTTCCATAGTGGCTGCATCAATTTACATCCCCAACAGTGTACGAGGATTCCTTTTTCTCCACATGCTCACCGGTGCTTGTTATTCATTGTCTTGTTGTTATTAGTCTTTCTGCCTGGTGTGGTGCTATCTCATTGTGGTTTTGATTTGCATTTCCCTGATGAGTAGTGATGTGGAGCATCTTTTCTTATGCCTGTTGGCCAGGCTTAAGTTTCATATGAGATTGGAGGCTTATCCGGTACATGACCCTCTGGAATGCATCCTTGACACTATAAATTGGGATATACACAATTTTTGTAACTACCTGAAAATATGGTTTTATGAAAAATATACATGTATGTTAAAATACATACACATATACTGCAATATGCTTCAATTTTTACAAAAGTTTTTGGGCTTATCTTAGGTTAAAAAAATGGTAACAAAACTCTTAACTCCATGATTGTGGTTATGCTGAGACGAACCAAAAGCAGATTGTGTTCTACCAAAGAGAGAAGATTCTTTGTGAAACATATATAAGGAGAGTGTAATCAGAGTATTAAGGTTACTTCACTAATTATGAAGCCAGTAAGGTTGTAAATAAAAATCAAATTCACAATAATTGTTTTTTAATGTAATGGACGTTGAAAAAAATTATTTTGCCTGAAAGAATCCCCTGTGCCAATCCCCTGTTTAAGTACTTATTAAATATGTAATATAATTTTTCTAATAGTTTATGCATAGTTTAAAAATAAAATATAAGCATTTTTTTAATATTTTAAAATTTCATTTGAATCTCATCTGCAGAAATATTCATTTCCATATTTTCATTATCTGCATCTGATTTACACTGTATATAATATTGATTAATTTTAGTTCATTTATTAGGATTTGTTGATTATTCTTTGCATTTTTGGCACAATTAAGAAATATTGTACATTTCCATTTGCTAAGTAAATGAAAAACGGTATGTATGTAATCTTTTTAAAATTACTTCCTTATCTTGGATTATCAACATGCTTTCTCATTTGAAGAACTGTTAATTTGTGGAAGTAAATTTGAGAGTATTAAATCAGTTCAAATAACTACCTAAAAAAAAAAAAAGATACTGTGGTCTCACTTAAATCCCTTCTCCCCTCCAAAATTCTTTCTAGAAATAAATAACAGAATCAGAGATGGTGGGTGTATAAAAGAAAAAAGAAAAAACAAAACCAACTTTACTCAAGCATCCACCCTCTTTTGACTGTTCCAGCCAAGGGGAGTTAATAGATAAGCACTAGGTGATTATGCTAGCGATGGTTGAGTTAAGGTGACAGAGACCTGTAGGTATTTCTCCACTGAGAGTCTGTGTGTGTTGGAAGCAGGGGTGGGGCTGGGATTGAGGATGTGGGTTTTAGCACTAAGGTTAACATTTGGCTGGAATCCAGATCTCAGCCTTGCAGTTCAGAGATGGACTTTTTCCAGGAACTGGAGGTTATCCATTGCTGAGGCATAGTAATAATAAAATTAGAACTCATGAATCAGAATGTCAGGTTCTTGATTTGTACTGGGGAATTTCACTGTAAGGCCAGAGTGCCAGTACTTACTGGTCAAGTAAGGAAGGTTCTCGTTGCTAGTGGGAAAGTCACCTTTAGCATGGTTAAACCCTGGACTGCAACTAGGGATCTCTGGCCTGTGGGAATTCTCTTCGGGAAAGTTTCACTGTTCATGTTTTTTATTCCAGAATATTTGAAGAGTGCTGATAACTTGCCAGAGAGGGTGGGATTGTCGGGGGAAAGCCCAAAATGGTCCACCCTTGTATCCTTTCCCTGAGCTTCTTAAAAACGATACTACATTGACAAATGTTTGCAGTGTTGAGTGATAAATGCTTTGAAATACATAAAAGGCATGAGAACTTTGCCTTCCAGAAAGGTCACAGCTAAATTTAATGCTTAAATACCATCCCCCCTTTAACATGGATTTCTGGTAAAATTGTCTTTCCTTCCTCTCTGACCTCTTCTTTTGGACTTATGTTTAATTTTTTCATGTTTTTATATTAATAGTAAGCTGACTAGAATCAACTTTGGTGAAATATAAAGACTGTGTCTGTTGTTTCTGCTGTGTTAAATAAGTATGTCAGAGAGAAGAAGAAAAAGAATGTATCTCTAAAGGAGGGTTTGACTATACTTCTCCAGACATGAGGTCCTGAGGAAAACGGCAAAATGCCCTGTGGAGTTGGGTGTCAGGTGTGGAGCAGGTTGTGTTCTGGAAAAAAAATAACAGGTGGAACCTTTTGGTCAGGGGACAAATGGGTTGGTAGGAGATTTTTAACAGCTAAGATAGAGAAAGTTGGGGATGGGGGAGATGAAAAATGGAATGAAAAGTTGGGGATGGGGGAATGAAGAAAAGTGTTTTAGGATGAAGCTGAGAAATATGAATATTATTTTGTCTGCACTGAAGTTACTACAATTTTTTCTTTATTCATAGAGTGATGTCAACAGATTAAGCATCATTTTAATAGCAGTGGATTAGGTGAGGGACTAACTGGACATTTTTGAGAGACATTTAAGAGGCTATTATAAATGTCCGGGTTGGAGACATTGAAGATTTATTAGGACAGTGTTGGTTGGAAAGGAAAGATAATTTAAGAAGAAAATGAAGAGCTGCATTCAACAGGTTTTAGTCAGTAATGATGGCAGCAAGTGCTAATAAAGTGCATGAACAGTCCTTCCAGTTGTGAATCTGGGAAACTAGAGGATTGTGATGCTGTCTTTGAGAAAAAAAGCATCAGAAGATCAGTTTTGTTTTAGGTTCAGAGTAAGAAAGGGAGGATAATGTGTGTGTGTGTGTGTGTGTGTGTGTGTGTGCGCGCACACGTGTGTGTGTGTTTGATATGCTGTCAAAATATATTTTGACATACTCGCCGTGTGTTACTTTAGCAACCTAGTGTGACTTTGTTTGCTTGAAGGGACCCAGTTTCATTTGTCCACAAAAAATATCTCATTATCAGTTAGATTTTCTTACCGTGTTCACTCTCTCAGTATGTATAACATGCTTTTCAGAACCAGAACCCTCTTATACCCTGGCTGTAATGGCAAACAGAGAAAGGTCATAGGCTTTGGCCATTTTAATGCAGACTACCACCCTATTTAAGGTTAGATTTTAAATAGCATCCTAAATCTTACAGGGAAGACAACTTTGCACTCCTGTTGCTGATCTCGCCAATGAAATAGACTGAGTTGAGTCAGTAGACTGCTGCTTCTGTGTGACCCTCCGGGGATTCCTGAGTGATATGCTGTCATAACCCCGATCACATTTTAAAAGTACATGGACAAGATTCTTATCCTCAAACAAATGAATGCTGGCTCATGTAAAAATTGTCTTATTTGAGATAAACTAGGCAGTCTAGAGCAGTTAACCTTATAACATTATCAAGATGATTGCCAATTTGATATTTTTCTTGGGTTATTCTAGATACTTACAGTGGTTTGTCTTTATATAAATGGTTTGTAAATATATATATATATGTAAAATGAAAGAAAAATTCTATATAATTCATGTTAAATATAAGCAAAATAAGCAAAATATTTATATATTAAGTAAACACATGTAAATATACAAATATGATAATAAATAAGTAATAAATAAATAAGCTCCCGTAAGTGCAGTGTGATTTCTATCCTTTGCTCGCTTGGTCCAGTTTCCTGTCCAGTAAATTCATTGCTCTCAGTATTCTCCTAAACTTGTCTTTATTTATCACAGTGAACTTTTGGAGGAGAAATTTCTTTCTTGTTTTACATATGTGTCCCTGTTTCTAGAAAGCCCCACTGCTCTGATATCACAGGGCTGGAGGGAAATTCAAGGGAGAGTCAAATTTATGAAATCCCTACTGAGTGGTGCCCATTAAACTTCTGCATAATCACCATGATGGTGGGGAACCAAGTCCCCTTCCAGACCGTTTCCGCTCCTACCTTCCTCTCTCCCTCATTTTGGAAATGATGGTCCTTTGAAATCAACAAGTCCAGAACCTGGTACAGTAGTTGAGTTGTGGTGTAACTTGAACAAAGAAAGCAGTATGTGACTGGCACCTTTTTTGTACCAAAATAATTTGTGGACCTTAGTTCAATATATGCTTGCTTAAGCACCAATCCTAGACCTCAACTTAGTATATATCAAAATGTGGGTGAGCAGGCAGGGGATGTGTGATTCTGTCACCTACCAACTTACAAACTACTAATCTAGATAGTAAGACCCTTAACATATACTAAGATGACACCTTTTTTTTTCAGCAAAATAATCTGTAGATTTTTTTGGTCAGCAAAAACTTTGAGGAACTTCACAGAGTTAGCACTAAGCTCTGTCTATTTTGTGTTTTTGATACTCTGGACCTGCTGGTTCTTCTTTGATTCAGATGAAAACAGGAAGATTGCCAAGCTTTCTTCTGTGTTAAATATCTTCTGGTGACTTCGGTATGGTTAAGTAGTGAAAAGTGGGAGGAAGTAGCAGTATGTATGTGAAACTCGGTCAAGTATTAGGGAATTAAAATAGTTCCATTTATCTACCTCACCTTCATTCAGAAAAGACCTTGAGCGACAGAAATCTACAGCAAGTTTAATAATGCCATAGGGTCTCATTGGTATAAAATCATAAATGAGAACAGATCCAGTGTGGCAGTATGACATTTTGTCTATGATTTTGTATATAATACTTAATTCGGTATTTTAAAAATTTGGCAAAGTTTTATCTGTTACTCCATATAGGGCTAAAATATAGCTGGAAAGGAAGGCATGAAATTCAATGTACCAAATTATGGGTGCTTTTGGAAGGATAATCAACATAAGATGGCTCTGTCAACGGTGAAATGAACTTTCCATCCTCGGTGAGTTCTTTGAGATGGCCGTCACGATGGCTCTTTGCCTTCTACAAAGGTGCTGGTTCCGTGGTGGGCCTTTTGAGACTCTAACCTGCCCTCTATTCTGGGAAGTTCTGTCTAGGAAGACCTCCCCACCTCCTGAATCTGTGCTGTGGTGAGCCATAGTTACTCATATGTGTGTCACATCGATCAGGTAATGTTGATGTGAGGAAAAAAAAGTTTGCAAATCGCAGTTCTATAAACTCCATCCCAGAAAGGCATGAACCTAATTTGCAGACCAAGTGAGCATTTGCTTTCTGGTCCAAAGTTCCTGTAAGGAGAGAGTTAAAGAAGTGTAGCTTAGAGGAAGGGTTTTTTCAGGAGTTTCATTTGACATCAGTGAAGTAATCTTTCAAGGGGCAATATTTTTTTATTTTTACCGGTCATTTGGTAATTAATCTTGAATTTAATTACTGATTTTTTTTTGAACCCTGAATGACAGACTCTCATAATGCTTCCCGTAAGGGTATGCTTGTTTCCTATAGTTTAGGAATTCATGCTTATAACTTAACAGGGAAATCATATAAATGGGGCAGAATATAGCTAGAATACTGAGTGTTCTAAAAGGATATCTCTGCCTTAAAGATGGTATGAATTACTTTTTCATAAGTTGGCATAAAAAGAAACCTCTTTGTGGCTGTTTGGGCAATAAGTGAAGGTTTATTTTGTTTAACATGGGAAATGAAACAGACTGAAACCTAAAGAGTTGCTCCTGAAACATTTTTATCTAATTTAGTTAAATATTTATTTGTAAAACTCATTAATTATCAGAAAAGCATTGCAAGTATGTAGCACTCTCCATTTTCTTTTAGAAGTGCCAAATCCTATCTTTGTAATCTCCATAGAAGAAAATAACAATTTTATAATGTAAATGTATCAGAACTTCAGTCAGGGATTCTTACTGAGTGTCCCCAGAGTTATAAATAGTGCACTTGTTATCACCTGAGGCAAATTTTGCCCACAGGGAGTATTTGGCAAAGTCTAAAGATATTTTTAGTTGTCCAGACTTGGGAAGTGCTACCAATGTGCATCTAGTGAGCAGAGGCCTGGAATGCCAGTGAACATCTAGAATGCACAGGGCAGCCTCTAAAAGCAAAGAATTAGTGGACTCCAAATGTCAGTAGTGCCGAAATTCAGAAACACTAAGTATGGAGTATTGTACATTTATTTTTATTAGTACTTCATACGGACAGGGGGATGAAATAAATGGAAACTGAATTTTTTTCCCCCTTATTAGGAGTGTGAAAATAGCAATAGCAGAATCTACTGATGAAGAGATTCAGGTAAAGTGCAGAGATTGAGGTGCAAGGCTTTGTTACCAGATTTGGATTCCAGTCTTCACTCCTGCCCCGTTAGCTATCTGGCCTTGGGTAAATGATTGATCCCTCTGAGATAAGATGTTTTCATTAGTAAAATGTGGATAATGAATTCTACCTTACAGATAGATAAGTAAAATGATATTTGCAACCTGGTAAACATTCCATATTCAATAAATGCTAACCACTATTATGTTTAGAATGTAGTTTGGGATCGGTAGAGTAATATTTAATGGTTAAATAGGGAAGGAGGTGGTAGAAATAGTATCAGTAGAGATGAATTTCTTGAATGAATCATAAGGTTTTCACTGCAATTTAAGGTAGCAATGTAGTCTTCGAAAAATCTATCTACCTCTGAAGACCTAGAAAACAATATTGATAACCTGGGGAGATGTACGAGAATGCAATCTTCAAGATAGGAAACTAAAATTAAAAAATGCCACATAATTAACAAATTGCCAATGGGGTTTGTTAAGAAAAAAACGTGTTTTCTTTTAAAAAATGTTTTATATTCTTCTGTATTATTTATTTATTACAAAAATCTTCATGGTTTCTTAGTATAAATGTTGAAAAATATGATTCTTGTTGAAACATTCTTCTAAGTTATAGTTACCCTTTGGCTAAATTATCTCTACAAGTTGGTTTCTTTCTACAAGTGGTCAAGCTGTGGGATCCATTCAAATTTTGCTGGCATGATAAGCTGGTCATAGTGATGCTTTTATCTTCTGTGTTGGCATGTTGTGTTGTCACTGAAGCCAGTGAAATTTGGTCTGTGTGGTGAGTGAAGAGGACAGGAGAATTTATAACTTGAATCTCTCAAGCCAAGGTGCTTTCCTTCCATGGGTCCTCATCAGCAGCTTATTAAAAACTTGAATAAAGGCATAGGAAGCATAGTTATGCAATTTTTAGTTGTCCAAAAACTGGAAGGTACAGATATTCATTTGGGTGACTGGATAGACATTTCAAAACATGCATAGATTTGAACAGTGGGCAAAGAGTAAGAATGTTACATTCGGTAGGCAAAAATGTAAGTTCCTGTAAATTTAGTTGGAGAAATAATTGTTTATTTTCATGAAGAGAGAGATTAGATCACTATTTGATTCCTGTTTTAAATAAAGAATAAATATGAAGGGTTGGATGGCTGCAAGTTCAGTGAGTTGATTGACTCTTAGTAGCTGGTTTGTTGGGCCTGGTTTTGGCAGCATCATTTCCAGAATATTCTACTCATGCATTTGTAGCATTGTAACCAGGTCTGCCTGCTGTATTTTGAGAGGAATGTTGACTACTATGGAGTGGTTATAAAGCCTAGGAATAGTCAAATCTCTGCTTTGGCATATATTAACTGTGTGACTTTGGGTAAATTGTAATGTTTACGCTCTGAAGTTTAGGTTTTGTTATGTAAAAAATGTTTTTAAACTTCCCCATAGAGATGTTTTAGGAATTATCTGAGATGATGATGATGCTAATAATAATAACTATTAAACCTTATGTACTGCTTACTCTGAGCCAGGCTAAATGCTAATGACTTTACTTTTATGAATGTCTTCAAACAAATTTCTTAACCGCCTTACCCACCTTCACCCTTTTCTCCCACCTACCATGCCTGTCTCTGGTCACCAGTCTGTTCTCTGTATGCCTGCACTTGGCTTTTTTATTTTTGTTTTTTAAATTCCACATATAATAGACATCATAATGTATTTGTCTTTTCCCTGTATGATTCATTTTACTTAGGACAGTGCCATCAAGGTTCATCCATGTTGTCACAAATGGAAAGATTTCCTTCTTTTTTATGGCTGAGTAATTTTCCACGTGTGTGTGTGTGTGTACCACATCTTTATCCATTCTTCTATCAGTGGACACTTGGGGTGTTTTCCTCTCTTGACTATTGTAAATAATACTGCAGTGAACATAAGGCTGCCTTTATCTCTTTGAGTATGTGTTTTCATTTTCTTTGGATAAATACCCAGAAATGGAATTACTGGATCATATGGTAATTCTGTTTTTAATTTTTTGAGGATCCTCCACACCGTTTCCCGTAGTGGCTGCACCAGTTTACGTTCCCACCGACAGTGCACAGAGCTCCCTTTTCTCCACATCCTTGCCAACACTTGTCCTTTCCTGTCTTTTTGATAATGGCTGTTGTAACAGATGTGGGGTGATATCTCATTGTGGTTTTGATTTGTGTTTTCTCCAATTAATAATGTTGAGCATCTTTTCATGTGTCTGTTGGCTATTTGTATGTATTCTTTGGAAAAATCTCTATTCAGATCTGTCCATTTTTTAACTGGATAGTCTTTTTTTCTCAATTGAGTTGTATGAGTTCTTTATATATTTGAATATTAACCCCTTATCTGATACATAATTTGCAAATGTTTTTTCCCATTTGGTTGGTTACCATTTCATGTTGTTGATGGTTTCCTTAGCTGTGAAGAAGCTTTTTAATTTGATGAAGTACCACTTGATTATTTTTGCTTTTGCTGCTTTTACTTCAGGTATCAGGTTAAAAAAAAAAAAAAAAAACAACTACTACCAACATGGGTGTGAAAGAGCTTATACCTGTTTTCTGCTACAAGTCGGATGGTTTGGGGTCTTACATCTCCTGATCCTCACCAGTACTCTTGGAGGCTGGTGCTATTATTCTCGTTTTACAGCTGATGAAACTGAAACACAGGAAGATTCATGTCTATATATTCTACTAGTAAGTTATGGCTTAAAAGTTTGCACATATACAATGTCGGGCACTGTGACATGCGTGTCATGATAGTGTGGTGTGATTTACATAACTTTGTGACCTTTAGCCAGGATTAGGAAGTTGCACTCATTTCAAGAAAAGTTCTGAGCCCTGTTCATACTCTGAAGACTTGAAGAGTTATATTTACAATGAACTTCAAGGCAGTTTGTTTCCCCTATAACCATACACTAATGATTTATCAAGTTAGTGTAGTAATACATTATATAAGGATATATGCTTAATATAAAAGATATATATGATGAATTATCAAGTTCATGCAGTATAATAGCAAAACCATAATTGGGTTCAAATCGTTAGCATGATTGAATGATACTTTAAAATTTTTCCCAAACAGGATTTGTACTGTGCCCTTTACTTTGAACCGAGAAAGATTTCCTTTTAAATTAAACTGTAAATAATTGCAGACAATTCAGTCAAAAGGTGCATCAGCCCATTTTCCTAAACGGCAACAAAGGTAATTTTAAGAATTCTGAAAAAGAGGAGACTGCAAATAAGTGAAGGTAAAGGAAGGCTAGTTCATGACAGTACTAACTAAATATGGGAAGGTTTAGAAAAATAGAGGATTTGGTAAATATTTGATCTTTAATTTTTAAAGACTTTCTGATACTATCTGTTCATGAGAATGCCCTTTATTTTTTTCAGGAATGATGGCAATCTCTATCCAGTTCAGTCTTTATCTTTTCTTTTGATCAGAGCAGAAACTCTGAGCTTCATTTCCAAATGAATAATTACTAAGGCTAAACCAATCTAGGGGGAATAAGAAAAATACCTACTGCCCTTTTGGTGGAGAAAGCGGGGGGAATGCATGAGAGGAAGAAATTAGTGTTATTCTGGGGGAGAAACAGCATGACCCACTTGTAAAACTTTTACTATTATTTTAAGTTTTTTTTGTTCTTAGAGGTTATAATAATACCTTACTTTTATTTTCTCAATTTACACATCTTAGGTATCTCACTCTGTCATCAGTTGATTTACTCATGGGTACCTCTAAACCTTTTATGCTGATAACCTTGCCAATAATGTTTGAAAAATATGTAATGAGGCTTTGACTTATAAAAAACCTAATGTTTTCATAAAAATGAAAAAGGGCCATTTAAAGAACTCTGCTTATTTTTTAGCCTTGGTTTCTCTGCATTCCCTAAAATGATACAGCCTGCCAAAAGAGCTTTAGTTTAGTGACCTTCATTCTCATCTATGTGAGAAAAATGATTCTAAAATGTATAAATTAAATGAATGAGAATCGACATGTGAACAAGTTTGTTTAGCAACAGTGAATGGATATATTACTCTTGAACCAAAATGCCTTTTTATTCATCCATTCCTAGGTCTGCAGTATCTCTAAGAAGTTTCAGAGCTAGAGGAAGACTTTGTTTTTTAAAATTGTGGTAACATATGCATAAAATAGAATTTGCCATTTTAAACATTTGCAGGCATACAGTTCAGTGGCATTAAATACATTCACATTGTTGAGTTCACCATCTTCTGTTTCCAGAACTTTTCCATCTTCCCAAACTGAAACTCTACCCATTCAATGAGTATTCCTCCATTCCCACCTCCTGCATCCCTTGGTAACCACCCTTCTTCCTTCTGTCTCCATGAATCTGGTTGCTCTTGGGAATTCTGTAAGTGGAATTATACAGTGTTTGCTTTGGCCGGTTTATTTCACTTAGCATATGGTCTTTAGGTTCAGCCATGCTGAAGCGTGTGCCAGCATTTCCTTATTTAAAGCTGAATAATATTCCATTTTATGTGTATATCACATTTTGTTTCTCCATTGATGGGCATTTGGGTTGCTTCCGTCTTTTGGCTATTATGAATAATGCTGCTATGAACATGGGTGTACAAATAAGATTTTTATATTAGAAAAATGTAATGTAAATCTTTGATAGAAAACCAACAAGATGACAAAGGAGCTGCAGCAAATGTGGGTGACTTAACTGTGTTTATGGAACTGAGACATTCTCCCCAACTGATCCTAATCAGTCACCTACTCATGCAAAGATGAAAGATTACAGGAAGAGAATAAAAGGCATGCATGAGGCCGTTTTAACATATTAACTAGAACCTGTAAATGTTGGGTTAAAACTGAAATTGTTTTGCTTGGCTGGTCATTGCATATGGTATTGAGACTATTAAAGAACTGATTGGAAAAGTTGAAAAATGCTGTGATTTTAGTTTTCTACTAGAAAAGTGGAGAAATCTTTCTTAACAAATAACGGAACTGTCAACAGAAATAACACATTGGTTTCAAGAGTGTTCAATGCTTTGCTTTTCAGTTTTTTTTCAACAAGGAGGAGAGAAATTGTTTCACCTATAAAATCAGTGTACCAATATTTTGAGTTCATAACTGTTGTAAGTTTAGCTCTATTTGGCAAATCTTTTACAAATTTTTGACTGTTACTTTAAACATTCAATTGTGTATTCATAACAATTTTCAATCTAATTCCTAGTGAAGTGGCATTTTTAGAATGATTGAACTGGACAGAGGGAAGAGCTTGTTAAGTTTTCTAGTTGAAAAGCTTGGTAAGATCCTCTGCTTGCATTGTCTGCACAGTTATCCTTCAGTCCTCTCATGCCCACTTCTGTGTTGAGAAATCCACTAGTAGATACTTTAACACTGGTCCTTTCTTTGTCTCAAACATATATGAGATCAGAAGCCAGGGCTCCAGGTGTCACTTTACCTTCAGGAGGTCTATTTCAGTGTTCTGGCACATGTTTGAATGAACTCTATTTTTGAAATAAGGAATTACTACCTGAAGCCAGAGAGATACTGGAGAATAAAAAGCCTTGAGACTCCTGCTGTGTGAAGGAGCGGCACGACGAGACACTGATGAATGTGGAGTATAAGAGCCGAGTTATTCGTTATAAAAGCACATTTTACTCCTTAACATAGTTAATATTTTAATCCACACTTTTGTTTCTCTGACTACTTTGCTCTTTTCCCTATTTCTAATGTTCCCCCAATATGCTAGATATTTCCCAGATATGGCAACTAATTCTCATAGCATGAGAGGTATTATGTATTATTATTCGTGTAACTCAAAGAGGTTAATTAAGTAGCTTACCCAAGATGTCATCATTCATCAGATGCAGAGCCTGAATTTGAGTCCAGGTCTGCCTGGCTCTTGAAGGCTTCCTGTTTCCATTGCCCTAGACAGCAGAAGCATTACTGGAATTTACAGGATATAACTTTCCTCAAAGGGATAGTCATTATTTCAAGCCCTGTCCTTCCCCTCCCCTTTCTACTCTTGCTGTCCTAGTTTACAGCCCAGTCACATCATCCTTGAATGGACTACAGATACCACATGTCTGGTTTCAGACTGCTGCTGTACTATGAGTATCTCAGTAAAGGGACTCGAACGAATGTTTTAGTGTCCAAGGCTATATAAAAATTACGCTTACACTATACTGTAGTCTATTAAAGTGTGCAGTAACATTATGTCTAAGAAAATGTATGCACCTTAATTAAAAAAACTTTTTTTTTGCTAAAAAATGCTAACCATAGTCTGAACTTTCAGTGAGTCATAATCTTTATGCTCAGGGAGAATCTTGCCTTTATGGCTGCTGATTGATCAGGGTTGTGGTTGCTGAAGGTTGGGGTGGTTGTAGCAATTTCCTAAAATAAGATAACACTGAAGTTTGTGCCATTGATTGAGTCTTCCTTACATGGGTGATTTTTCTGTAGCATGTGATGCTGTTTGATAGCGTTTTACCCACAGTAGAATTTCTTTCAAAATTAGAGTCAATCCTCTCAAACCCTGCCACTGTTTTATCGACTAAGTTGATTTAATATTCTAAATCCTTTGTTGTCATTACAGCAGTCTTCACAGCATCTTTGCCAGGAGTAGATTCCAGCTCAGGAAACCACTTTCTTCACTCATCCATAAGAATCACCTCTTCATCTCTTTAAGTTTTATCATGAGATGCAGCAATTCAGTCATATCTTCAGGCTCCACTCATAACTCTAGTTCTCTTGCTGTTTCTGTCTGAAAGTTACTTCCCCCACTGAACTCTTGAGCCCCTCAGTCATCTGTGAGGGTTGGAAGCAACTTTTTCTGAACTTCTGTTAATACTGATATTTTGACCTCTTCCTATGAATTGTGAATGTCCTTAATGGCATCAAATTGATGAATCCTTTCTCAAAGGTGTTCAGTTTGCTTTGCCCAGATCCATCAAAAGAATCACTTTCTATGGCATCCATTGTCTTAGGAACTATATTTCTTAAATAACACTTGAAAGTTGAAGTTATTTCGACCCACAGGGTAGAAAATGGGTGTTATGTTAGCAGCCATGAAAACAACATAAATCTTCTTGTACATCTCCGTTAGAGCTCTCAGGTGCTGAAGAAGTGCATTGTCAATATTTTGAAAGAAATCCTTCTGAGCAATAGGTCTCAACAGCTGGCTTCAAATATTCAGTAAATATTGCTTTAAATAGATGTACTGTCATCCAGGCTTTGTTGTTCGATTTGTAGAACACATTCAGAGTAGATATATCATAACGCTTATGGACCCAGGAATTTGGGAATAGTAAATGAGCATTGGTTTCATCTTAAAGTCACCACCTGCATTAATCCCTAACAAGGGAGTAGCCTATCCTTTAAAAGTATTGATTTCTCCTCTCTCTCGCTATTATGCAGTCCTAGATGGCATCTTCCAATAAAAGGCTGTTTTATCTACATTGAAAATCTGTCATTTAGTGTAGCTACCTTCCTTAATGATCTTAGCTAGATCTTCTGATAACTTATAGCAGCCTCTCCATCAACACCTGCTGATCACCTTACACTTTTCTGTTACAGAGATCACTTCTTTCCTTAAACCTCGTGAACCAACCTCTGCTAGCTTCCAACTGTTCTGCAATTCTCTCTCAGCCTTCCTAGAATTGAAGGACATGAGGACCTTGCTCTGGATGAGGCTTTGGCCTAAAGGAATATGGTGGCTGGTTGATCTTCTCTCCAGACCACTAAAACTTTTCTCCCTATCAGCAACAAGGCTGTTTCACTTTCTTATCAATTGTATATTCATGGAACAGCACTTTTAATTTCCTTTAAGAACTGTTCCTTTGTATTCACAGTGTGGGTGTTTGGTGCTAGAAGCCTGCTTTGAGCTTATCTCGGCTCTCAATGCGCCTTCCTCCCGAAACTTAATTTCTAGCTTTTGACTTAGAGCAGGAGATGGGAGACTTCACTTTCTTTTAAATTCTTAAAGGCCATTGTAGGGTTATTAACTGGCTTAATTTCAACACTGTTGTGTCTCTGGGAACAGGGAGGCCTGGGGAGGGGGATGAAATGGGGGAATGGCCAGTTGGTGGGACAGTCAGAACACACACATTTATTAAGTTTACCATCTTATATGGGTGTGCTTTGTGGTGCCCCAAACAATTGCAGTAGTAACATCAAGGACCACTGATCATAGATCAGCATAACAAATATGTTAATAATGAAAATGTTTGAAATATGAGAATTTCCAAAATGTGATACAGAGATGTGCAGAGCAAATGCTGTAGGAAAAATGGTGCTGACAGACTTGCTCGAGGCAGGGCTGACACACACCTTCAATGTGCAAAAGACACAGTATCTGTGAAGTGCGACCAAGTGAAGTGGAATCAAATGAGGTATCCTGTATTGTAGCTGCCCAGTTGATCTGCCTGCCTCCACGCTTTCTGAATATTAACCGCCCTGATGTACAACTGTAATCATGACTGTAGTTTGTTGAATGCTTATGTAAAATCATGTCAATACTTCGATAAAAAGTAGTTTGTAGTTCTTAGTTGCGTTTCAAATAAAATGAATACCTCTTCATTTGGGATTCATGGCCCTCTGTCGTTTGCCTTTCCTACCCTTCAGCCTTTTCAAACTGCTACTGCCTTTGTTACATCAATTTTCTAGCTAATTTGAATTGCCCATAGTGCATTTGCTGTCTAGCTTGAGGGCTTCCTCTCCCACTTCTTTCCCTTCTCTCTCCCTCCTGTAGGGAGATAGATCTCTATATATCCCTTGATTTCCTATTTTTGTTACCACATGTTGTCCCCACCTCTAATGCCCATTTTTCTATCCTGATCTCCAACCACTGCAAATGAAAAATTAATCCATCTTCTCTACCTGCTTTGTGATGCAAGTAGAAATCCTTTTTCCTTCCTCTGAATTTCCATAGCACTGTTATCTATTACTCTCTAATGACACTTACATTTCCATCTTCAACTGTGAATATTTTTATAAATGAGAATGAGATCTTTGGAGATGCGGGTCTGTGTGGATTGACCCACCTCTCCTGTGTTCCACATGGTTTATTATAATGCCATGTACATGGTCAATAAATGTTTTTGAGTAAATGAGGTATAATAATTTGTAGATAGTGCTTGGAAATTTGGGACGTCTTAAGTGCACATTTTCTCATTAAATCTGAGAATAGTGTGAAGTTTGGTGGTTATTCCCATTTTATGGAAAGCATTTGGAAGTCTATGGTGACAGGGTGAGGAGAAATCTGTGGAGCTCTGCAGGCAGGAGAGTGGCAAGATGTGACTCCGTGTTAAGCAGTGTGAAGCTCCAGGGATCTCCAGGACAATCGAATTGAGGGTTTCAAAAATCCTGTTTTGGCCTTAGACTAATATTCAAGAATTAAAGATAAAATCATTTATCAAACTCCACTCCCAAAGATTCTGATCTGGTGACTGGAGGTGGGACTCAGATTTGGTTTTTTTTATCTTTAAGTGTAATGATTTTGAAAAATATATTCTTATCTAAGTTTGTGGAAGAAATTTATGAATAGAGATTTATGATTTCTATTATAAACACATTAGAACATTTACTCTTTATTTTTGTAAAATGGAAATTTTGTTTTTCCTTCACTTCTATAGGATTGTCAAAAATCATTTTCTGTTGCTGGTTTGAAAAATAGGCCTATATTCTAGTTATAAGAAAGTATCTCTTCAAGGCATGGATTTATGTTGGCATAATCCTTACTCTGAGCTGTCAAGAGTTAAACAGTTTATAATGTGCTACTCTGGGTTAGCATCTGTTTCTGGGAAATGTAGGCTTAGGTACCAGTAAAGATTATACTTAAAACTCAGAACAAAATTTTAAAAAATCTTATAATGAGATTTGTTGAAAGAAAGTTACATAGGAATAGAGAAATAATATGTAATTCCTACTCATATGATAATCTTTTTTTCTTTCCTTAAAGACTGCATTCACATGGATTTTTATTGTTGCTGTTAAATCCATAATCAAATTTATTTCATTTTCTTAGTGTGTGGGTGTGTACATAGTGCACACTTTTTTTTTCCACACTGATTTTAATTAAATTTTTCTTGCTAGCTCAAGGTCTTCATTATCAACATGAATTATTTTAAAATGCAGCAGTACAATAACATCCTCAGAGGCCATTAAAATGTTCAGGGGTATCTTCCCTGAATGGCTCATCTTTCCATGCCTCTATATTATTACATGTACATCTTTAAACTTTTATTCCTTCCCTCCTGGTTAGCTGTACGAAGTGTCTGTTTGGCAGATATCTTTGCTCCTGATGCAAGGAAGAGTTGCAAGCTTGCAGGGAGAGCACTTAACCACGCTTGTTAAGTTAATAGCCTTATTTATTCACAGTTGCAGTCAGTGAGCTCTAGGTGGAAGCCTGAGGGTGACAGTATATCTTCCCTGTGTAGAATGGAGTTTAGGATTTGTGACCATAATTACGTTTACCATTTAAGGGCCTTTTCTCCATTACAGCTCGATTTGCAACTGTTGGAATTGCTTCTTCCTAAAGGCAAGGGAGACACTTAACATCAGAATGCTCAAAATGATACAGTACAGAAGGGGATTTAGAAGTATGGCAACCTAAATTTTGTCTTTTTCTGTAAGACAAAAGATATTATCACTTGTACATTTTTTTTACAGGGCTATTTTAATCTGAGCTTTACTTAAAAAACAAAAAAAGTGACGACTGGTAATTATAATTTTTTATTTAGATTTTTGGGGGATGTAAATCTGGGGAGGGAAAATCCTGGGGGAAAATGCCTTTGAATAATAAAGTTTAAAACCCATTTATTGCTTACAAGGATTCATCCTGTGTCTCCTACTGTGGTAGAAGCCAGCAAATACCCACCCCCTCTGCCCCCCAACAACCTCTGGTGCAGATAAGCCCCTGTTCCCCCAGGTAACTATCCATTGATATGGAGATGAACTACTCTCTCCACACCTTGGAAATGCCTGTTGATGTGGAGATAACTAAAGCCAGGTGAGAGATTCTGGAAATAATGCAATTTTACAATTTTACCCACAGGTGGCAATCAGAAATTTAGTTTTCATTATATGTATTTTATGTATGTGTGTGACTATATATAGGTATATCCATCTACCTAGATACATAGATATAACCATTTTAAGAAACCATATATACATGGTAGGCACTCTAATTTTTATTTTAATTTTCTAACTGAAACTTAATCATTTAATCAAAATTCAGTATTTACCTTTCTACTTGAACTTCCTAATGAATTATTGTCTTTCGAAGACTTTTCCTGGAATTTCTCTTTTGTTGGCAGCTAAGTTTGCATATCTAAAGTGCATCATTTGGCCAGATTCCTGAAAAAGAATGATTTAAAAGACAGAAAAATGTAGGGTGGCTTTTGAGCATTCTATATAGAGTGTTAGAATTTGGGGAGAAACTGAAATAGAGAAATCGTATGCCATATTAATAAGAATGTGTTATTTTCTTAAACTTCGTTGATATTTTAATAAAGATTTTTGTTTCTTTTAGTAAGTTCATTAAGTTTATAACTTTATTTCAGAGGGGAAATATTACTTTTGTCTTCCTCTTTTACTGAATTAAGTTTTGGCAAAAGTGACTTAATTGTAATTTTGGAGGTGTATCTGCTTAAAACTAATTGGGCCCTGGACTTCATAAAATCACACTTAGGTAGAAATCCATGTAATTATAGGTATGAAAAGGATTGAGACAACTTGGGTAATTTTCAGGTTAAACACATAATACTATCAGTTCCTTGAAGAAGAGCCATATATCTTAATTTTTTCTTTATTCTGAATTGAACCTAACAAAGTGCTATGTACACAATAGACACTCATTAAGTAATTTTTATTGATTTCTTGGTTGCAAAATAAACAGGTTGAATAATGTTAGCCAGTCTAATAGTCTGGCTTTATCTAGCATTTCTGTTGTGGACATAGACATTCTCAGAGGATTTATGTAGTATTTCTTCTAGAAATTCTGATTTGGTTTTATCTAGTATTTCTCTCATGGAAATAGCCATTCTTAAAGGTTTAACCCTTGGACTTGTCAGCCTCAGATCACCTTATTTGTATATGCATCCAAATTAGTTTCCTTGCGAGGCAGGATTTATAGTCCTTGAGCTGTTGGCTACTTGCCAAACATCATTGCTCACCCACATCTCTGTAGCTTTTAAAATTTGGTGGGGGAGGGGCACAGGAAGTAGCACAAGTCCTTTTTTAAAACACACGCACTTGTCCACAGGCAGACTCCTGACAAAGAATCCCTAATGGTGCCCTACTGCTTGCTAATTCAAATGCAGTTTCCTGCTGGATTCCTTTCTCTCTTCCCCAATATTATTCTGACAAACTTTTATTCAGAGAAAGAATATTATATCAGCTTTTCAGTGTAAAGCTTTGATGTTTGTGTGAAGGAGAGAGAAGTGACAGAGGAAATAGGAAAGGTGAAATAGGGAGTATGACCCATCCTACTTACTACTACTTATTAATCCTTCCCTGGTCCCTCAGCACTTTTCTCTCCGTCTTTCTTCTGACATGTATTTTATCAATTCTGTTATGTGAGGGTAACTTCTAGGGATTATCCGGGTCTCTCACAGCTTCTGTGGTTTCTCTGTGTACCCCTACCCCCCTCCCTACTCCGTTGGGTGTGCCCTCCGGATTCTTTCCCACCTTTGTTCTCTCCCAGTCCCTGGGATGACCTACTTTCTCTTCCACACTTACTATAATCCTGTTCATTCTTCATGCACTATTTCGAGGCCTTTTCTTTCATGAAACCTTCTGAGCCTGGGCAGCTTATTCTCATGCAATTGAATCCTCCTACAGAGCCGCTCCCAGTTAACATTTTCTTACTCTGTGACATGGTCTCATTTCCCTGACGCATCATCGACATCCTGTCTTACTCTGCCTTATTGAGTCAGCGCTTACAGTGGTGTAACACTTCAAGGCAAAAGTTGATCACCAGCTGTGTGACTTAGGGGAAGTTACCTAGCATTTCTGAGCCACCTTCTTTGTTCAATGTGGATAACAACTTCTACCTCATAAGGTTATTACTTAATTTTAAGATACTTTGTTAACAGCATCTACCAAGATGCCAGTCACTTAGCAGACAATATCACTGCCTTTTCCTCATACGTACATAGCTGCGTTTAGAACAGATATTCATTAACTTTTTTTTTTTGGTGGGAACACCCAAGTGGTTATACTCAAATTGGCTGAATTTTTAGACAGGAATTAGGGGCAGGAGATAGAATTAATTTAACATTATCTTCATATAGGTATGCTTAGTCTAAAAGGTAGTATAAATCTAGTAAAATGTGGTCCACTGTTACCTAGTGTAACTGGTCACCAAGGTTCCCAGGTAAGCAAAGGACTGGTGGTGGTATTGAGCCTAATTTGTTAGGTTAGATAGACACAGAAAGATAGAGTAACAGTCCCCAGTTCCTTACAGTTCAAAGATTCTGTGGCTTGGAAACAAAATCCTAATTGATTTTGGAGTACTTAAATTTAGAATTTCAAGTTTTTGTAGAATTGTTTAAACATTACTTCCATTTGGCTTCCAGGGTCCAGCATTAGATGTATATATACTCTTAGTAACTACATGAAGAAAAGCAACTAGTATATATGAAAATATTTTTATTTTTTGTGGAATTTCATTGTGTTTCAGACTCTTCTTGCACTGAAGTATAGTAAGATATATTTCCTAACCAGTAAAAATTAATTAGAGATGTCACATATGTAATAACATTTTAGAAATGTATGAAAGGGTATGGATGAAGCTAAAAGCATTTAAACATGTGTATCTCTCTCCATAAAAAATTGGTATAGGACCTGTTTACCTTAAATGGAAACTAGTATTGTAGTTAAAAAATTGATATTAATGTTGTATTACTCTGGTACTTACATTGCTGTTTGGCTTTATGTATGTGAGAGAACACTTGTTATTAAGGGCAACATTTTTCTTTGTGAAAAATTGTCTCAAGCTGACTTTAATTTGCAGAGAGCTTCCATTAATAAGTTTCTTTTCATAAGGTTCATTCTTATTTCAAAGATTAAATGGATTTATAAATATTTTAATTGTAACATCTGTTCTTATTTTTACCCTAATCAGAATCTTCTTGCCAGATATTCCATGTGTGCTGTAAGCTGTACAAATGAGTTTTAAAGGAAAATATATAATCCTGAATGATTATATAATATATTGCCATTCCTTTTCTTATCATAATTTTCATTTCATTAAACACATTTCTCAAGTCTGCAAAAGACTTTTCTAAATGCCATGAAAATTTTAAATCTGTGATTTAAATTAAATCAAGTATGTGTACATACATTATTTCTGCTGCATGGTTTCCCACAGAATGATGAACCCTTTGAGAGTGCTCCCTCCCTCCCTCTATCCCTTTTTCTGGAAGTAAAACATTTGTTTCCTGTGAAATCCTATGCAAATCGAATGAATTGATAGATTAAAACAGACAAATCTGATTCAAGCCAGCCTCTTCCTCCTCATTTCCATTTGAATTCCTTCTCCCCTACGCTAGATTCTTGGACTACTGCATCTGAAATCTGGAGCTTCAAAGTAATATTTACTAGATCATTTGAGGACTTAGTGGTTGTTATGTTTGTTAAAGTCAATGACCTAGCTTGAAGCCACAAGTAACATTCTACTTTGAATAGTTTGTACTTATAAAAAAATTCTTTTTTAGCTATTTCACTAACTGGGTCACTTCCACAACTCTTCCTAGAAAACATTGTTAGTCAGATAAGCATACATTTACTATTACTAGCTTTTATATTTAAAGATGAACCAGATCTCTTTTCCTTAAGGAAAAACAAAAAGAATTCTTACCAGTTTTAATGCAGTGGATGGAGAACATTTTCTATTTGGGAATTATCAAAGATTGTAAAACTTCTAATAGATTCATCTTATTATAATGGATGTTTTCCAAATGATGTCTGAAACAGTAAAGTTATAAAATATTACAGTTGGAAATCATCAGAGAGCTGAGATAAGTTTCCCACCCAAAACAGTAATTGTTCCTGTAGTATTTGTGTGACAAATGGTTAGCCATTACTTGAATACCTCATGAAAGATGGCACACCACAATCAAATCAATACGAATGAGAGTGTGTTAGAAAAAGGAGGGGGAGAAAGTGGTAACTCTGTGAGGTGATAATGTTAATTAGCTTAATTGTGGCAATCATTTCACAATGTATGCATATATCAAAACATCACATTGTATACCTTAAATATATACAGTTTTTGTATCAGATATTATCAATTGCATATATTGTCAATCATACTTAGTAAAGCTAGGGAAGAAATAAAAAGAGAAGGGACTTGGACCTAAATGAGCATTGATGCATATTGTGGTTCTGCTATTTTCTGGCCTGTTTGATATTGGGCAAGTCATTGCATTTCTTAGTTTTGATTTTCCCACCTATTAAATGAAAATGTAAATCCCAGCTTTGTAGGTTTTCTGAATGGTAATATAAATAGATACCTTATATACAAAACATTTAATAAAACATTGCAATGGAATGGTTATATGTTGAGTCACAAAATGCTGTAACTCTGACCCCTTTTCCATAATGTTTATTTTCTCTTCTATGTGATAAATTTAAATAGTGAAAGACTATTCTCATTTGCCTCAGAAGATTCATTTTTCTACCCTGGCTTAAGATGTCTATTTAATTCAGTTATCTTTGTCTCACATGGTTTTCATATGTGTTAATGTCTTTTTTCTTTATTGGCATGTAGTTGTAGTTGGTTTCCCCTGGGGTACTGGGCTATGTTTATTGCAGCCATCTTCTGGAAGCTTCTCATGTTTGGCATGACCCTGTTTTCTGGACTGTGCTTGTTTTGAGTCAAGCTTAGCCATGAAATTCTGATCCAGGAATTTGGTATTGGGACTAAGTGTGAGTTAAGTCATTCTTTTCTGAAATGCAAAACACCTTTCCAGAATCCCAACAGGGCTAAGGAGCAGAGAAAGTCAGTTTTCAGAAAGAATGGAGCAGATATAGGGACAGGGGGAAAGGGAAAGAGATCTCAGTTCCCTCAGGTCTCATGATTCTGGTTTCACTTCTTCCTGGGGCTGCACCATGTTCCTGCCCCTCATTCTATGAACAACCCTGCCCTAAGCTATATTGAGTTATTTTCTGTTTTAGCAGCTATGGTACTGTTTCTTTATCAAAGATGCTCTTAATTTTAAGATCAGTCCAATTCAAAGTTATCAAAATGTGAAAAATCAACATTGAACATAACAGTATATTTAAAAAATACATCTGTTGAAATCTAGGACTCAGAATTGAACATGATGATTGACTCTCCCCATCAAAAAAAATAGTGACACTAAAATAAAAACCAGCTTGTTTCCTCTTCTGTCCGCAGAGCTTATCTTTCTTCTCCAGCTGTTTGGAAACATTTCCATTAGATGTTCCTATCAAACATATTTGACAATTGATAGTCTGTTAGGCTGGATCCTCATTATTTTAACTTTCCTCCCTCTTCTAAGCAAGTGATCTAAGAGTAATTTTGAATTCTTTTCTCATTCTTCCCTAATCCCATTCTGACATGAAATTTTGGTGTTTTAAAAATTATTACTTTAAATTGTGGTAGAATACACATAACATAAAATTTGCCATCTTAACCATTTTTAAATGTACACTTTAGTGCTATGACGTGTATTCACATTATTGCATACATTTATCCACTTCCGGAACTTTTTTTTTTATCTTGAAAAACAAACTATATTCATCAGACTGCAACTCCCTCTTCCCCTTCCCCCAGCCCCTGATACCCACCATTCTGCTCTCTGTGCCCATAAATTTGACTGCTCTGGGTGCCTTATGCAAGGGGAAACACACAGTATTTGTCTTTTTGTATCTGGCTTTTTTATTTAACATAATATCCTTAAGGTTCATTGTGTTGTGTGGTACATCAGAATTTCAGCATGTCTTATACTGACATTATGCAACTTGACCTTTTTTTTTTTAACTTCCTCTTTGACAATCAAGAGTCCAAGCCTCCATCACTTTTCATCTGTATTACTGAAATAACATCTCAACAAGTGTCTGGAGACTCTCTCACTCCTCGCAGCCGTAATCTGTAATGTACAAGTAGTCTTTAAAAACATGGCATTCAGCTAGTGACCGCAGGGCAGCGGGAATGGAGCCCCACAGGTGGTTGGTACAACATAGAAGCCCTGAATAGCTCCCTTTTTACTAAAAACATTACACTTTCTCACTTGATACACCCCATCTAGCTTAGCCCCTTCTACTTAATTTCTGAGTGTTTATATTCTAGATTCTTTTTATTATCTCATTAACATGGACTTTCATTTGTGTACCACCATTACTAGCAAGGGCCTTCATTTCAATATTACAATCAGGTAGTCTTAACTTTCTTTGCAAAATCCGGCATTTATACTTGTCTTTTCCTCTTTGCCTTTAATTACTCTCAGATGAAAATTTCATCTTGCTTCTCAGGACCTATACAAATAGGCATGTATTTTGTGTAGCTCACTTTCTTCACGGAAGTTCCACAACTACTACACCCTACTACTAGTTCACTTAGTTACAATCTTGCTCTAGAACCTTGTTACTATAGATGGTATTGTACTGGTTAGTCATTTCCTAACCAGATTTCAGTTTCTTGAAAAACACACTTGTTTTTTTTTTTTTGAGGGCGTCTCTCATATTTATTGATCAAATAGTTGTTAAAAAACACACTTGTTTTTATAGCTCCACATTAGCAGGCATATCACAAATATGCACTAAGTGATCCATAAATACTTGTTGAGTTAGTAACATTTCTATGTTAATAGTACAATAATAGAATAAATCATAGACATGATATAAAAGCTTTCATGACATGACTGTCATTTTCTATTTCACTCATTACTAATTCACCCACCCTTCATTTACTTGTGTTTCTAAGTTTGAAAACATTTAAGAAAACTATCAGTGTTCTTTTTTCCTCCTGAAAAGTACATAGGCATCTTATTTGATTTAATCTATATTTACCTCGGCTTCAGTCCAAAGTGAGAAGTATTTGATATATCTATAGGTAATTATAATTAGGCATGTATCCATGAAAAGGAAAAAGAAAGACAAAAAGTCCCACTTGAGTCAATACTGCTGGCACTAGGACATAGACCGCTGTTACTGCGTTTGAAATGCTGTATTTCCTACATAGGTGGACTGTGGGTATTGTTGAAGAATATTGTTTAGTCCTTGTGTTTTCTGTTTCTTTTGCACTGCCCTGACTTTCTTCACCCTCCTAGTTCTTTTCTGAACTCAGGGTCATCTTTGAGGGACAAGGATGATTCTTCCCCATTGTTTTCCTCCAACCTGTGTGGTTGGACTTACCAGTTTGGCTCTGATTTCCTTCTTTCTCTTAACATTGAACAACATTATACTAGCTGTAAAAATTAAATACTGTCATTTGAGTGGGTGAGTACATGTTTAGTCTACAAATATATTAGCTCATATCATGTTGAGTGGCATAAAGCAGATATTCTGCAATTCAGTTCAGTAGTAATGCATTGAAACACCAATTGTATCTTTGCTAGGAATATAATGATGAACAAAGCATCTTTTATCCATCACGGATTTTAGTCTAGTAGGGATATATTAAGTAATTACAAGTACAGGAATATAATTAAAGGGATGTAGAATACTGATTGCTGTGGGAGAGAATAATAAAGGAAGTTTACCTTGTCAATGGGGTTGGTTAAAGCTTTTGAGAAAGTGTCCTTTAATACATACATATATACATATAGTTTCACATACATGTGAAACTACGTATTTAGTTTATTATATATAATATGTGCTTGTAAGACCTCTGAGTAAAGATTCAGGAAATAATTAGTATATACGCTGTAGGTGGGGCATGAAACCTGGGCTGGAGATGCAGATTTTCGAATCATCCCTCTGCTAATAGTCAGTAGGTCATGGAGTAGATCTGCTTTCTTGGTAATTGTAGAAGAGAAGGAGTCCTGGGGCCTCAAATATCTAGCAAGAGAGTAGACTGTTTAAAAGCATATAACTGGAAATATCTCAAACATAGTCCAGTCTGATATCATCAAAATAAAGATGAGTCAAAGGAGGTCCTGTATGACTCAGTGCTTTTGTGCAAGTCGTAGTATAGAAAATCTCTGAAGTTTACCTTTCTGGGGTAGGTTATTTTTTAAAATCTAGTTCAACCTCTTATTTTGACTGTCAATTGTTGAATATTAAATTGTGAGGGTATAAAAATTTTTTCCCTGTGCATAATTCCTTTTGGTGGCAGTAAATTTGAGACATCTCTAATCAAATTTAAGCATATATGTTGTCCTTGCTTATAAAAAAATTTCAAATAAAATGATTCCAGGGCAATTGCCTTCAGTTTCTTTTCCTTGATTGCTCAGCCTGGTACTTCTGTGTGCCTAGAGTATTATGCACTTCCTTTCAAAATTACTTATATTTCTGACTAGACTCTAGGTTTTGTGTGAATAGCTTCTCTTTTCTGATAGAAAAGAATCCTGATAAATAGTGCCTGGCAAAAAATAGACAATATTTGATGAATGAGTGAAACATGCAGATTTCTGAAAGAAAAGTTCTTTATAGAGACTCACTTCATCTTTTTTCTTCTGGGCCAAATACAGATATTTGCACATAGTAGAAACACAATTATGTTGAGTTATTGTTATTTCTTTTTGGTAGCTATCTTCTCTCAGGTTTGAACTGAGGGAAATAATTAATAGTTTTAAGAGTAAAAGATCAATATTTAAAAGTGGAGACTCATAAGCAAATAAAACCACTATTAGACATAAAAGCATGTCAAAGATAATAGAATTATGATATAAAATACTCACCACTTTTTTGATCCTAAAGATCAAACTTTACAGGGTTGCTGATGAGGTTAATAGTGTATTTTTTTAACCCTCTAAAATATCTTTTATTTAAAGACCTTCTTTCTAAACCACAGAAAGTAGAGATAGTTATGTTCTATTTATTGCTAATTTCTCCCTTGCTATTTTTTCCCTTTCGTTTTGTATCATGCCCATGGCAGCTGTTTCCCTAACCCTTACCCCAACCCACAGGCTTTCCCACGCTCCTTTTTGGGTTCTCATTTGGCATTGATCCTGTTTGACGACACAACACGTGTCTGAATTGTAGTTATGGCCAAGCTACAACCATCATGGTTCCCATAGGGGTGATTATGCTTAGTTTTTACCCGCAAACAAGGCGGTCATTGTATGATAAACTATTCAGCTCACCCTGAATAAGCCTTCGGCTTCCTGACATAATTCCTCATTCTTTAGTAGCATGCTGACAGGTAGCTCTTAGGTTCTGTCAATTCAGTGTGAGTGAAGCTCGTGGGTTGTAGTGTTGGGAACAAAGTCAAAAAGGCAGCATGGTTGTTAAACAGAAATGGGGTTTAGTCCAAACTCAGATTCTTACTAGCTTGTGACCCTGGATGTGTGATATTCTATTTCTATGGGTTTTAACCTCTGAATGTATAACATGAAATAATAACTACCTGCCTTTTGAAACTCTGATCCAAAAGAAGTCATTTTGGTTTGAAATGGTTAGATTTGAAACTAACACATGATGGGTCCCATCATTGTTTCGTATAGAGATGGAAAATCAGGGTTGCAGATTCTAAGGTCTGCATCTGTGGCTCAGCCATATCAGTTATAGTAAACATTTCCCAAGTTGGTGTGTGGATGTATGTGGAATTGTAGGTGGGTATAGAAGGAATAAGTAACTTAAAATAGTCTAAAGTTCTCACTTGTGAATATCAGAACCCATGAAATAAAGAATCTGATAATAAAAGTGGTCTAAGTGTTATTTTAAAAAATGCTGTTCGGTTTGTTTTCCTATGCAGAAGAATTGATAACTAAACTAAGTTGTTTTCTTATGAACTATCTTTATTGTCCTTATTCCCAAGAGCTATTGAATACACTTAAAATGATTCAATCAATAATGATTCAATCAATAAATGAAATGATAAATAAGTTAGGACATAAATTAATATATTTAAGTTGTGAATACAGGCAACCTACCTTTGAGTATGTGAGTGTGCACATACACATGTGTGTGTGGGATTAAAAGGTCACAATTTAAAATAAGACCAGAGTTAAACATTCAAGACACACTTAATAAATAGCCACTATGTACCAAGAATAGTAGAATAAATAACATCTTCTAAAGTTACAGGTTTTTCTCCAAATTTCGGGGCACTCTTGCACATACTACATAAAAACAACTCATTTCTTATTGCTGTTTATTTCAGTTGCATCTTTTTTCATAGAATTCATAGACTTTAAGAGAAAACCATTCAGAAATGCCTTCACTACTTCTCCAAAGCCCTCAAGAAATTATGAAAGAATCAGAAGAGACATTATTGATCACCTAATTTAAATTTTCTAGACAATTTTCTGAGGTTATGCAAAAATTCTTTGCTCAGGTCTCCAAACATGTATGGTTATGAATGTACAACTATGGGCTATGCCCAGTCACTTTGAATTTAGAAAGAGACTTCGGAATAGATAGGTTATATAGCTGTAAAATAATATAAACTCACGTGAATACACTCTGAATTTTTGTATTCAAAGTATATAAGGTGAGCTATTGTGATTTTATTCCCCCTTATAAATGCTTCTTAAGAGATGACTTTTGGTTATTTTTATTTAAAACAGAAATTAACATTTTATTTAAAACAGGTTTTTTATTTAAATTTTCAAATGATGGTAGAAACCTCAACCAAAGTGTATGAATTCTGTATCTAAGGGAAGAAAATCTATTCCTGCACCTAGAATTCATGCTGTGGTATGCACATTGATACTCTGTGAGTAAATACATTTAATTTAACCTTTCCTCTGTATTTGATATGTCATTTGCTAAAAGAGTTATTTATGTGCAGTCCTTTTAGAACAGGTTTACTTTTAGAAAAAATAAACTGGCAGTACACAAAAATACTACTATATAAAAAGAACATTTTATGTCTGATATTAGAATGATCTAACTTGCTTTTTTGTTTTACTTTGAATTTTTAGAAATGGCTTATTTAGAAACTTCAGTAAACCACAAATTATATCTTTGGACACTGATATATTTAAGAATCTTAAAATAACAGTGTAAGTCAGGTGAGAGGTGAAACTTGCCCTTATTTTTAATTTCTTTGGTGACAATTCATAAATGAAGATTAAAGGGTGAGTGCTGAGAGTCTATCATTGTCAGGCAATGATTGTTTGAACTTGGAGAGTTGTCAAGATTCAGAGTTCACCTACCCAGTTCCAGCCAGAAGGGTCTTATGGCTCAGTTAGGCAATTAAAACATTGTATTTGTTCTATTAAAAGTTGGGAAGCATGCATTTACCTCAAAAGTGTTATAAAGAGGAATGATAGCTGAAATTTACAAAACAAATTAATAGGAAAAACAGGATAATAAAAGCTGTTATTTGTAGAGTGCTTACATATTCTAGGCAGTTTACTTAGGTCATCTCTGTTCTTGTAAAGATTAAATGAATTCATGTAAAATACATGTACATGCCTTGAATATAAGTGTGATCTATTTACAATAACGGTAATTATATCAGTTACTATTAATTTAATGATTGATTACAAATAATAGGAAGCTAATAGGTGGGAGAACCTCAATTTGAATTCCAGGCTGCCTGACATCTAAGCTCATTCTCCTTTTCACATGTAAAGAAACTGGGATGGTCCAGAGCCTCCCAGTAATGTCCTTCACAACAGACCTTTAGAAGAGAAGTCGGCTTATGACCATGTATAAGTCTATCAGATTGTGTTTACACCAAGCTACCTAAACTGTCTCAATTTTCCCTTCTGTAAAATGAGGTTGATGATAATACCAGTGCTAGGTGTGGGGGAGGATAAAATGAGATAATGCATATAACTTGCTGAACACAAAGCTTGGCACATAACAGGTACGGTAAAGGCTGACTGTTACTGTTGTTTCAAGGACTGTGTAACACATGACTGATTGCACTGTCTGTTCTTGCTCGGCCGTGGTCTAACTGAAACCTGTGGCCCAGAATTGGGGCTATGCGTTTGTGAACTCACCTACCCCTCGTAGCACCTCGGCATTACTCTTCTTATTTTCTGGAGACCCTCTTTCCTAATCCATTTCATTTAAATTTTATTTCATGTAGTTACATTTTTAAAAGATTCATTAGTTTAAATCCTTTCTGAACTAGATAAAAGAATAAATGAAAGTAATCATTTATATTTTATCAAGTCCTCCCATTTTTTCAATGCTTTTATAGTTCACATAATTAGGATTTGGGGGTATATATTGATTGGTTTTCTGTTTTTTTTAATCAAGAGCATTTTCTAACCATTTTCTACAACATCAAAAATATGAAGTCTTATCACTTGCATGCTTTTATCACCTCACTGAATGTTTTATTTATTTATTTTTATTGAAGTATAGTTGATACACAATATTATATTGGTTTCAAGTATAGAACACAGTTGTTCAGAAGTTACACACAATATTAAATCCTTACCCCCACTAGTGTAGTTAGTATCTGTCAACATAGAAAGATATTAAAGAACTATTGACTATATTCTCTATGCTGTATTTTCATCACCAAGACTAATTTATATTAAGATTGAGATTTTGTGCCTCTTTATCCCTTTCACCTATTTTACCCACCCACCCCAAACCTTCCCCCATGGTAACCACCAGTCACTTCTAGTGTCTGGGTGTCTACTGCTGTTTTCATTCATTTTGTTTTGTTTTGTTTTGCTTTGTTTTTATATTCCACAAAAAAGTGAAATCATATATTATTTGTCTTTCTCCACCTGGCTTATTTCACTGAGCATAATACCCTCTAGCTCCATGTATGTTGTTGCAAATGGCAGGATTTCTTTCTTTTTTATGGCTGAATAATATTCCATTGTATATATGTACCACATCTTCTTTACCTATTGATCTATCAATGGACACTATCTTGGCTATTGTAAATAATGTGGCTGTAAACATAGAGGTGCATATATCTTTTTGAATCATGGGTTTTGTTTTCTTTGTATAAATTTCTAGAAGTGGAGTTCCTGGGCATTGCTGCACTTCTTTACTGGTACACTTCTTTATTTTGTGTGTATGAGTGTGTCATATTTAAGCAGTTCTCTCTTATTGGACTTGTTGACAATCTCCAGGAATATTCAGTAGAAATAATACTGATGTGAATATTTTTATTAACCCATGTTTGCACTTCTATTTCTTTGACTCATTTCTATAAATGGAATTATGGATTAAAGAAATTAAGCACTGTATACTTTAAAGTAATGGTTTATAATCTAATAATTAAAATGGGAGGAAAATTTCGTCTAAAAATTCAAGAGCAGTGGTTTTAAAAGTGCTCTTTGCTATTTCCTTTGGGACTGCTATTAAGAAGGAATAGCTGAAAGTAACTTTTTTCATGTTCCTTTCTGATAGCAGTTGAAACTTTACATCCTTCTCCTATACATTTCCAAAGGGATAGTGTTTCAGATGGAGCCTGGGCTTCAGAGAAGAGGGAAAATATCTGTGTGATGGAGAGGGAATATTTTGTAGTCTTCTTGGCAACTTACAAAAGAGTATGGATGAGAGAAAGCATGGGGGACAGGAGTTGGCAGTGAACTGCAAAATGACTCTTACTTGTAAATCCCCCATATCTCCATCTTACAAACTCAGTCAAGACTCTTCAAGTCATGAATGCTTGCATGCAAGTTTCACATTATTCTTAATGTGTGAGAATGTCTGTGCTTCATCCTGAGGTTGATGTGATGTCGAAAGAGGCAACCCCGGGATAAACCAGTGACCAAGAATGAAAACTCAATATAATTACAAGCAGCAGGAATCTTGGCGAAGAGTAAAGGTCAGGGAAGGAACTTTCACTGACCTTGGAATTTGGGGGCATTTAAGGCAATCTTACTTGTATCCCAAGGGCTAGGGAGGTCCCAGGGGGAAGGCTCAGGTACAGGAGTTTTCAGGAGCACTGCAGAGGGAGTAGCATAAGACTTACTCTTCATTGGTTTATGGAGCAAAATCCCAGAAGGACTAGTTACACAGTGCTAAACAGAGTCTCCACACTGTGTACATATCAGGTTTCTCTCTGGAAATGTAATCTTCTGGATACTTCTGGGTTAAGAGTTAGTCATTCTACTTTGTTGTCATATTCCAGATAAGTTATAATGCAATAAATGGGTGAATGTCTTGCCCTTTATTCATATGTCCTAAATCTGACAGGCATTTGGACTGCCCTTTTATAGTAATAGGGGAAGGACAGATATATGAGTAATAGACTTGTTCAGTATTGTCCCAAGTAGTAGAACTAGGGCCAAAAAGTAGTAAAAAAAAATAAAAATTAAATTGAAAGGTAGTAGAACTAGGGCCATAAAAATAATTCAGATCATAGAAGGTGTTTAAGTATGAGGAGAAATACAATTTTTGGTGGGGATAATATAGAGGGTGTTGAAATGGTAAAGCCATAATAGTGATAATAAATAAAACAGAACAGCTGTATTAGATAAATTTATATGTTCTGCTAATCCAGAGATTGTCAGAGAGTCAAAATTACCCACCCTAAATTATATGGCATTGATTTTTTTTTGGTATCATTAATCTACAGTTACATGAAGAACATTATGTTTACTAGGCTCCCTCCTTCACCAAGTCCCCCCGACATACCCCTTCACAGTCACTGTCCATCAGCGTAGTAAGATGCTGTAAAATCACTACTTCTCTTCTCTGTGTTGTAGAGCCCACTCTGTACCCCCCCCTCACACACACCTTATACATGCTAATTGTAATGCCCTCTTTCTTTTTCCCACCCTTATCCCTTTCTTCCCACCAATCCTCCCCAGTCCCTTTCCCTTTGGTAACTGTTAGTCCATTCATGGGTTCTGTGATTCTGCTGCTGTTTTGTTCCTTCAGTTTTTCTTTGTTCTTATACTCCACATATGAGTGAAATCATTTAGTACTTGTCTTTCTCCGCGTGGCTTATTTCACTGAGCATAATACCCTCTAGCTCCATCCATGTTGTTGCAAATGGTAGGATTTGTTTTCTTCTTATGGCTGAATAATATTCCATTGTGTATATGTACCACATCTTCTTTATCCATTCATCTACTGATGGACATTTAGGTTGCTTGCTTCCATTTCTTGGCTATTGTAAATGCATTGATTTTTAGACACATATATTTGTATACTTTTCTAGTTTTTTTTCCCCCAAAGTTGACTTTTCTGACATTTATTTTGCCTTTGTGTGGTTTCAGTGTTTTGCTCTCATGAAATATTTTATACTAATTGTAGCTCCAACTTTGATCAAATTAATTCCTATTTTTATACATGTCATTATCAGACTCAAATCTGTGTTCACTAGATAACAACTCAAGACTGTGAGAATATTCTAAAGGCTATGAGATTTATGGCTTTAATTGCAGCCAAGTTAATCTGTAGAATTTAACAATTATACTGCCATCTGTCTTAAAGGTTTATAATGCTGGCATAGAATAAGCAAATAGCATAAAACACTTGTACCTGTGTGTACTGCTCAGGGTTTTATTGGTAATAAAAAAAAAAGACATGCTGACTTTTGTGCTTGGGAACAGAATCTGCTTCTAACCTTTGCTATTAACAGGAAGTGGGAGTGGTGAGATGAGGCCTGGTTTTGTGGCTGGCCGGAGCACTCTGTGTTCCAAAGAGTGGCGTTCAGGTTTCACGTCTGTCTAGCTTCTTGCTCCTTGGAATATCTGGCCTTTGAAGTCATAAAAACATAGATTGGTAGTGAGCAACATAAAGTTGAGTGGGTAAATATTTGGAAAATCCAAGCTCTGAGACTAGCCCGTCTGGGGTAACTTGGCTCAGACTTTATTATAACTGTATTTTCCTTCCCACTTAAATTATGAAGTTTTACCAATATAGTATAAAATTTATAAATAGCAAAAGTTAAAAAATTTCAGCATCACCTGTGATTTTAGATAAAACTATTACTGTATTTATTTTTAAATATTAGGGTATCTAAATTTTAGCTACTTAGTATATTAAAATAACATTCCAGCCTCTGAAGTGCCTTCTTTGTAATTAGAAGTGGTATTAGAAGAAAGAATTCTAATATAAACTTTAAATTATGTACTAATACCTTTGAATAAAAATAAACCTGTTATTCTATTGAATGTTATTGCTGAGGGGACCCATTAGAAAATACTCAATATCCTGTTTTAGAAATATTATTCTCTGACAGAAAAAAAATTCACATAATTTAATAAAGCCTTATTTCCACCCAGGTCATGTTCTAAAAAATACATAGAAGGACATGACAGTAGCTCCATCTAGACTTGAATGAATACTAGAGAATATCTCATTTATCAATGCTATATTGTTTCCTCACTCTAAGAAAATATAAACAGACAAATTTAGCCTAATGTTCCCAAAGAGAAAGCATATATGAACATTTGTATATACTAATGAATATATGAATTTTAAAAGGCAATCTGAATTACTAGCATTTCCTCCTGCCTTGGGGATATTTCTTAAAACTGCAAAGATTATTCAGTTAAAATTACTGTAAACTTTGAAATCTGATTTAATATCCTAGTTTACCATTTAAAAATTTCCTTTGATAGTTGTGACTGTCAGAAGATAACACGTGTTTTTTGGAGAACATATTGATACCTCTATCTCATTTGTTTTTGTAATTATGTAATAGTAATAATTTAAAATTTAGTTGCATGTTTGGACTTGAAATACTAGAAATTTACTGGACTATGTAGCCAATGAAGCCTGGGTTGATTTTAGTTATTTTTGGTGTTCTCTAGTGTCAAATTGTAATGCCATTCTCTGTATTCGGGTCTCTGAAAAAATTGTGGCCTTTGATTTATCAAGATATATTTATACATATTTACTGTAAAGTATATATACTTACAAAGTATACAGAGGAAATATATACAAACTTAAAATTGAGCCCTGTAAATGTTTGTATTATCATAGATGTGAAAGTCACACAAATAGTGGCAATTATATAATCACATCTGTTAGGACCTCAGTTGGCTTCCCAATGTATCCCTCCATCCCTTCCATAGACACACTGTGCACACTCACACATATGCACTCAGATGCTCCTATCTGGCTGACTTCTTTCTTGAAGCTTTGAGCTAAGATTAAAGTGTTCTTTTTAAAGTGCCCACTTTTCATAATGCCTTGAACTTGTTTTTCTGTGGCAGAGGGAAACAGCCTCCTGCACCTGGACAAACAGAGGTGTTCCTTCAAACACAGACTTTCAGAATCATTAATTCCAGTCTAGAAATAATTATAAAGGTTCAGTGGACCTTCACGCTTGAGATTTAGCACTGGCGAGTAGCTGATCTGTGTCTTGCTTCTCTCTCCCCTTCATCTCCCCTGTCACCTGATTTACTGTGCCTCCTTTTAAAAGCTGGATTCCCTTTGTAGCAAGTAGACCGGTGACAGCCCTCCGGCTTCTTGTCGCCTCATGGTGGTATGCAGGGCCCACTGGCTGAGATAATCACATGTGCCCGAACATATCCCAAGGTAAGGTTGGTGATGGTGAAGCTGGGGGTTTGAAAAGTGGGGTTTTTATTCACTGGGTGCTAGAGATGTAGAAACAGTAGAGAATATATATACTATATTCATATATATATATATAGTACTGACAGTGAGAAATAACAACGGTGTGAGCAGAGTCACTGTGTTCAGACTAAGGATGAAGTAGCAGGGCCTTCCAGACAGGTGGAAGTTGATGAGAGATCATGCAATCTAAAGTAGGAAGAATTGGTTTTTCTTCATTTTAAGCACAATCATAAGCACAGAATTAAGAGAGAAAATAGGTATTACCAAGGTACAACCTGTAAGTGAACATAATTTTTTGCTTGAAATCCTTAATAGTACAATATCATATTGGTTCTTGTATAATAGGGTGGCTATAAAATAAAGTGGTCTTTTAAACAATTTTAATTAAAATATAGTTGATACACAATATTATATTGGTTTTAGGTATACAACATACTGATTTGACAATTATATACATTAGTAAAGGTTCATTTCTTAGTTGCGAGGCAGGGGAAGGGTGGAGATGAGCAAGGAAAATGGTGATTAATAGAAACATGAGCTGGAAAAAAGCGTCTTGTCTCTTTTATACTTGGGGGTAATTTACATCAGTAGACCTGTCACTTTTTCTCTCTCTTTTACCCTTTTAATTACTTCTCCTGAATCGCAAGTTTCCATTTCAGTAGAATGCAGAGGAATATATATGAATTGCTGACTTTCTAAGCTAAGAATTTGAACATATGCTTATGAGTTAATTTTATTTAAAGAAAAAACCTACCGTTGCAAATTATTAACATAAATTCACAGATGAATCAACAAGGAAGTGCTTGTATCCGTGCAAAACAGAAATTGTTTGGGAGGTGGAGTGGAATGATGTTTACAGCTACCTTACGGATGATTTACATTGAAATTGCTATGCATACATGCCAGGATATCTTTTTTTTTTAATTTTTAATTTTTAATTTTTAATTTTTAATTTTTAATTTTGGTATCATTAATCTATAATTACAGGAAGAACATTATGTTTACTAGGTTCCCTCCTTCACCAAGTCCCCCCCACATACCCCTTCACAGTCACTGTCCACCTGTGTAGTAAGATGCTGTAAAATATCATTACTTGTCTTCTCTGTGTTGCACAGCCCTCCCCGTGCCCCCCACGCACTATACATGCTAATCGTAATGCCCTCTTTCTTTTTCCCGCCCTTATCCCTCCCTTCCCATCCATCGAGGATATCTATTTTTTTTGAAAATCATGGAAAAATGTAAGTTGCCATCACTCACAGTGTAGAGTAAGCCCAACAGTCAATGACAAACTTTGATCAATATTAACAATGCTTATAATTAAAAAAAAAAACAAACTATCAGCAATAGAACAGCCATCTCAAGCCAGTGGATCCCAATACAAGGACAACAGAATTCCTTCCTTAATTCTAGCCGTGTGGCATTCACACTCTGCTGTGTCCTTGCGCTGAACAGTAACAAAGCCAAATGAAGACTTAGTATTCTAGTGACAAGATTCTTGTTCTACTGGAATGTAGCCCTTGGTTTTGAGCAAAAATGATAGTCCATGGATTCTGGTTTTCATTCATTTGAAAGAACTAAGAAAAAAACATGCATAAGATAAGCATGGGTTAGCAGGAACACACATGAGTTGCTTATGAAACAAAATATAGAGTATGTAAAGAGGCAAGCGTCTGGACTGGTTTAGATGGCCAGTAATATCTGGTGGTAATGCATGTTTTTTTAGAGTCATTTATCTTTAACCCCCAATCAAGTTGGGGATACTTGTGAAGCTGGTGGAGTTCTTTCCATCAGAAGGTGGGGGGGTGCTAAAGAAGTTGAGTGACTTTTTACATCATGTAGTGTTTCAGATAGTCCTTCCTGCCTCAGTTTTCACCATGCTTTTCTTCTATATTTAAGGGAATATTTCACTTCTTAAAATAAAATCTCATGGCAATTTAAAGTTTTTTTTTCTTGCCCTAGGAACTTTGTAGTTTATAAATATGTGTCCACATATATGTATACTTGTATGAATAAATACATTTAAAAAATAGATATTTAAGTAGAGCTAGCAGTTAGGTTGGTCCAGACAGACCTTGTTACAAGCATCTTCCAGATACTAATTTATGTAATCCTTTCAACAGCCCTAAAAGTGACCTTTATATTTTGGTTTCAGTGTAAAGTTAGACTCAGAGTGTCTATGACCTATTTCTGTGTTGCTTGTCATAGTTCTATTTGTCCATTTAGTGATTTGTTACCTATTTAATCGAACTAAGACAAAGGAATATGGTGATATATTATGTTGTTTGTTTCCTGAGGGTCTGTCTGACATGGTGCATTTATTTAGGGACAAGTAGCAGCCTAATATAATGGTTCTGAGCTTCGCTGCGGCTCTAGAAAACCTGGTTTTGAATCCTGGCTCGGCTTTTATTGGCTGTGTGATTTGGGGCAAGTTATTTAAATTGTCTGTGTTCAAGTTTTTCATTTGCTAAATGTGTATGAGCTAGTGTTTTTGAAGTACTCAGAACAGTGATGAGCACAATATAATAATATAAATAAATATGTCTTTGAATATTCAAGACTTCCCCAAAGGGAAAATATTTAATTCTGTTGATTAAATTTTAAGCAATGAGAATGGCAAGTAGAAGAGATTTTGTAACAAAATGTAGTGGAATGTCCCAGATATTTATCCTTCTCCTGGGCAGCAATACATTTGAATTCTCCGCCTATAACTGGCGTTAGTGGTTGCTGGCTCCAAGTGTGAACTGAATATGATAATTTTCAGCTTGTGAAAGACATCTGGAGGTTTTACTTGACTACAAATTTAATATGAGCCAACTGTATGATGCAGCTGCTTAAAAGAAAAAGAAAAAAGAAAAACCCTTAAGATTTCCTTAGGCAGTATAAATAGAAATGGAGTGTCCACATCATGGGAAGTAATATCTTTGACGTACTTAACACTGGCTGGATCACGGTTGGAATACTGTGTTCTGTTCAAGACACCATAATTTTAGGAAAGACATTGACCAACTGGAGTGCCAGAAGTCTGGAAATCATGTAGAAAACAGAGGAAGTAGGACTGCGTAGCCTAAAGAAGAAGGCTGATGGGAACTAAAACACCTGTCTCCAGTTATTTACAAGGTTGCCATTAAAAACAGAAACCCTTGTGTATTGCTTTAGAAAGCAAAAGTAGAATTAATATAATGAAAGTCACATGCATATTTTAACTAAATATTAAGGTGGAAAACTTTATAACAATTGGAGTCCAACAGTGGGAGCAGTTTGTTCCTAATGGGTACTGAAGTGGCACTTGCAGCAATGCATTAAGAAGCATTCCTGTATATGGTCAAAGATTTCATTTGATTACTCATGTTCACTAAAAATAAATTCATGCATTCATATCCTCGCTGGACTTGGGTAGTGAAGATCTCTGGAAAATTCATTAACTTTTTAAGGCTGTTATGTGATTACATGGATGGTTAAGATTAGACTTGATGATAGGATTGGCTATTTTCCATAATAACAACAGTAAAAATTATGTAATTGGTTCACTTTTATTCAGTCTGGTTTTGAAACCTTATATAAGGGTGGATTAAGGAACACTGGGTAAGATGGTGTTTTCTCAGATTTTGCAAATTCTTCTAACTTAGGTTCAGTTATTGAGAATTCTTCATATGTATGTCAACAAAAATTTTGATAAAGGTCTTTTTTCTGATGTTGGGCTCTCATCAAAGAAAACCCATGGTTCTCATCCCTGATTTCTAGCTGGGTGGAAATGTTAAGAAAAGTAGTGTCATGTAACTTTGACCTTTATTTCTGAACAGTTGAGGTCCATATCGGTGCACTGAGGGTTCTCTTTAAGGGGTGAGTAAAATGAAAGTGCATTACTGGGAAATATAATAAAACATAGCTGTGGTATTGCCTTGGAAACTGAGTTATATTTTAAAGGCATGCTTCTCTTTTGGCATTTCACTCTTCTGTCTTCAAATATAGGCTCTTCTTAGGGTTAGGTATGTACTAGATCTTAAAATTCCTATACACTTATCTTGTCAAAATATTGGACTTTACTGTTTTGAGATCAACTTTCAGAAATTAGATTATGCTCAGTTTCAGTGATTTGTTATAACTTCTTTGAAAAAGCAGTACATTAGATTTAGTAATTTTACATTTTTCTCATAGAAGAGAGGTTTTTAAAATATTTCATTTAATAAACTTAACTTACAATGAATGTATTTCCACATAGGGTGCAATAAAATGTAAAGTTCTAAGAATTAAAACTCATTCATATGTTTTTCTTTTGCATGTTAGTTAATATGAGTTTTATGTTATAATCTAGAATATACTGTAGTCCTCCCAAAGTATTCAAATAAATAAGTAATTTCTTCTCTTCTTTGAAACAAATGGATGCATCTGATGAATTATTTCCATGTCTTTTAGGTGGTTCCAGTCACATCTACTTTTATCTTTAATCTGAATTACTAGGGCTTGATGATGGATTGTCTAATCCATGACTTGCACATAGATTTTTTTTGCTTCCTGTTGTAATCTGCTAAATTGTGAAGAAAGATTACAGACCCAGCTGTCTTGTTGAATGTTTATTATTTCAAGTTTCGAAATAATTTTTTATTTTTAAACTAATCATGGGAAGATGAAACGTACATACAATTGATATGCATATTAATTACAATCCATTATTTGTTTTTTTAGTGTTCCAAAGCATAGGACTGGGTATATTCAGAAGGATTGAGGGGACTGTGCATCCAGGTGTTCTGATTACGAATTGTTTACTTTGTTCCTCTACTTCAAAAGTAGTCAAATGAACTCGATCAAAAAGGGTTTAATAACTGGGATATTTTCTTAACGAAACTACTGTATTAATATCAGATCATCTGTAAAATGAAAACGTCATTAGGCAGATACTATAACCTGAATTTGTTAACTGTGTTGACTCTAAATAACATTGCTGGCATGAACCTTTGCCTTCCCTCTTGTTATAATTCTGCCATGTGATTTCTCCATTACGACCTTTGAAAAAAAATGACTTTAGGTGATAGTATAAATAAGAATTTCATTAAGTAATGTTTGTAAGAATAATTAAGTTCTATAGCCAAATGTTGCCTTTTATGACTATAGGTCAGAAAAATTCTATCCATGAATTTGACTTCTGATGTCTTTCTTTTTTCCCTCAAATAGTTCCCTTTTCAGCTGTTTTATCTTACCTTAATCCTTGTCTCAAATTGTTTACTGATAGAGTACTGCAACTTAGAGCCCTTTTTTTCAAAAATGGCTAAAAATTTGAGAGAATAGAGCTAGGGGCCTCTGAGATTAAGAGCATGTTTAATGTAAGACTGTTTCATTGTAAATATTGTATTGGTCAAACCTGTGTCTGTGAAGAGCTCTGTAAGTCAAGAGCAATTTTCAGCCTACTAACCCAGTGGGGTGGGAAGACTATCCTAAGTTATGTAATGGGCCCACTTTGCTGAGCACCTAACTATACTCAAAACACTTTGGAAGAGAGGGACTATAAAGGGAAAGTGATATATTTAGACTTGGCCACTAGCATATATTTACTTACCTGTAGTTGTTTTTGTTCATGTTTTGTTTTTTATCTCCATAACTTTATGTTCTCATTTTGTTTCAAATGCTGCAGCATCAAACCCATGGCCATACATCCTAGATGCTGGTTCTTTTTTTTTCTGGCATCCACCCAGCATCAAAATACCAGCATTTGTTGCATTTTGCCATATGGGTATAGGCTTGAACTCCAGTATGCCCCCAAATGTTTTTAAACCTTATTTGTGTACATTTTCAAAATAACCTTTCTTTGAGGTCTCAGTTTAACTGTAGTTAAACTCTTTTTTTCCATGACTGGTAGCATATGGTATTTAACTGTTTGCTAGTGTCGCTGCCTCAAGGAAAACATATTTGTACAAAAGCATTTCAAGAGAACAGTAACTTAATAAGAGGAACTCCTTGAACATAAAGCTACTGCTTAAACCGGGGTTTAAAAATTAAAAGACATGTGGCTTAACACACTTTCATTGTCTTCAAAGTTCATTGTAATATCTGACCTTTGGGAAAAAAATAAGCATTTAAAAGTTTTGAAGCCAGAATAACTTCTCTGATACCTCATCCTTAAGTATTTGCCCCTAACAGAAGAGAATCAAATCAGCTGACATTGTGGCCAACCAGTATCAACCCTGTACTTAAAAAAATACAAAAAAACCTATATGGCATGTGGTTTGAAAATATAATCAAACATAAATCCAGGATTAGGAATTTTCTGACCTAATAGAGTATGAACTGCTTTCCATACATTGTGCCCTTGGTGTCACTTTTTTGTTTTAAAAAATAACCCACTGATTTCTGACATCTTTTATTCATCCAGATTATCACAGAGGAAGAGCCTCTTGCATTTTTCAATTCTGTTAGCCCTGCAACAACAAATCGTACTAATACTGGAATGCATATTCACTATTCTAATTGGGGCTTCTGAGAGTGCGTTTGTGAGAAGTGTTAAGCATGCTAGCTGAATCATAAACACAGCTGCAAACATCTAGAGGGCGATTATTGATGTCATTTGTAAATCGGAGATGCTCGCCACAGATTAATTTGGAGACTTGCCCCAAATCATGCGGATAATCAGTGGCTGGGCCATGATCCCGGGGCCCCTCTTTTTTACAGTGATCTAGTGCTTTTCCCTGAAATCAAGTGATTACTCCCAGTGTGCAGTAATAAAACAAGTTAGTAAACTGATCTTTCCAGCCATATAAACTCTATAATAAACAAAAATTTCAAAATTCAAAGAATGATGTATGATTTGTTGTATTGAGGACTCCAGTTCAGTGACTCAAATGCTCAAGGGTTAATGTTTGTGTTTGTGATTTTGTGATGAAATCCAAAATGGCATTATGGCTGCCATGTGGGTCTTCATGAGGATTTTGGATTGAGAGAGAACTGGACTCCATCCTGACTAGGATTGTGGCCTTGGGCAAGTGCTTACAATAAAAAACCCTGGTATCTTCATCTATAAAATGTAAAATGGTTAGAATGGCCTTATTGCAGTGTTCTGTTGAGAATTAGAGATGCTCTATGTGACACGCCTTGGCACAGTGCATGGTGTAGAATATTTAAAAAAATGATACCAACAACTTCTCCTGAAAAGATAAAAGGAAGTGATTAGTGACATTATTTCAATATTTTAAGTCATTTGTTAAAGTTCTGCTAAAATTGTGGGATGATTTCAGCATAGGCATCTATGATCTTTGGAACTCCATAGAAAATGTATTAGTCCTCCAGCTGTGTATATTTAAATGGGGGCAATTTTCATCTCAAAATCAAGCAGAAAAGTAAAGATTACTAATGTGTTTAGATAAGTGATAGTGTGGTTCATTTTGAAAATTTTAACACAATTCCTTGGCTGTTATCAAGGATCTCGATATTTTTTCTAAATGGAAAAAAATTAAATACTGTTTAGGAAGATGATATTTTGCTTAAACACCAGTAAATGTCTTCAGTAAAAGGCAGACACCACTCTGGAAGATGATGTGAGCATTTAATCTTTAACACAAGGTCTGATTTCAAGGCTTGGAAAGCAGAATATGGTTAAATCATTTCAAATATGGAAACTTAAAAAAAAAGCTACAAGTTTAAGACATTTGTTTTCTAGATGTTTAAGGAGTTCACGTAGGATGAACTACTTCAGAATAGAGGAGAAAATGAATAATTCCTGTATGGGAAGGTTTCAACCACTAATGCCACCTATTCCTCCATCCCTCGGGATTTCTTCTGGGCACACTTGCCTCATCCCTTGGTGGCACCATCCTGCATAGTTTGCGAAGCAGTGAAAGCTGCCAGGAAGCTCAGTGAGCATCCCGGTGTTCTGACTCCTGGTGAGATGTTCACAGCACTGCTTTCCAAAGTAAGATTCCCTAGCACTCTCCCACGTCTGTAACAAAGAACAGTGGGCACAATGGCTCTTGGCCATGCAGGTATGTGGAAACCTACAGGTGCTTTGGAGTCAAGATGCTGGTGGCTTGAGTGATCCCATAGCCTACATCAATAGTCTTGGGTCACTTGATTTTTCCATCCATGGCCCATCTAAATTTTCATTTGCCATGAAGCTAATGCTCCCTGTAGCTCCCTCTACTGGGTCTAATGGGCTTTACAGTCTGTATCAGAGATTAACAATTAACAGGAGCTGTTAATTGAAAGGGTGGTTAACTACCAGGACAATCTTTACCCCTGGTTTTTTTTCCTTTTCTGTGAAAAGAACAATTACCTGAAAAGGAGCAGGCAACACATTTAAATTTTAGTTAAAGGGATCGAATAAATAAAACGAGACAATTTGTTGTCCGGATGCTAGGGAAAAATGGGCTGAAGGTAGACCCAGCACTGCTGAGTGTTGGTTAATCTGTTACCTTGGGCAAAAGTCCCAGGTAATTTCTTCAAACAGTATAAAGTAGAAGATGATCTTGCTGAAAATTTAGACGAAGGGATGCATAACAACTGGTTTGTGAATAAAGAGAATACAACTGGAAACTTTTATGCCTAAAATTTAAATGTTACACTGAAAAGATTCTTTAATGTTTTGTGTTCTTTGCTGCCTCTCCTAATACACGGAGTTCCCACACGGGCACCCAGCGAACCCTACAAAGATGTCTCTATATTCAATAGAACTTTGAATACATCAAGTGAATGTTTCACCTTATTCTATTCCTTGGCCATGGATGTACCTCTTCCAGAAGGAAGGAAACATTCATGATCCTTGGTTTAGCAAATTCACAAACTACATCCTTTATGAAGATTTTTTTAAACTAGTTTTTCTTTTGTCTGAAGAAAAATTGTCCATTTTGTTTTGGAGATAAATTACCCAATTTTTTCATCCTTTGTTTTGGGATCAAGGTGCATGACTTACTACATGATAGCAAAAGTAAAGTATCGTACTCAGAGGAAGGCCTAAAAACCCATGGATGTGAGCAATGTAGAAATGGGCTAATGCATAGAAATTTAGTATTTTATTCTAAAAAGGCATACTTTAGCATATGCATATATGTTGTGCATATAAGCATTGGCTGCTGTCTGAGTCCCAGGGCATTGAAGGTAATATTTATAGCTTCTCTTGTTGCTTTGTGGAGAGGGAGAAGTTTAGTAGGGAAATTACCATAAATACATATTCTTGCGAGCACTGCAGCTGACTTACTCCTGGGCTCCAGGCAAGTCAGTCTTTCTGTGATGCAGTTACTGTCACACTATTTACATATTCTGGTTTCCCTGGCAGATTTTTCTTTTGACATCTCTATTCTATCCTTTCAGTTTGGAGAATAATAATGTCGTGGTCAGGTTGTATTTGTGGGATGGAACATTTTTCTGCCCACCCTCATGACCTACCTAATATAAAGTTTGCGTATTTATTTGTTTGCTATTCTATTCTGTCTAAAACAGGTTGATTTTGTAAAAGATAATAAAGTAAAAGTACGTTTTGAAAATGAAAGACAAAGAAAGAAATGAGGCTGCATGGGGAGATGCTCTGTCTAGCTAAGCTTGGCTCTTCACATGTAATTTAAGACATTAGGCTCATATAAGCAATAATGAATGAAGGGAAAAAAAATTTCTATTGTGCTTTCCAAAAATGGTTTCTCCATGAAGGTTTATAAGATTTTTTTATTGTTGTTCATTGAAAGAAATGTTTGCATGTAGGTTCATGTGGGGAAAAAGTTCTCATCACTTGAGAGGATAAACATCTTATATATAATGTACAGAATCATAGAGGTGAAAGATTTTGCTGGCTCCATGACATTAAAGTAATTTTCTTAGCTTTTCTGATACTGTTGCTTTATGTTTAAGGTAAGGCATTTGAGTTGCTGTGGGGATTAATTTAAATCAGATGGGTTCAGCATTAGGACCTTGTGCCTGTCAGATGGTGACTAGTTGGGGAAAAACAGAACAAAACAAAACACCACTGCTATCTAAACATACATGTAGCTGTAATATGTCTCAGTTTTCCATGGTATTAAGATTATATTTTAGTTCTTTGAAATGCAATGAAGAGTGCAAAATAAACTAATGAAAATCATGAAATCAAAGATAATTTTTGTGCCTTATCTTCTCAGTTGTAGATAAACCTTTTGAAAGAAAAAGTGTTCATTTTCTACATTAGCCCAATAACACGTCCTGAAACTGCTGTGAAATCCGTACGTTTTTATCTGATGAGAGTTAGAACAAGGTTTAAGAGAAATGAGATTGAGCAGCCTGGTGATCTCACTTCAACTATGAAATCTGTAAGCACTTTTAAAAGGCACAGCCAGTTAGGTAAATGGAGTCTTTGCATCTCACAAATCTGCAAAAAGTGGTGACTGTGTGCCTGTTTGATGATAATGTGCCTGTGTTGATGAAACAGTGGAACTAGAGATGTTTTTATTTACAGATGAACAAGTGAAGCCCGAAAGTACATAAGTGAATTGCCCAAAATCACACAGACCTGTCTTTACCCAATTTTCCAGTCCGCCAGATACCTGAGATATTTTTTTCTATGACAGAAAGCAACGAATTTGCTCTCTAAACATTGACTGAATTGTTGCTATGTTTCTGGGATTAAATGAGAAGCCTGGGAAATTTCTTTAAAAAAGGGAGAGCTTCAGTTATTTTTCTCTTCTTTCCTTTTTCCCTATCATCATAAAAATTCAAAGGGCTCACTCCTTAGTTTATTTAGCCTACTTTCTGAACCACATCTTTTAAAAACCCGCATTATATTCCAAAAACAATAATCCAGGTACAACAGGTAACAGTGATCCAGGTACATGTCGAGTCGTCCACACCACAGACACGTCCTTGCTTGGGCGAAAGATAAGCCTGTTGTCAAGAACAACTTTACCCAAAAAGTCTACAGATCTTTGCTGGGCAGCTAGTGTCTTAGCAAAGAAATGAGCAGTTAAGGTGAGGTTTCTGATCATATTCTCATTTGTATTTACTTCTCAGCCAGAGGTCAGGCAGGTTTTTAGTGCATATGAGAAGAGAATCTCTTAACCAGAAATAAGATGGGTGCTGCTGGTGAGATCTCTTAGTGAATGCGAACAGATCTGATCTAGATAATCACGGCAATGTGGGCGTGCAAGAGAACTAAGATTCATGTGAGCAAATGTGTCTAATGGTGTACATACCTTGAAGGAGGGTCAGTTGTAGTTTGCAGTGATATTGTGATAAAAGAGAAGGGGTCCCAGGAAGGACTGGGGTATCTCTTACATCATGACAAGTCCTGCAATCTGAAAGGGTACCTTCCCCACCTTAAGGTTTGGGAAACATGGATGAGGGCATTATCTTTACCTTTCCAGGTCAGTGCCAGTGTAAAAAAAAAAAAAGATGGAAAAGGGGTTTCATGTTTAGTTTAAGTTTGAAGTCTTGACTCTATTTTGGATGGACACAGTCTACCTCCACGTCAGCTACTTCTCTTCCTTGTCAGGTTGACTCATAGGTCTCCAGTGTCTGTACAGGACCAGATGTCAGGTGGAATGGAGCCTTCTTATCTATCAGAAGTGTATCAAGAGCTCCATACCTCTAGGTTTGCCATAGTGTCAGGAGCGCTTGGTACGGTCACTTCTGATGGGGCTCCAGAATTCTTTTCCTCTGATGATGCTTCTAGAACAGTCAGTCACCAGACTCCGGACCATAACCAACAGGATTCCTTGAATCTGGATCTGGGGAATCTTTGCTAGTCGTTGATGATCAGCTTCAGCATAAGACATTAAAGATTTACAGTAGCTGGTCAAACCAACAGGAAACAACAAGCGATGGACATTGGTCTGCTGGTGACTAACTTATGTGGAGTGATGTTTCCCAAAGCGGGTTCTGTGAACAGTCTGTAATACCAAAGGCAATACCTTAAGGCCACAGGGGTCCAGTGGTTTCAGGAAGTTTACAAATTTTAAGTTGGAGCCTCCTGTTAATTCTCTTGGCCTTGCCTTATAATTGAGTGATGATTTCAAGAGGTTCACATGGTTTTCATTAAGGCTCTTAGATTTCCCCAGTGAAGTGGATGCCTTGGTTACAGGAGACTGTGGAGTGCATACCCCAAGTGGGAAACATATTTTTTAACACTCTCTTTGCCATCATGAGGCATCAGCTTTGCAGCAGGGGAAGAGCTCAGCCCATCCAAAAGACATGCACAGACACTAACAAGAACATACCCAGAACCCACACTAAGTGACAGCTGAATGAAGACCAGCTGCACATGTTCAAAGGGTCCAGAGGAAGAAAGTCTGAAGCCTCTGCAGACAAAAAACATTCTTCCGGGATGTGGACCCAGCCAGTCAGGCCCTACTGGTAGGCAGTGTTCACAATTTTATAGACATCTCCCAACAGGTGTCAGTTCCTAATGAGAGTCATCTTAGGTGCACTGTGGAGAGTGAGGGAATGCAAAAACCAAAAAAATTGGGGTTTGCCAGGGAGCCTGAAAGAACCAGGTAGCTGTCTTGAGTTTCACCATAGCCCTGACTGTTCAGGGAATTCACTGCCATTATCTACCTCTCTTAATTTCTCTGATTCACGAGCAGACGGTTACCATGTTTCAAGTATATTACGATGGCAAAAACTTGGCAATGAGGGGTCATCTCTTGCCGAAGCCCTATAGCGTCCGTCCACATGTGCCACGATCTTTATAAATTCCGCTGCTGCTGATACTGTGTGAAGGTCGGCTGGCGCGCTTCCCTGATGCTCAGGATCCATCCTTGCAGGGTGAGCCTCAGTCTTGATGACAGCAATCTCAGAAGGTAAGAGAAGAGTAGGGAGAAGGTTGTTCATTTGTTGCCCATTTTGGGGGTTGCAGGGATGTAAGAAAACTCCTTTGCTCCCATGACATCCCCAAGTCCTGGATGACTTAAGAGCAGCTGTTCCTATAAATACCAAGTTTCGTCCTAATAACCAGCATGTTCAGTAAGGGTGTGGAACCCTGCTTGTTGGACTGACTGAGCTTGTGGGAGGTTTCCCCTTTCGAGTGTGTCACATTGGGTAGTAAGAGCATAACCAGCTTGAAAATTCCCTTTTGCTCTTCTATGATATGACCTGTCAACCAACAAGACAGGGTCAGGATTAGATTAAACGGGTATCTCATCAGTCCGAACATAGTATCACAATGTGGGGTATCATTACCTTGAAGTCACGGGGCTGCCTTGTCAGGCAGAGGTAGGAACACCGGGATTAAGGAACTGTCATGATGAAGAGGCAGATTAGGTGGTGAGAGCGGTTGAACCTTATAGGAAGTTAGTCCACTTGCCGAGACACAGTAAGTCAATTAAGAGTAAAGAAGACTTTGAACAGCGTGTGGAGTTTGCAGGTAAATATCATTTCCTACGGTCAGCTCTGCTGAGGCCTCCACTAACCTCACAACTCTAGCCCCAAGACAGCCAGGACAGGCATGAGCAATGCATCAGGTGCGTGCTGTCCTGAGCAGTGGCCTGAGTTCATTGCCCTGTTCCCGCACTATGGTTCCCAGGGTGGATCATCCCTTTCCTGCAGAAATTAAGTGAAAGGGTTTTGAATGGTTTGGGAGCCCTCGGGCAGGTAGTTCTTGCAGTGCTTCATTTGGTTTTATAAAGGCCTGCTCATTTATAATAGAGAAAAGTATGGAACAGTAGCCTGCAATAACCGGCCAAGCCTAAGAATACACAAAGCTGTCACTTAGTTGTGGTTCTAGGAAATTCCTGATTTCATTTAACTCTTTTTGGAGGCAGCCAAATCCCTTCAGCTCTTAGATCATGACCTAGGTAATTAATAGGGCCTAGAGATAATTGTAATTTTTCCCTAGAGACTTTACATCCCTTTTCAGTGAACCATTGGAACAAATAAATGGAATCTTTCATGGATGCCTCTTTGTTAATTTAGCATAGCAAAAGGCCTTCTACATTTTGTAAAAGGTTGATTTCCAGAGGAACCCACAGGTGCTACCTCTCCGGGAAGTACTTGAGAGGAATAAGGAGGGACCTCAGTGGGGCAGGACCCTTGAGGCAGGACCTCAAGGCAGGTATATTGTTGATTGTTCAAAGTAAAGGCAGATACTGGCTGTTGGGGTCTACAGGGATGCTGAAAAGGACTGAACAGAGGTCTTCAACAGTGAACCATTTTCGAATCTCATGAACTTGTGACAGCAGGAGGTCTGGGTTTGGAATGACTGGGAACCAGGGAATAACTATCTTATTCGTAGCTCTCAAATCTTCCACCATCACCAGCCCCATCCAGTTTCTAGACTGGCAAGTTCAGTGTGTCACTGGGGCTGGTACCAGCAATGATTGCTCCTGGGTGATGAGGTCTGCTCCTGTGGGTGTGAGGCCATGCATGGCTTTAGTGGATACTGAAGTAATTTGGGAAGAAGCTTAGTTATGTATACCTGAGTCAGTATAGTTCTATACTTTTTATTTTTCCAATGTCGGTATTAGAAGTAGCCCACAGATTTTTGGGCACCTTGGTTAAATCAGGGACTTTGTTGGAACTGGTCCTCTTCTGTGTCAAGGACAGATTGTAAGGAACATAAAATAATCAGGTTCAGGTTGGTCAGAAGATTCTCAGGTGAGGTCTCCCTTGGAAGCAGTGTATTAGCCCTTTTAATTTAGAAAGGAGGGCTCTACCTACTGTACTGACTGGAGCTGAGTCCACAGCAAAAAGGAATGTTTTCAGTAAAAGATCCTGGAGTCATTTGTACTCGTTGAGATAAATATTCTCTCTGAACGTAGTTCCCTCTCTGTGGAAAGCTTCCTTTTACTCTGAGGAATCTGTTGTCCTATTAGGGTTGCAAGTCTCCCAGCTCCCACCAAGGGGTTTAGGGAAGAAAGCATAGCTCTGGTGTCAATTAAAACTTGGCAAGGTAATTCCTTTTAATTTTACTTTCCCCTTGGTTGTTTAGAGGAGTTACTGGCAGTAGTTTATCAGAGAACCCCTCTTTTGGAAGATTGAGGGTATTTGAGAAAAATTTGCAAAGGACCCTTGAGGACATATCTTTTCCAGTGTTCCGGCTGAGTACAGCTGAGATTTCAACCTTTAGACCAGCCTCTTGATGACGGACCCCTTGTTGGGGGCTGGGAGACTTGCAGTGAGGGAGGCCCAGGTGTTATTTGGGTCCCGAGCCTTGGAACTGTTGTAGCTGTATAGCTAATGACTTGGTGGGATTTTCTTTGCAATCTTGCTCCAGGGTTCTTTCAAAATGCTCATCTATAGTCAAGAATTCAGTCAGGCTAGTGACCTACCATCCTCTTTTCTGCCTTTTGAGCATGCTGATCTGAGGAGACAATCCATTTACAAAGAGGGTACCTAATGCAGACTAGGTGACTTTATTTGATGTATGGAACCTCTGATGCTGTAGAAACAGGTCTTCCAAATGGGCTTTGGAGTCTGCCACATCTTTTTCTTGTTTTGTTTGTTAGTTCATATAATAGGCCAATCCTTCTGAGCAGGAGAGACTCTAAGAAAGGTTTGTAAATTTTCAGCTGCTATTTTATGAGCTTTTTCTGGCCTGTGAGATGTTGAAGACTGAGAATCTCGAATATCCTTGGGGTTTTGCCATCTTGCTCCCTGCATCCATTTTTTGGGCTTCACCAGGTCCTACCAACATGTGTAGAAGCTGATAAAGATCTGGCGGTCTGGGGTCATAGGCCCTGATAATGACTAGATTCTTAAAAAATTTTTTTGGGCTTCCTTCCTAGATTTGAGAAATTCTTTAACTACATGGCCCTTAGTTCAGTCCTTGACCAAGGGGTGAAGGATCCTTGAGGGGCTTCATCTGTGAACTTGGGTAGTTATATTTTATCTAATAGTTTTCTGAGTGGAAGGCAGTGCAGGCAGAATCAGTAAAAGTATTAAGGTAGAAAAGCATGGGGGAGCAATAGGAGTCACATCGGTCCTCTTGTCCTTGTTTTAGGTTCCTCTTGGGTCTTTAATTTTCATTAGCCTTTTGTTAGGATTCTTTTAATAAAGCTAGTTTGGAATCCTGAAGCCTTTTTGAAGCCTCTTCGTATCAACCTCATTCTGTTTGTTCAACTGGGAATCCCTTGCTGTTAAGTGCAGTTCTTAAAGGAGTGGTATTGTCTAATGGGAATCTTCCTCATAATGGCCATTATAATTCTAGGTTATTTTTAGTAAAATTTGCCATTTTGTGAGATATCTATAGCTCCTGGGACTGTAGTTCTTAAACATGAAATAAGCCAGTGTGGTGGAGGGTGGCACCCTCAACTCCTTGGGTGTGAAGCATCTCATTCCTTTTAGCTAGGCCAAAGTAATACCTAAGAGCACCTATCATGGAGTCTTTTGGAGGAGGTGAGCATTCTAACAACCTTTAAATGCTTAACCCCTGTCCACCAAGGTTTTTGGCCTTTTTGACTTTCCAGATTCCCACTAGCAACTAGCCCTTATTTGAAATTCACCTAAGACCTCCTGTGGAACCATTTCAGACCAAGACATACCCAGTCAGAACCCGGATCCGGTCCAACTGTAGCCTGTAACCACCAACAGCACCCTATGTGGAATCGGGAGTGAGGGAAAGATTGAACCAGCAGACTCCAAAGAATGGGGATGCAAGACTGATTCTAAAAAAAAATAGGAAACTGGCTGCTACCAGCAATTCTCATTGTGCAATATGGGGACAAAACCAAGGGCTGGGGTTTCTGATCAAACAGGAACAGTGGAATGCCAGTTAGATCGGGTGCTTGACCCAAAGATCATGCAGCTCAGAACTAGGAGGCTTACCTCTGGCCATTGGAAATGGCAAGAAAGAGAACTCGAAGGGTTCCCGGGTGCTGTACCTGTGCTTCCCATTGTCCCTGAAGCTTGCTGGAAGTCTTTGGCCCCACCATTGCCACCAAACCTGTTAAGGAACAATATTTCAACCAAGTAAATGTAAAGGTTTAATTAGCTTTATTCGATGATGCATGAACTGAGCAGCATCCCATTTAAAAAACAGAAGGGTGTGCCGAGGACTTGTACAAACTGCAAGGATTTTATGGGCAGAAAGGTAGCAGGACAAGGAAGTTAGTAACCACAGAAAAGAAAGGGCTGACTGGGCAAGGCCACCTTCCCGCCTGGTGAGGGCATATCATCTATCATGCAGAGTGGTGATCAGGAAATTCCAAACTGATGGGTTTAAAATTCCATTCCTGGGAGAAGCTGAAACTGCCATTAAGTTAATCATTAAGTCTTGGTGGGCTTAACATAAGTGACTCTGTTTTGAACCTGTTTCTTCCTTCCTTCCTCCCTCCCTCCCCCACTCCCTTCCCTTTCTCTTTATTTTTTTAATTAAAGTATCACTGATACACCATCTTATGAAGGTTTCACATGAACATGGTGGTTTCACCATTCACCCATATTATCAAGTCCTCCCACCCATTGCAGTCACTGTCCATCAGTGTAGTAAGATGCTATAGTCATTACTTGTCTTCTCTCTGCCTTCCCTGAGACTTACCTATATTGTGAGTGCTAATTACAATGCCCTTTAATCCCCTTCTCCCTCCCTCCCCACCCACCCTCCCCAACCCCTTCCCTTTGGTAACCCCTAGTCCCTTCTTGGAGTCTGAGTCTGCTGCTGTTTTGTTCCTTCAGTTTTGCTTGGTTGTTGTACTCCCCAAGGGCCTGTTTCTTTTTAACAAAAAAAATGAGAGGGGGTTATCACTATCAGGTTTTAACATTTATGACATTGTGTATTGTTATAATGATACTTTAGTTACTTGATTTAAAAAACTAGGGAGCCCATTCTACCCACCAGGCATTTTTCTGGGTGCGAGGGTACAGCAGCAAACAGTGGAAACGGTCCAGGGCTCTTATCCTCCAAAAGGAGCTTCTTGCTGAGAATAGCCCAGACGGCCAGGCAGTGCTTCTAATTTCTCACTCTGTCATAGGGAAGCCCAGTTGCATGCCTTGATCCTGAGAAGTGGCTGTGAAATTCTTGGCTGTGGAGCATTTTCGCTCAATTACTAACATTGATGATCGTGACTGGCCTTTGTATTCAACTTGGTCAAAAATCTCTGCTACTGAAATCAGTCTTGAGAACCCTAATTCTTTTTTTCTATTCAGCTGTATGTCCTCTAGCAGAAATTAGGCTTCTCTTCCAGATTAAAAAAATTCATTTAGAAGGCAGCATGTTCTGAAGTAGTGAACCCCAAACAACCCCATATGATACTGGTAGTCCCTTTTTGTTTGCTGTGCACCTGTGAGAACAATGGTCTAGTAAACATCAAAGAAATCTTGTCTGGGAGGTAGGGGAGAAAGAATGACATGAAAGGCACAAAGTAGATAAACTCTAGACTTGGTCAGGGGGAGGGGTGTCCACAAAATTTGAGTGTGATTCCTGGGTTTGACTTCTACTCATGAGATGCCAGCAGTAAGTTGCTTAATGTGAGCAATCTGTTTTCTCCTTTTCTGAAGCAGCACACTTGATGTTTGAACAACACAGGGGTTCGGGTGTGATCCCCCACAAAGTGGAAAATCCACGGACAAGCCGGAGGTACTTCTCATTTCTCACTCTGTCTTAGGGAATCCTAGTTACATTCCTTGTTACTGCGAAATTCTTGGTTGTGGAGCATTTTCAATGCTTTTGAGTCCCCCAGAACTCAACTACTAATAGCCTACTGTTGATTGGGAGCCCTGACAATAAAAAACAGTTGACTGACACGTATTTTGTATGTTATATGCTTTATATACTTTATTCCTACAATTAAGTAAGCTAGAGAAAAAATGTTTCTTTAAGTTGTTGCAAATCTCCACACATTTTTCTGATACATTTATTGAAAAAAATCTGAACATCAGTAGAGTTTTGTAGTTCAAACCTGTCTTGTTGAAGGGCGAACCATAATGATACCAGCTTTGCTTAGCTCACAGCTATTGTAAGGATCACTTGAGAAATGCATGGATGCTTTTTTATTGTCCTGTAGATACAAAGCTAGAAATGGTCAGATTTTAGACTACAAGTGTAGCCTCACCACTCTTGGTACAGTACAGTGTTAGATCTACACAAACAAATTAAATAAGGGAAACTGGAATGTGTGTGTGTGTGATATTTCTGGGGTTGGGCAAGATGGAGATACTTGGTGCAGAGGAATTTTTGTGGGATCACTCAAATCATGTAGGTAAAGGTAGAATAGATCCTTACTCCTTAAAGTTCATGGGTCAACAGTATCAGCATAACGTGGGAGCTGCCAGAAATGCCAACTCTCAGGCTCTCTCCTAGGTTACTGAATCATAATCTGCATTTTAACCAAATCTCCAGGTGATTGTGTGCACATTTTCTTAAGTACTGCAGTTGACAGATTTCTAAGTCTGATGTTTCCAAGTACTCCTGAGGATGTTGCAGATACACTGACAGCCAGCAGCTGCTAGATGGTTTAGCACCACCTGGGAGAATGGCGGATGGAGGTGCAGGAAGATTAGACTGAAAAAATATGCTGCTGTCTGTTCCCAAGGAACGATTTTAGGGGTGAAAGGTTCATATTCCATTATCATTCCCCTGAGCCCACCAGTGTTCAGAATGTTTTTTTCCCAAGACTTTTATGGTGCTTAAGTTAGACTTTTCATATTGGAATAACAGACCAAAAATGACTGACAGTTATAGTGTCTGGGATTAAGGAGGGAAATATTTAGTCAGAAGAACTGGAAATTTATCAGGAGACATGTATGATTTTAATCTCTAGGATTCTGGTTTCTAGTCATTTTTGCTCTCTGAGGATGGTGAATAAGTGTTCCTTTACTTTGCCTATCCTGAGTTGCATGAGGCACACATTCTCAGGGGTTCAGGACATTTTGTAAAAATATATCTTATTCAACTAAGTAGGGGAAGAATGAACTCTGTTGTGACCAAGAGAGGCTTAAATTCTCAATGAAGAACACATGCATAGTTCCAGATAGAAACTACTTCTTCAGAGTTTCTGTTTAACCCAAACCTTTTCTATATAATTGCAAATTAACCCTCACTTCCAGCCTTAGAAAGTTTAGGATTAAATCAAATTGAATTAGCTTTCCCCTTGGAGCAGTGCGTTTCTTTGCGGGATAGAAGAATAATGTTCTTCCTCTGTAATTATGTGGTTCAGTTGTGACTTTGCTCTTTTCTTTCTTTCCCACCTGCCTTGGAGTCTTGGGCAAAATATAAGATATTTTCTGAACTGCATGCTGTGTGATTCCTTTGAGTATTGACTCCATGTCTGAAACAAAACTGTGCAAACACAAATAGAGAATGTTGGATGAGGTAAAGCAATTCAGCTTTAATACTGGAGATGAGTAGATGGCCGAGGACAAAGTTTCAGGCCTTATTTTTCCAATTTTGCTGCAAATTGGTGAAATTTTGTCATAGCCAGCATTTGGTAATCAGTCTTATAACTGACTCAGCCATCATTCGTTTATTGAACAAATATTGATTGTGTCCCTGTGTGGGAAAAATGAAAGTTCGTATGGCCAGGATCCTCACCTAACCCTAAACTACTTGATGATGTAATTGACCTACTTTTAGGCTACTGCTTCCACACCCTAGGCGGTAAGTTGTTACTGACTGAGTCACTCTATAAAGAGCTCCACCCAGTGCTCTGGGCGGACACAGAGGCAGAAGCGGACTACGGACCTGCAGACTGTTGGATGCAGAGATGATCCTGTTGCTTGACCTACTGCCGTGAGAATAAAGCTGGTTATAAATGCTTTTACCCCCAGAACATTCCATTGTCTTTCCTTGGTCTCACTGAATCCATAGTAAACTTGGCTAGGGATGAAACCCTCAGGCAAGACACCTAGCTATGTGCTGGTACTGTGATAGGTGGTAGGCTTAGAGCAGAAAGCAGAGATGCGTCCTCCCCCACACAGCTTACCTTTTATGGAGGTAGACATCCTTCTGAGCCCTAACTCAAAAGCTTGAAATGCATTAAACTGAAGGTTAGATTTTGCTCATCTTAAAGCCCCTTTTCAGCTAACCCTCTTTTTGTTTTTCCCAATAAGACTACCAGTGAAAGCAAGTAATTATTTCATTATAATCATCTTCCGAACCACAACCATGCAAGGGTATTGCTAACATTCATTATGTCTTAAGTTCTTCTATAGCTAATTCAGTCTACTAAAGGAGGCTTCCTATTGGGTGTAGAGAACGTTGCTAGAAAGAATGATTTTCTCCAGAGTTCACCACGTTACTAGTATTTCTCTTTTAAGGAAGCTTCTCACTGTCCACAGGGGTTCAGCCTCCTACAATTGCAATTCATTTGCACCACAATGAGCTTTTGAATGTCTACTATAAGGCTTTAAACACATACTAATTCCTCCCTTAAATAAGTCTGCTGTGTATATAATGTTAAGGTGGAGTTGTCATAGCTGTTTGCTGTGTCTTAAGCCAGATGTATTTCTCAGCATTCCAAGGCTGTGTGCATATGCAGAAATAATTATTTTCAGATCTTGACATTGCACTTAGCACTTTAGTAATATAAGAAAATATGGTTCAAAAGTCATTCATCTAAAAAGAAATGCAAAATACAGTATGGATGAATATGGTGTGTATTCAGACACGTGATGTGGAAATGTTGGAATAATTTAGCTTTCTGTCATATCTTCGTAACATAGGACATGAATTGTGCTGTGTTCTGAGTGAGCATGTTTCCTGTAATACAGTTACAGGCCAGAGATGATGCGCCTTGCTTCCAGTTAAGTAACTGCTTTAATCACTGAGCCAAACCCCTGATTCTTGGATTCTCTTGTCACTTTATATGTTCTGTCTTTAAATCAGCTTCAAAGGTTGAAAAATTGGAATCATTGCTTAGTTTTAAAATACTGTTTTTCTATAATTTCCCAGAAATGACAATAGGACTTTAAAACTTCATTGATCTCAGGTGATTTTGGAAGGAAGGGGTTGAGAAGCAGTAAGATCTAAGTGTTGGAGAGAATAAGACAAAATTAGAAAAATACCCTAAATTAATTTTTCCCCTAACATTCAAATAAGACATCCAATATGAATTTCATCTATTTTTTTATTTTTAGTTTTGTATTCCAATCAAATTTTACATACACAAAGACACAGCTGGCCTACCCCTTAAATAGAACATCAAGTTTTACCAAATCAGAACACAGCTGAGATTGGGCACAGCATAAATACCACTTTTCTTTCTTTTTTCTTAAGCGTATTTTTTGTATTGAAGTATAGTTGATATATACAATATTATATTGGTCTCAAGTATACAACACAGTGGTTCAACAGTTACACACACTATTAAATTCTCACCCCCCTCTAGTGCAGCTACTATCTGTCAACATGAGAAGATGTTACAGAATCATTGGCTACATTCTCCATGCTGACCTTCCATCCCTGTGACCAACTTATATTATGATTGAGACTTTTCTGCCCCTTTATCCCCCTCCTCCTCCCCACAGACCCCAATCCCTCTGCAAAGGTAACCACCAGTCACTTCTCAGTGTCTGTGAGTCTACTTTTATTCATTTTGTTTTGTTTTTATATTCCACAAATAAGTAAAATCATATGGAATTTGTCTTTCTCCACCTGGCTTATTTCACTTACCTTTATACTCTCTAGGTCCATCCATGTTGTTGCAAATGGCAGGATTCCTTTTCTTTTTATGGCTGAATAATATTCCATTGTGTATATGTACTACAACTTCCTTATCCATTTATCTACTGATGGATGCTTTGGTTGCTCCCATATCTTGGCTATTGTAAATAATGCGGCAGTGAACAGGGGTGCATGTATCTTTTTGGATTTTGTTTTGTTTGGGTGAATTCCTAGGAGTGGCGTTACTGTGTTGTATGATATTTCTATTTTTAGTTTTTTGAAGAAGCTCCATACTGCTTTCTGTAGAGGCTGCAGCAATTCACATTCCCACCAACAGTGTAGGAGGGTTTCCTTTTCTCTACATCCTCACCAACACTTCTTATTTCTTGTCTTTTAGATAGTGGCCATTCTAACTGGTATGAGGTTGTATCTCATTGTGGTTTTGATTTGCATTTCCCTGATGATTAGCGATGTGGAGCATCTTTTCATGTGCCTGTTGGTCATCTGTATGTCTTTTTTGGAAAAATGTTTCTTCAGGTCCTCTGCCCAGTTTTTAATTGGGTTATTTGGTTTTTTTTTTTTTTTTGGTGTTGATGAATTTTGTCTGTTTAAATCAACGTATCATCTAGTTAATTGAAAAGTGAGAAACATGAAGTTTTCTTATACTCACAGTATTGATTCTTTACACTTATGAAAGGGAAAACTATATTCATCATCTTTTAATCATTAAATTTTTACAGCGACATTGGAAGAAAACCAAATAAAAACTCTATTGCACTTGAAAATATTCATATCACTGAGTACTGACTGCTTGTCTTGCAAAGCATAATATTTCGATTTTACCATATTGTAAATGCTATGGTAAAAGGGGCATCCCCTAAGGTTTTCCTTTCAAATGCACATTTCTGTCTTTACCTTGTAGTCTTGCAATATATAATTCAATGTGTTGGAAAGTACAAGAAGTATATTGTATTGTTTGACTATCTGTTTTGAATTATAACTTTAAAAAGAAAATGAGACTCCCTTCCTGCCCCTCACCCTAGAGACAGATTTTCCATGACACAGTAGTTTTAAACATCAGGATGTTGCATAAGGCAGTCTGGAAGAAATAGGGACAGACAGCTAGTACTATCTTAATACAATTTTGCTTTGTGATTACATTTTTTGTTTGTTAAATGAATCGTACATAAGTTATATTGTCCCTACCTACTGAATATACTTTCAAAATCAGTATTTTTTTTTTTTTTGCTTCTGTTGTTTCTACTTGGGCACTCTGTGACAATAAAAAAATTTTTTTAAATCATACCATAAGATACAAATTAATCTAATCAAACATTGACTCTAATGAATATGATAGAAAACCTAGGCAAGAGGCATTTGAAAGCGTTAAAATTTGTGGTGAGGTATGAAGAGCAGAAGTGATGCATTTCTGTTTTGATACTGTCTAGCTTTTATGTTTTACAAGGAGTAGTTAGGACTTAATTTTAAAATTTTACCCCCCAAAAGACTTAACTTCCAAAGTAATTTATAACAGAAAAGAAATTGGCAGGATGACTCCATTATCCTTATGACAGGTTATTCAGGCCTGGTTCTAAAAACGTTTATGGAGTGGAAGTTGAAGTCTGTTTCAGAAAAATTACCACCAATCAGGGTGGTGTCAAGAACTGTTCTCTAAGTCCCTTTGAATGTCAATTGATCACTTAACTGAAGTGGGGGGGGACAGGCCAATTGTTTTTTAGGTTGCAGTGATCGAACTACTGGGCTGGTTACTTTTCAAGTATAAACCTATTTCTCAGTAAGTTCCATCAGTCATACACTTCTTAAATACTTGTTTGTTGCAACAGAGACAAAGGGTACCAAGAAACACCTGGCTTACTCTATTGGTGGAATCTTGGGGAAAGACAATCTGTTTTTCAGTGGCCAGTTGTTTACAAGGATTCCTGTCAGCCAGTTGACATCTTTAAGGCTGTGGAAGTGAAGGATGCTATCTGACTGGCTGTGGAAAATTAACTTTCTTTGCTTTCTGCTTCTAGAATAAAGGAGCTCAGTGTTTTCCACCAGAGATTGTAAATTTCCTTCTAGGATTTATCATCAACATGCCATATGATTTTAGAAGAGTCCCTTAACCTATCTAATCTTTGTTTATTTATAGGTAAAAGGAAGGAGAAAATTACTAGTTTTTTGAAATTGTTATTGTTTCTGAGATTTATGAATAAAAATGATATTCTAATAAATCTAATCAGACTGTATGTTAGAATTGGGTCTAATTCCTTAAATAATTCAACAGAGAAGATAAATACATTCAAATCATTACAACTAAGTAGTGTTGGAAATATACATGGCTAGAGAAGTAATACTAGCTAAAGGAAAATATTTGAGAAAAATGAGCTTTAGTTTATCTTTTATCCAACAGATAGTTTATAATTATGTGCCATGAATCAGTTAAAAAATATATTATAGTTCACAATGGAAAGGGATCATTTTCTGAGGGGTGGGAACCGCTCAGAAAAGTCATTGTGGAGTAGATGGTATTTGAACTGGATCCTGAAGGATGAGTGGAATTTGAGCAGGTGGAGATTAGGGAAAGACATAGTCAAAGGCAACATCATTAGTAGAGGAAGAATTAAAAAAACATGGTAAGGGGGGTGATGGGTTCCCCATGTTTGGGTCATAATATCTACTAATTTAACTAGTTAACCCTTATTAAGTAAGCTCCACTTACTTTGCTAAAAGAAGCACTTTACATGGATTATCTTACCTAAATTTTCATGATAAGCCCACGAAGTAGAAATTTATGGATTAAAAAAAAGAAGACCATCATACAGTTAGTACGTGGCAGAAGTTAAACTTGAAGCCAGAGACAGGGTCCTTGACCTCGCCTCTGTTCCTTGATGTTGGAGGACTTTTGGTGCCACAGAGAATGATGTACATTTTGTTCTGCAAACTACAGTTACTCATGGGATATTTTTGAGCTGGATAAGTAATGTGTCCCACTCCATTACTCTTTTTGCCTCATCTCCACCTCGTATTCCCACTCACTCCTCTTTTCAACCCTGCCTTCAGACTACAGCAAGAAACCTTTCAGAATTACAAAAGGTTTAATTATAAAGGTTTGTTTGGAGAGTATAGAACATTCGCTTATAATCTGACAGTGTCCCTGGGTCCACAGCATATGTTTTCTGATCCTTCCTATGGGGGACAAGGCCCTGCTAATCTCTGTAGCTCCATTTGGAATCATCATCCATTCTCTGAGATCTCCTTCTCTTCTCATTCGTCTACTTTTCCTAGGTTTGTGCCTCCGTCTGGATGACCCTTTCCCACATATGGACATCCCACATCCCCTGTATTGCACATTAAAATGGCTTTTTAAATCATTTAATGTAGGTTGTTCTTCTTTGCTTCTTTTCAGACTTGCTGTGTGTCATATAATTACAACCAGACATGTGTAGTAGTCAGGATAGTCTAAGTTAGGTGGTGATAACAACAACCGCAAAAGTCTTCATGGCTTATAACAAAAAGGACTCCCCTTTTATTTTCCTTTGGTTTGGCAGAAAGGCTGTACTTACTGGTTACTTCAAAGGAAGCTCCCCTTGACATGTGCTTCCCCGGTCATCTGAGCAGGGGAAGAGTATGTGGTAAATCACACACTGGCTCTTAGCGCTTCTGCTCAGTAGCGATGCATCCCACTGTGAATATATTTTGTTGGCCTCACTAAATGTCAAGGAGATAGACAGGGAGGTGCAATCCTATCATGTGGTAGAAAGTGGGTGACAAATGGATATATTTAAGCAGCACTGCGGTGTGTTTACAATTCAAAATTACAAGCCTATTCTTTGGTCATTTATGTTCATTCGCAGTTTGTAAAAATGTAGTCAAATCTAGCAGTTTGGAAATTAAAACTTAGAAACCTTAAGATGTGATTATGTATCCTTGGAAATCATTATCTCAGTTTAAAAAACTGAATTTGCAGCATATGCTTAAACTCAATAAATGCAAACACTTAATGGCTAGGGAACAAAAATATGTGTTAAAAACCATCTTGTCCACTAACCGTGTTGAAGAAAAAGTCAGTGTCACAGCAAATAGGTTGAGTTGTCCTTGGATATATATCATGCTTGAGGGATCCTTTTTTCAGGGAAGGGAGACCATGCAATGATCAGAGTTGGAATGAATCAGAGTCAGAACTCCATATGGTACTCCTTTATAGATGTGTTGAATTTTATAAAAACATATGTTTCTTAATATGTATTCTCTTGACTTATTTTCAGTTGTCAGCATTAATTGACAACCAGCAACTGTCAACATTAATTGCTGATTTTCACTTCCTTTTTCAAGAAGTTAATATAGAAATTGATTTGAGGGACATTTTGTGTAAATGTGGCATTGGAGAGAGATCTCACCTATGTATGGGTATTATTAAGCTGTATCATTCTAGTCCTCGTCCCTACCTTGGATATAGGAGCTTAGCCACCTGCATAGGGATGTAAGAATGTGGCTGAAAGAAATTCAGAATACAGTTATACTAGAATTACTTGCTGATATATAAGCTTCTTAGGAAATAACTCATTATTTTCTGGAATGAATAATGACTGTCAGTGTGATCAAGTATGCAGACATACAATGAGGCAATCTAAGAGCAGTATCTGTTTAATCCAAAAGATTTGACCAGTGGTTGTTTTTTCCTGTGTTTTATTTTTATTGCACAAGAAAATCTCCTTCCACTTCTTGTGTATAAGTTAAATATGTCTGTGTAGGCCTCTTAGCTTTCCTTTGCCTCATAGTAATTGTGCTGAAAATTACCCAGACACATTAGCATAAGTTAAAGATTAAATAGAGAGATCATAAACTATTCCACGAAAACAAAATTTCTTTTTAAAAAGAGAAATTGCTATTAATTGTGGGTCTGCTTTATTCATTTAATAAATTTTCTTACAGAACATCATTCTGCCTCTCAGACAATCTGCCAGATTGTTCAGAGCTCCCCATGAATGTTTGTATTTCTATAGCCTCTCCAAAGGACAACTGATTGATGCATGTGGCAGGTTTATCTCCATTTAGAGGCAGGTCCGATCAGTTAGCTGCTTTGTGGCAGTGTGAGAGAAGGAGAAGGAATGGAGAGGCCCTTGCAGTATTGGTTTATGTAGCAGACAGTTAAAGGTCAAAGACTTTAAAATAATGGGATTCATGAAAGAAATTAAGGTCTTGGTAGTGTGGTGTACCGAGAGGAAGTTTCAACGATGATACATCCAATAAATCCTTTCCCCTCTGTGTAACCACCCAGCAAGTGTTTATCAAGTACCCTTTAGCTTGCCCCACTTGTGGCTGAGTTTTCACTTCTGTCCTGCTTTCCTGTGCCTCTTCCCCCTGCAGCTCCCACCCTCTCCCTGATGAATGGCAGTTTTCCACGTGCATTAAACATGTCTCCTCTCTTATGGGCCTTCACACTGCCTGCCTTTCCTTCCTGGCCTTGAAAACACATGAATGACAAGTAGCAAGACCTCTTAAAATCACGAAACTGAAACAAACAAAACCAGCTGGTTGTATTGGTTTTTATCCATCCATTTACATTCTGTTATCTAGTTAGATGAGTGTGCTAGTCTATCTAAATTCATTGACTTTCTCCATCAGTCACTATTTTCTATGTGTTGCAGAAATGATTGACATTGACAAGCTGAAAAATTGGCTTCAAATTTTTGAAATGAAAGAATTAAATCATGAATGCTCTTTGATCCAAACAGTTTAAGACGCAGCCTCCCTCCGTTTACAGGTCAGGTGATGGGAGAAGTGAATGTGCTGGAATGTGACAGTGCACGCACGCCTGGTGTACTAAAACAAAGCTTGAGTTCAGCACATGAAGGGAAAACATGTCTTAAATTGCCTCCGAAATGCTGAGAAGACTTGCCTAGGAATAGGAACAGGAACTGTTTATATTATGAACCTTGGGTGTATTCAAAGTCAGTCACTTTGTGTTCTATGAAGGAATCCAGGCTCCAAGTTTGAGCCCATGTTGGTCAGTAAATGTCCTACTAGGAAACACCTTATCTTGAGCTTTAGAAAACACCTCCTACTCTCACCAATTGTCAGCAAAGCCTTCCCCACAGCTTGTAAAGTAACTCCAGAAGCAAATCAAGCTGGCAGAAATGGCACAAAGAAATGGGTGACGAGAGAGCAAAATGGGTTAGTTTCACATCATCATTTTGTTTGGGCCCCACTCTGTATACTGAATCTATTAGAAACAAGTAGAAGTCTGGAGGTAAAGCCTGGCATGAAACCCTCCAGTGATGCCGGAGTGTCAACAGCTGTGTCTGGGTGCTTTCCCTGCTTCGCCATTTCAGACACTGACTACCTGCCGTGGGAAAAAAATTTCTCTGCCATATTGTGCAAATCCATGTAAATCTTCTCGCCACCCCTTCCCCCCCTTCTCTGAGTTAAGTCACACGAGTATCTGTAAGGCTCTTCCAAATACTTTATTAAGCCTGAAAAACATTTCCCCCAAATTTACAGTGTGTCCAGACGGCTGCAGAGTAGAGCCAAATGTGAGTATGTTGTGAGTATGTTGCCCACATATGGAATGAAGCCAATTTATAAAAGGTGAGTGGTAGTGTCTTCAACTCAGATGCAGGATTCTTTACCTAGTAGTGGGAAACAGCAGGGCTCACCCTGAAATTCTTTTTAAAAGCAAACAGTTTTGGAAAGACCAAGGAAAATGGGAATACATGGCCTCACCTTTTGTTTCTCACTAATGACATAAATGCTCCTTGCTGTGTTTATTGTTTCTTCAGATGATCTTTGTACACCCAGCCCATGGATTATAGAGCCATTGCCCTGTACTCATTTTTTCCTTCCTGGAGGTATAAATAGACTGATGACGTCCTATGCTCTCTGCAGTCCGTGCATCATTCATACGGTGCATCTCCTTTCTAGGTCACAAAGCTTTTAAAAAAAATCAGCAGTAGCCGCATGTGCAAAGATGAGCATATGCCTCCTCCTCTCACCTCAAAGCCGTGCCTTTGATAGCGTTCACACAGCGGTACGCGGAATGTGACATTTGGGTGGTACAAGAATATCAGAGGGAGAAATAGCCATTCTTACCAAATAGCTTAAAAATAGCATAGGCAGAGCATTTTTTTCCCTCCACCCTTTCCCCCGACATGCCTGAAACGAAGCCCTTGTCATCCAAAGCATAATGAGGGATGTGTATTTTGCGAGAATTTGGAAAGCCTGCTTCTCCTACTACCACAAATATCTGCCTTCTCCCTTTGTCCGGTCAAGGAAGCTCAGTTCATCAGAAGATGTCATCTCCCCTTTTCCTCTTTCCTCTCCAGTAAAATAAGGACGGTCCTGCCTGCAGACGTTTATTACTGAGTGCCTACCGAGTGAGGAACTGTCTGTTGAGTGTTTTGAAATAGGGTGAGGGAGGAACATTATTCTCTACTTTCTTCCGGCTTCTTCATTTTGCTCATGAACTGTGATCTCTAATCCAACCCTTCCCGGGAGGTTTAATTGCCAGAGATGATCTCCCAGCTGGGGGAGGCTGGGGACAAGGTTTGTGAGTAGGGGAAGGGGTGTCCTTGTGGTCATCCACTTTGTGTCCTGGACTCCAGCTGGTTCATCATATCATTCGCTTCTTGCTCTGTCAAAACTCTTTAGGGGCCATCAGCTCCATCTTTGGTAAATATTTATTGAGCACCTACGGTGTGCCAGACTACTTAAAGCATTTACAGTGCCAATGAACAGATATATCTCTGTTCACTTTAAATTTCATTCTAAATGGATACTATCTTAGGTGGAATAAGCACTGTGAAGAAAAATCAAGCAGGCTGTTGTCAGAAGGAAGGTATGGAGCAATGAGTACTATTTTATGTGGATGTGTCAAGAAAGGTCAAACTGATAAGGGGACATCTGCTGCTTGTAGGGGAGCATGCCATGCTCATGTCTGGGGGAGGTTCACCCCAGGCAGGGAAAATGGCACGTGTAAATCTCACAGGCGAGGGCACTACAGAGAAGCAAAGATAAGTGGTATGGCAAGAGGTTGTGGAGGTAGCAGTGGGACACGTCATGGAGGCCCTTGTAGGCCATGCCGAGGCCTTTAGAACTTACTCTGGTTGAGATGTGACATCTCAGAAGAATGGCGTGATCTCACCTACTCTTCAGAAGAGTAATCTGGAACACAGTTTGTAGGTGGAAAAGAGTAGGTATATGCTCGTAGTTTGATGCATACGTCAAATAGACTTTTATTTCAAAGGAAGATACATGTCAAAATTGTGAGCTCACGAGGTCTTGCTAGTGGGGAAGACGTGTAACGTAACAGCAACTGGTGATCAGCAAAGATGGAGGGTTAGCTTGGTGCATGAGAACTCTGCCTTGGGACATTTCCTACATATTCAAGGTAGTAAATAGTTGAACTCAAACTGAGTCAGCGTGAAGGATGAGAGGCGAAAAGCCCAGTTAACTGCAGACGGGAGCTTGAGTTTTACAAAGCTTGCTGTTTAAATCTAGTATTTATTTTTTAGTCCTTTCAAATATGTCAGCAAAAATTCTAGTACTTAGAAATATGTCTTGATCACTTGAAAAAGGTGTAGAGGACAGATGTACTTATAAAATGTTGGCTATTGAAACTTCCAGTGTAGGAAAAAGTTTCAGACCTTAGTCTATTAACAGCTCTCTTAAATACTCCTCCGTGGTCTCAAATGCATCTCTAGCTTTTAATTTTTTTTCTAGAAGAAAGGGCCAGTAGCCTTTTGAATGTCAGCAGATCCCAAAGCAAAAAGGGATTTATTTCTCTCTCTTTCATTCCACCACATTACATGGCGTTCTGGTGTCTGAAGAACTTTTTCATGTGTGAGACCAGAGTCCTGGACTTACTTTGTAACTAGCCAGATTGTATATTCACTTGGAAATATTTGTGCCTATAATACATTAGCAGTTGCCCCTGACGCTTTGATGGTTAACTAATTAGCTTGGTGTTTCATTCTGTCATCTTTGTGCGCTAAGCTCCCCAGGCTTAATTTCTTTTCCTAACATTGCTCTGGCCTGACTGTCAACCTATCACCTGCTGAGTGCCTTGTCACTGTGTCTAAACAAGCTTCTCTCTCTTACGACCTGGTTAACACGCTGTTCCTGTGAGTCTCAGCTGAGATGTTACTTCCTCTTGGAATGCTTCCCACATTCCCCAACTCAGGTTGAGTGTCAGTGTTCCTGGATCACGGCGCTCTCCTCTACTTCTCTGTCTGATGCTCATTCTGAATTGCGACGGCTCCTGAGAACTCGAGTTCCGCGAAGGCAAGAATGGTCCCCATCTTCTTCATTACTCTTGGTCTTGGTGCCTGATTTAGTTAGTATGGAACATAGCAAGCAGTACGTGCCTGTGCGTATAACTGAATCAAAATAATTTTTAAATTAAGAAGGCAGTTTTAATAGATAAGTTCCCCCCCTTTCGTGGTCATCAGTATTAGAATCAAAGTCACCTTTGGTATCTACTTCTTCCTCACCCATTCATTACATCCTTCACCATGTTTTGACAGTTTTCCTTTATAGGCTGTCTCTAAATAGCCATCCTTTTCTCATTGTAGTAATTAAAGTTCTTGTTTTCTTTGCCTGTGAGGAAAGTAAGTTTAGGAAATGCTGGGTAAGCAGTTTATGGTGAGGGGATCACAGGACTTGACAAAACCTTCATGAAGGAGCATGGTGAGTATCTAGAGGAGGGATATAGGAGAGAGCACTTCCTATATTTATTTGATAGGAGAGTCTTTTTTAGTCCCACAGCATGTGATAAGGTTAATGATCTGCAGAGCTCACCTGGGAAAATGCTGGCTGAGACTGAGGGTGGAATTGCCACCCTCTTACAATAGGCTGAGAATGGTTTGGCTTTAACCTAATGATGGACATCGGCTATGGACAGCCAACACACAGAAAGGAAGCATGCCAGCCTCCCAGCACTGGGTGATGTCTGCGTCTTACACGCCCTCAGCAGCCTGGACTGGGGAAGTACTTACCTCATGCACCTGCTAAAGACAATTCTTTTTTCTCCCACTGCTGTGCACTGCCTGCTTTCCTTGGTGCTATCGGGAGAAGACTTTAAAGAGTTGACAGCCTCTCTCTTCAGGCACCATCAGCAAAAATATCTCTTATTCAGTGCCTGCCCACATCCCTGGTTTGAATCAGGTGTAAAGAACTTAAAAGCCATGCTGATAAAAAGTTGTATGGAAGGTTTATGGGTTTTTATTTTCCAGGTGTGTGACATACATATCTAGATGGAGGCCTAAATCTTGATCTGTTTATCTATATTCTTAGAGATTATCTTTCCATCCATCTCTGTTCCTTTGTTTATGTAAAAGCATGTAAGCAGTAAAAATTATGGAAAGAGAATCATTATTTGTCAGAGTATCTAAGAACTACAAAAAAGAAACTAGTTCAACTTTTTTGTTTTAAAAGGCCAGAGATGAAAGCATGCAAAATGTTACTTTTTGTAACTTTTGAATATAAATAGGGATCACGTTCAGGAAACCATACTGTCAACACATGCATCATCCTGTTATACTTCTCCAGGGAACATATTTTGGAGTCATCCTTCCTAGCTCTATTCCTCTTCCATCCACATTTCATCTGCAAATCCTGTTGTACCCAACTTCAAAATATAGCAAGTCTCACCACTTCTCGCCACCTCTGGTTACCATCCTGGTCTCAGTCACCATTCTCTGCTGCCTATGCTATTGCAATAGCCTTCCCAAGGGTTTCTGCTTCCATTTCTCCTCCTTATAGTTTATTCATCCTATAGTAGCAGGACTGATCTTATGCATGGTCAGATTGCATCATTTCTCTGCGATCTTGTGATTGCTTCACATCTCATTCAGAATAAAATTCAAAATTCTTAACACAACCAATGAGCCCCATCTCTGTGACCTGTGCACCTGCTCTGTCTTTGACCTCCTCTCCTACCACTTTTGCCAGTGTTCCTCTGGGCACATCAGCTCATTGCTCTTGTTGGAAACTGTAGCATGTCCTTGCCTCAGGCTTTCTGCACTGTTGCGTCTGCCTGGAATGTACGTTTTTTCATACACTCTCATTGCCCTGCAGTCTCTGCTCGAGTTTTCTTCATCAGCAGGGTGTGGCTCAGATCACCTTATTTAAAGCAACTTACACACACTAACCCTCATGACTCTCTTTCCAGACTGTATTTTTCTGCATTGCTTATATTACCATGATGTATTATTTCCTTCTTGTCTATCTGCTCTACTTAGAATACAAAACAAATAAGAAAAGGACCTTGCTTATCATTCACTGCTGAGAACAGCGCTTGTAAGAGTTCCTAGCACATAGTAGGCATGTAGCAGATGCTAAATAAATGATGATGAAAGAATACAAAAGTAAACTTTCTTATTTGCTATGACAGTCAACATTTACTAAGAAATGGTAAGCTGCTTTTCAGTAAATTCCTGTCATCTCTATGTTTATGCTAAAATAGGTAAGCTTTTAAATTATAAACATATAGGTAAAATTCATTAATTGTTGCTCTTTTTCTCTCTTTTTTTTTTGTAGCGTAAGGGCCAGATATTTAAAAATGTCCAGAACGTTGGGAATAGGTCAACAAGATAAAAGTAGAGTAATCCAGTTAGGTAATAATGCTTCAATCTGCCTCTTAAATTGAGTACATTTTAGAGACTGACTGATTTAGCTAAAGCTTTCCTAAATCAAAGTATCATAGATCTTTGTAACATTTCTATCAATGTAACAACTCCATGATAAAGACATTGGTGCTTGACCACAAAAGACAGTATTTTTCCTGTGATGAAAAATATGCGAAAGAAAATATACTAAAAATTAGGGGTTAACTGAAAACTAATTTCCATTTAAACTGTTACGTCCAGGACATCTTGACAAACTATTTGTAGGTTTCCATGTGGAGTGGTGATTATCCCCTGTAGCAGCTCCAACAGGGAGAGAGAGAGAAAGGAAAGGAGAGAGAGAGAGAGAGAGAGAGAGAGAGAGAGAGAGGAGAGAGAGAGTTGAAAGAGAGAGTCCACATTTCAGAACAGAGAGAATTGGAGGCCATTACTGTGTTGTGTTACGCAAAAATTTTCTGAGTGGTGGGAGAGTCATGTAGCTTAAGTTTATTATAATCCAAAAGCAGGTAGAACTTCTAAGCACTGAATGTGGTGGTATGTTTTCTGGCAGTGTGTTTGCCTTTGTAACATATGTTACATTACCAAAGAAGAAATAGTATACAAACAAATTTGTGGGAGGATATAATAAAACATATGAACCATAATGTCTATACCTTAAAGTTGAAATTTTAATTTTAGAAAATTGTATTTCCAAAATGTGGTAAAAACATGCATCTCTCTGTGCTGTAGGGTGAACCACACCTCACATAACCTAAATGATAGCTGTGAAGCCAACTAATCTAGAAATAACAGATTAGAGTTGGTGCAATTAAAAATATAAACTCAGGACAATACTCTAGATATATTGATAATAAAGAATCCTTCCCAAAAATTTTGCTGGAAATCCAATTAAGGCTATGTGGGTCTGTGGGTAGAGTTGCCAAGCATTGCATGGTAGCTGAACAAATAGTGGTTTGGTTATTTCAGTTTATTCATATAAAGTCTTAATAACCCTTTCAGAGTACCTTTGTTTCTTTACGGAGTGGCACTTAGTCACAGGTAAAAAGAATTAGGGTTATGGCTTTGTCTGCCAGAACCAAGCAAAGAGGCGTCTGGGTGAGTTTTCCAGCTGAAGACCCTTCTGCAAACAACTGCTCCTTTCTAAGTTTAGAGAGACTTTGGTCAATTAACCTTAAGTTTTGCTTTGTCCCTCTTAGCCTGAGTTAACACCAAAGCCTCTTTCCCAGGACATCCTTTTAATGCCCTTTTATACAAGGCTCATCAGTCACTTCATTCCCAGGGATGCATCTCTTTCCAACAAAAAACATAAAAAAACAAACCTGGAAAGTCACATAAAGATAAAATCTCAGATTTCTCTAAGATTCTGAGAAAGAACTTGGGAGGAGGAATGAGTCTCATAATAAAGAAAGCACTAAAAAAAAAAAACAAAACCCGAAAGGATTCTGTTTTCTAATGCTAAGCAAGGAACTTTTTTATTCCTTTTGTTTGTTTTTAATAATAACAATTCTGTATTTAGACCTTAAGTTTATGTAAGTATTTTGAATTTATTTATAGGATTCCCAATAGTATTTGTAGTATTTCACTTATGGATAAAATAAGGCATACATTAATGGAGGGTGTGTATGTATATATGTCTTGAGTTTTGTGTGTATACATGTCATGAATATATGCACACCTTAATTCATGTGTGTTTATTTTGTCCATGTGTGAAATATTATAATTATACATACATATGTTTTATCCATAAATTGTTATATAATGTGTCTTCTAGAATATCTAAGTTGTAAATTCAGAGCAAGATACCAGTTTTGTAAATGCTCAGCTGAGTAGAAAAGGGTATAATGTCTCTAGCAAAGGTATTGTAAGGGTTAATCTACTTTTGGCAGGCTGGAAGTTTGGGCATGTTCTTATCTGAGTTTTTCTATTTGTTAAAATGTAACTTACAATATAATTAAATTTGTCATAGTTGGTTTATGGCAATGCTGTAAAAAAATAAATCAAAAGTGAAACTTCTAAACTGTGCTCTGATTAAATTAATAAACATGTCAGACGAATTCCCGTTTAGAGAAGTTATTCTCATTTCCCTAAAATCCTTGCATCTTGAGACTCTCTTCTGTAGAAATTTTCACGATGTTCTTTATTTGAATAGATATGATTATTCTTGTGATTCTGTTAGATATTTACTGACTAGCAGATGCAACCTTTGACCTCTTTTTCTTAAAAAATGTTTCCAGACATTCTGATTTCATCTGGATTTTGGAAACCTGGATACTTTAATCTGCTAACGAATTTTCATCTTTCTGTGCTCATCTTTGCATGGATGCATTTATTATTATATAGCACAGTTCGCTGTGCTATCACAGAGTATGCAGGACAATGTCTGGTGACTTTGTAGCTTGGCTTCAAGGTTGTTGATGTTTCCTGACCGCCATTCTGTTGGTTGCCTCTTATGTGAGGACCCACCTGCCATTCCCATTTCTGTTCAATATGCTATTGAATTTATTGCCACAGTTCCCATTTTTTTCAATAATAGTCCTTATATTTATCCAGAATGTTCATCAATTTGTATAAATTCTAACTTCCAAAAACCTATTTTGGAGCAAATTTATAATGCTGAGAAAAATCTTTCCGTATAAGATGTGTTAACTGGGTCATAGTTTAGAAGTGGCTCTAGTCAGTGTCCCTCTCTCACTTTCCTATGAATGTACCCTTGGAAACATGGGAAAAGATTTAAGGAGAAAACTGGCTGCTTATTGCTTGAATGTGAGAAGAGTTTACTACTGACTGTATGGAAGCTAGAACTGTAATGAAGTTCATAGTCAGTCCCCCGAAGAAACTATATTTTTTAGTTATATTGGTTTTATTGTGTGTCAGCACCCATTCAGAAAGTCAGGACCCACTTGAATAGAAGCAGCAGGAGGCTGAGTGAAGAAAACCAGTTGCAAAGACAACAGAAGGGCTTGTCTGAAAGCAGCTAGGAAGACAAACTGTCTTTCCTAAGATCCATGCAGTAAAAAGCAGACAAAAGTTAGAATGCTGTCCATCTTTTGTTGCAAGGATGCTGTCTTGTGAGGCCATCAGAATGTATTAGATAGTTAGTCACATGGTGTTTACCATGTTTCAAAGAGTGAATGAAAAATGCTTATGGTAAAACCTTAAGAAGGGAAAAAGATGGATTTTTGAAAGGTGAGTATATAAGTGAATAAAAAATATGTAAATGAAAGTACATTGTTATAACAGTGAAGGAAATACATCAACTGTTAAGCATGCTTCCTTGTCAGATGGAGGAATTAGGGTGACTTTTCCCCCCATTTAATGTTCTTTTTGTACTTCTCAAAATTTTTAGAGTAAGCCATTTGTTATTTGTAATTTCATGACTTTGAGTATGTATCAAGTAAGTCGCTATTTAAACAAAAGAGAAGAAATAGATGGAAAGTTACAAGCATGCCCCATTTTCAGCATATGTAATTTCATATAAAATTTTCAACAGTCTTTGTGAGGTAGACTTTTAAAAACATTTGGTAGTTAAGTGGTCTAAGCTAGTGCTTTTTCCATTCCACCTTATTACAAATAAAGTCATCCCGGCAGAAAGCTTCAAGGGTGGAAAATGTACTAAAAGATAAGTACTTAACAGAGTACAAGTTTGCAAGACATTTTTGAAGTTAAAATGATTTCTGTCTTTTAAAATTTGTGTACTTTTTAATGTATTTTCTTTTTAGTAAAATAATATGTAAAGAAAACCTCATATAATTTGACCATTAAGAGGTTAGTTGCACTGTAGCTACATATGTTCTTCATGTTTGTGTTGAGTGTGTATATGTGTATATTCACATGTATATACATATATTCAAATATATACAAAGATTCTGTAGCATTAACATATATGATATAATTATATTCAAACAATACATTTGAATATATTAATGTTAATATTTAGACTTGTAGCATGTATATTTACATATATGTACATGTATTCAAATATATGTATTCAAAGATTTTGCAGCATTAACATTGATACGTAAGCATAATACATCAGAACTTACCAATTTAATGCCAGTAATCATAGGAAGAAACTATATTTTTGAGTTGTATTGGTTTTATTGTGTGTCAGCACCCATTCAGGAAGTCAGGACCCACTTGAATAGAAGCAGCAGGAGGCTGAGTGAAGAAAACCAGTTGCAAAGAAAACAGAAGGGCTGGAGGTGCTCAAGGGAGACAGGGCTGCTGCCCCAGTATCCGGAAGCTGTTCCCACCCAAGGCTGGCGGCTGATGAAGTCCATTTGACGCTGAGTTTCTGGAGGGAGGGGCTGCTGCTTCGGCTGCCACTGTTGGGACCGTACTGGTAACCCTGCGTGGGCTCCCAGGAGCCCGCCCTGCTAGTGTTTCTCAGACCACCAGGCAGGATGCCACAGCTACCTACACCGGTTTGCAGGAACCTTCTGAGGACGCTGTTGCTTCTGTCAGGAATAGAAAAAAATTGGCTTTTTCTTCCTTTCCTCCACACATTTCTAACCCACGGGATGCACACATTTTTAAATCCTAGTAAATGAGAGGGATCTTTAAGCTTTTGGAGTAATATGAACGCTAAGAAAATAAGCGTGAAATTTGTGTTAATGTTGTGATAGAATTCATGTCTCTCATTTTTAGAATAAAGACAATATGGAATTGTCTTTATTGCTATGGAATGTAATTCTAGTAGTCTTCTCAGGGTTACTAGCAATACCTCTTTCAAACATGTGCTACTTGGCAAGATGGCCTGGTCCAGTTATTTTAAAGGTGGTCTTGTTCATCAGTTTAAGCAGGACCTGGGAATTGATGATCTCAGAGGTGTTCTTTAGTTTCTACCGCTTTTATTGGCTCCCTGCTCCCATTGTCAGCCACTACCTCCTTGGGTCACTCAGATTATAGGGGAATACAGTCCGTTTTTAGCTCAACCACTATCATTCTTGATAAAATATGACTTTAACTTTTATTTAAGCAATACGTGCTTACCGTATACTACAGTTTGAAATATGGAGCCCATATCAGTAGTATAAAAGAGTGTCTTATTTACTGTCTTCTTTATTATTTTATTTTTATATGTTATTATATATCACATATATTTATTAGTATTTAGTATATATAAAAATATCAATATATACTATATAATATAATATAATACAATACAATATAATACAATACAATATAATGTAATATAATATAATAAATATAATAAATATGATATGATATGATATGATATAATATAATATAATATAATATAATATAATATAATATAATATAATATAATATAATATAATATAATATAATATATTCAATTTCTTCCTGGCTTTTCAGTTGTCTTCTGCATTGTTTATAGTGATTTATGCCCCTCAGTGTTTTTTACATTTTTAGGTAGTTGAATTTATCACTCTTTTTATTTTATTTTATTTTTTATATTGCGGTACATACAATAAAATGCACAAATCGTAGTGCACAGCTTGATGATCGTTGCAAATGCAACCAGAAATGCTTGTAGATAATTTGTATTTATTCTGTCAAAGTTGTTTTTCTCTTCTGCTCTGATCTTTCTGATTAAAGAACGGGAAGCAATTCTAAGTTTAGTGCTAGTGTGCCTTTAGCTCCCCTCCACCATCTCCCCTTGTAACAAAGAGAAGCAAGCCTTAGTCTCAGAATTGGCCAGGAAATAGTATCTTGTTAGAATGGGATGGACTGTAGCATTGTTTCTCATTGAGTTTAATTCTATGGCAACGTTCTACTTACACAAAGCGTGACTGAGTTTCCATTGGGTAGTGATAATAAAGTTTTAAAAAATAAATTGAAGTAAATTGAAACTTAAATGTACTATATCATGATTGGACCATAATATGATAGAATCATGAGGGTGATTATTATGTGAATAATTTAAATTTGGAAACGCTGATATACATATAGTACATTTACTTCCATCTTTTCCTTTTTTCTAGTTACTTTTACATAAAGATAGTAAAGCATTGAAAGATAAACCTCTTGAAAAGTAGATTAAAATGATCATTTTTCTTCTGAGTAATCTATATTAAACTTTGTGTCTCATGTCATAATTCAAAGAGATGATGATTGATTTTTTTTAAAACCACAATTTCTATTAAAAAAAAACTCGTGGCAAATTTTAACAAGTTTTGATCAATTGATTCATGAAGTGAACAAAAGACAGAAATGTGTTAAAATGTCAATTTGCAAGTTTACAATATTCTGTTTTTTTCTAAAATGATATATTATCATAGACGGTATCAAAAGATTTTAAAAATAGCAATTAGAATAGGAATGAAAGGAATGCTAAAGATAGGAAAAGAGGTGAAGTACTTCTCTGGCCCCCAGACTTTTGCATTGCTCTACTTTGGGTGAGTCTATATATAGAGAGAATATAGTCTACATCACCACCAGACAGGGTTATTACCAGTTCTGAATCTCACCTATAATTTGTAATTCAGGTAGAAAATAAACTAAAAGGGTTATTATCTTTGATGAGTACTTAACCCTGGAATTTTCAAATCACTTTTGAATATCCAGAAGATTAGAAACTAAGCTCCTGTTTGGTTGCTTATCAAGGGTCTGGATGGGCTCTCTCATCAGAATTGTATCCCCCCTCTCAGGTTTGTCCTGTACAAGATTCTGTTTTGTTTGGTTTATTACTAATTTTAGTTGGATTCGTTTGTTTTTTTTAAATGTTATTTTCAATATCCAAAGTTTCCTTTAGTTCTCAGCTCACATTAAACATTTACTTCAAGCTTTTCTTGCAGTTTGGCATTCATTTAGTTAAAGAGCTTTGTTAAAATATCTTTTTTTACATACACATTAGGAGAGTAAAATCTATACTCTGATTATACCAAAGATCAATTCTCTCAGCTGTTGTACATTGCCTATGTTCATCTGAAACTGGGAATGAGAGTTGCTCTTGGCCTCCACTCATAGCTTTTGAAAATAAGTTTCAGGCATCAAAATTGTTCTGTATGAGGAGCCATAGCCCTGGAGTCAGAAGACTTTTAGCTGGCTTGTCAATGGCAGAGCTGGCAGTAAATAGCTGACCTCTAAATTTCTTCACCTGTATAATGAAAATAAATATCTTTTCATTTTTTTACCTGCATGTGCTATTTGCATATTACGTTAAGTAATTTGTTGGTATTTTTTAAACTCCACATATATGATATAGCTATCTGCTGCTTATCAAATCTTGTCTTAATGCTATATGCTTTATATCTAAGCATATCGTAATTCACTGCCAGGTAAGATTCAGTTAGGCCTATGATGAGAATATGAAGAGGTACTATTTCTTTTGTAAAACAGCAGAATCGCTAGACCTACAAAGATGTACAAGTAGAGAATGAGAAACATCACATATTCTGAAAGATTACTGGCTTTACTCTTTTTTTTTCCTTTTTACATTTGTTTCAGTACTTGCCCAGAGTAATTTGAAATACTGTATTTTCTAACTTTAAAAGTAGTATGTATTCACTGAGGAAAATGTAGAAAAGCTTTAAGAAGGGAGCAAAACATCATGCTTAATCCCACTAACCAGGCCTGGACACTGTTAATATTCTTTCACAATTCCTTTTGTCTTGTGTTTGTGTGTCTGTTATGCACATATGAGCACACATGTGCTCAGTTCTTATTTTAGTCTTTTTTAATTTTACAAAATGCAGACCATAATATGTAAAAAGTGTATACATTTTTAATGCTGGGTTTTTCACTTAATTTGTGTTATTTTTTTCCTGAAAAGAACTCTTTGTTTCTGTGTAGTTCAGGTTGTTAATGACATTTATTCATGCTATTATGTTCGCTGGGTATTTGATTTGACAGTTTTTCTGCACCTGCCACTAGATGTCTCTGTTCTTGGAGTAACTGTTTAGGAGAGTGCACCCTATATCAATTATTGATATGATGAAAAATTTTATTGGCCTTGTCAACATTATATTAAAAATACACAAATGTGCCTCAATACCCTAAAAACAAATAACCCGATTAAAAAATGGGCAGAAGAGCTGAACAGACACTTCTCCAAAGAAGAAATTCAGATGGCCAACAGGCACATGAAAAGATGCTCCACATCCCTAATCATCAGGGAAATGCAAATGAAAACCACAATGAGCTATCACCTCCTACCAGTTAGGATGGCCAGCATCCAACAGACAAGCAACAACAAATGCTGGTGAGGATGCGGAGAAAGGGGAACCCTCCCACACTGCCGGTGGGAATGTAAATTAGTTCAACCATTGTGGAAAGCAATATGGAGGTTCCTCAAAAAACTAAAAATAGAAATACCATTTGATCCAGGAATTCCACTCCTAGGAATTTACCCAAAGAAAACAAGATCCCGGATTCAAAAAGACACATGCACCCCTATGTTTATCGCAGTACTATTTACAATAGCCAAGACATGAAAGCAACCTAAGTGTCCATCAGTAGATGAATGGATAAAGGAGATGTGGTACGTATACATAATGGAATATTATTCAGCGATAAGAAGAAAATAAATCCTACCATTTGCAACCACATGGATGGAGCTAGAAGGTATTATGCTCAGTGAAACAAGCCAGGAGGAGAAAGACAAGTATCAAATGATTTCACTCATCTGTGGAGTATAAGAACAAAGCAAAAACTGAAGGAACAAAACAGCAGCAGAGTCACAAACCCAAGAATGGACTAGTGATTACCAAAGGAAAAGGGGGTGGGGAGAGCAGGCAGGAAGGGAGGGAGAAGGGGATTCAGAGTTTATGATTAGCACAGATAATGTAGGGGGCGGCCCGGGGAAGGTAGTACAGCCTAGAGAATACAAGTAGTGACTCTATAGTATCTTACTACGCTGATGGACAGTGGCTGTAATGGGGTATGTGGTGGGGACTTGATAATAGAGGGGAATGTAGTAACCACAATGTTACTCATGTGAAACCTTCATAAGATTGTATGTCAATGATACCTTAATAAAAAAAATGAATATATTAAACAATTAACAATAGTAACATCAAAACCTGAAAAAAAAAATACAGAAATGTAATTACCTAATAATTCATTGAAGTAGGCCTATGGTATTTTAAATAGTATTCCAATAGATCCTCAAATTTAATATAAACCCTTCAAAATGGGTATTATTTGTACTAAGAAAGCAATGTATTCACCTAACAAGGCCCACAGCCATTGGTAAACCAATATGTGAAATAACTTTTCAAGTTGTGTCTTTTAAATCTCTTAAGTGTAATATTGACTTATCATTTGTCCATTAATCAGTTAATTTGCATCCTAGGTTTCCCTTCTGTAATTCATTATAATGACAGTGTAGTTCTGGGCTCATGAGATAGACTATTTAGTTGTGAAACTTTGTTCTTTGTTCTGGATGTTTATGATGACAAGATGTTTTACTACGGGGGTGAATTATAATTACTTCCAAAGCAGCCCCTCCCCCCCTCCTTTTTTTTTTTTGTATAGGCCTTAAGCCCATTTCAGGATAGTGTGTGATGCAAATTTTCTTTCTCCTTGAAGACTGGCTGCAGAATATTAAATCACTGATCTGATGTTGAAATGAAACATATGGGCACAGACATTAGTTTCTCATGTGTGAGTAACTTCTGGTCTTTGAAATGGTTTATCTTAACCTTTCTAGACATATCTGACTAATTACTATCAAACCTTATCTGATGGAGAGGAAACCAAATATTTTAGGAGACAGCCATTCACCATGTTATGAACCTATTAAACATCGTACTGTACGTGTACCATTATGCAGATTTCATTTTTATGAATTAAGCAGTTCATAGCATATGAGAATATAAAAGAACCCTAAAGTAAAACCAGAAGCTTAGCCATGACATGTAGGCTTGTTGTACATTACTCTTACTTATGTGTTTTTAGGTTCATGATACCCTATTTATTTTTATTTTTTCTAGAAATTCGAAGTTACATATGGTTTGTAAAAATGCAGGGTGTTTTTCTTAGTTCATTAAAACTTCCTTTCTGTAGATGAAGATCAATTAAATTGGGGGTTGCCCTATAGTCTCTTTTCTTCATAGTGTCATTGTCCACTTTTCTACAGTGTATGTATTACAAGAACAGCTAGCCCTTATGATGGTTTATTAAGTTGCAGCATTACACATGTCTACAACTCTGCTATGATTCCCTTTATTCCAACTCCCTAAGTGAAGTACTTCCATGTTCTAGATATTAAATTTATTAAGTACTTTCTGTTTATAATTTTAAAACAGCAGCATGTCCCAAATAAAATGGAAAATACAGAAGTCGAAAGTCCTGGAGATAGATAAAGTAGGGGAAGCAGATAGGACAAATAGTTCCTACTTCTTAGAATTTGAGAGACTGTATCTAAAGGAATGTTCCAGAAGAAGACAATATTATAAATAATGTAACTATGTGCCAAAAGCATTACTCCTAGATCTCCCTTTTTGAGATTTTGAATCAGCAAGAAATGATGTTTAAATGAAGTGGTGGAAAGGCCATTGCTGAGTGTGAACAACCAATGAACTCAGTCAGCAGGTTAAAACCTAACCCTCTGGCCCATTTATTTTTCTCTGTTTTGTCTCTTGAAAAGCATGTTCCCTAGAGATCCATCCCAATAGTCACAGGCGTGCAGAGGCTCCACCCTTTGTCCAGCACACTGGACTGTGTTATGCAACATGAAAATTATTCCCTTTCCCATTCCTAACAGCCAAACTCTTAGAAGCCAAACAAAGAAGCAAATGCTTCTGTGAAGCACACACACTTTGCACTGATGGCTAGGATATGTGAATGAAACAGTTTTTTTGTTAGGTGAGCAAATAAGTAAGTTTTTAAAAACATTTCATAAAACATAAATCCCCAACAAATTCTAATAGTTAAGAATTCTTGCTGTGTGTGAAGCAATAATTCTCATCTATTTCAACAAGATGAAAAGTTGGAAGGGGGGAACTATTAGAATGCCAGTCGGTGAGTCACCAAGCAGCAGGGTACACTTTAAGTGTACTTAGTGACAATGATGTGATACAATGCATGGCTGTGGATAATACTTTAAATTTTAATGCTTTTTAAATTTTTCAGTGTAGCTTTAAAGAAATGGTTTTAAGCCTAAATTATATGACTGGTACATTATCTTGCAATGTCTCATTGTAAGAGAACATTTTGTCAATTTTTGTATTCTAGCTCTATTTTCGTGTGATTGATGTTCTAGACATATCCAATCTCAATACAGAAATTACTTAATCTATTCCCAATTATCTGGCTATGCCTTTGTGTGTGACAGATGAAGTTTGATTTTAGGGTAGACTAATTCTTCCTCTTTCTTCTTATGTCCGCACCTGCTGCAATTCCTAAAGGGACCTGTTGTCTCCATCACCAAATTTTAGTTTGATTAGTAGAGTGAGATCTTACATGCATGCCTCCCATCCTTTGTTATGAGGGCAAAAATAAATTGTCATTTGAACAACAGAGTTGAGTTCAAAGTTTGTAGAAATAACCACATATTTCATTAGCTTTTTGGAGACTTTTTTGTTTTTCTCATTATTGGGTGGGCAGCCTTTGTTAAATATGTCTTCCAGTTTTTTCTTGGTTGTTGAACTACTTGACCTGTGTGTTTTAATAAGTACACTCAATTTTTATCTAATTGGGAGTAAAAGAAGACAGCTGTTAAGCATAAATTTGAAGTTATTGTTTGTTTTTATCTTTTAGAAAATTCTGATTTGAGAAATATAGCTGATAGACTTAGTTCAAACGATAGCTTGTAAATATGTGAAATCTCTGGTAGAAGAGATTCTTTAAGGAAGAAAAAAGGACACTGTTGGTAATGTCACTATTTTGTTTGTGTATCTAGGAATCTTTAATTCTGAAATGAGTTATAATGGCAGTTTAGCCCAGACCCTTTTCAAATCGGTGAGGACACCTAGACCCTAAAGCTTTGCATAATGATTTCTTATGTTTCCATCTGGTACTCTTCCCATTACCTATAGCCTTAGATGTTTCAGCATTAAATGTTTTATAAAAATGAATTTTTACTATTGATTATATAAAAGAGAAGTTTTAAAAAAATCCCCTGATTTACTTAGTATATGACACTCTTAAAAGCACTGAAAATATGTCTTCTGGCATCTTTTAGTAGGTGTGGACTTTATTCCTCAAGTATCATTAGGACATCTATTTTAATCTAAAAATTTGAGCTAATTAAACAGTAAACTGTTGCTCAGTGGGTAAGAACATTTCTTGAAACACTCATTTAAATTAAGACTGGCTTTTGTAACCAGCTTTGTGATTTTGTCCTTTAAGCTCCAGCAAAGTAACTTGCATTATTAGGTTTGAAAATAATAACATTGTTTTACTAGCCTTGAACTCTATTCACAAATTCATTATGGTATTTATTTTTCCATTTGCAGTTGATTTCTGAGTATTCTCTCTTACAGTCTGAGCTGCCTCAGAATCTTGCTTTCTTTTTAATAACATTCTGCATGTTACATATTTTGTACTTATATGTGTTGCTTATTATCATTAGCCTTTGGAAATTAAAAAAGGCAGATGATTAAGTCCTGTGCTAACCTGTGGTCTGGGGCAAGTTATTTAATTTCACTGGATCTCATTTTGTCATCTGTAAAGTTGCCCTGGTAATATGGATCAATAATATTGACTGTTAAGTTTAAATAAAGTGATAAAGATAAATTGCCTGGCTGTCAGAAACCCAGTAAGTTTTCACTAGTTGTAGTTTTCTAAAGATGCATGAGGCAGTTCAAACCACACAGACAGCGAGGTCTGCCTACTGTTTCAGGTCATCCTGATAATCTCGGTCTGTACTTCCCTTCCACCATTATGCAGCTTTTAGCATGCCAGATTTGAGAGAATTATTTCACTGTGGCTGTTGTTATGAATTTTAACCTAACTGTTGTTGAGAGGAATTAGAAACACTTAAGAAGTGTTTTGCACTGCGTGTTCATGGTGGATTGGCAAACACTGTAATTAGAGATTGTGGGACCTTTCTACACAAGAGATGGAAGAACCACTAAACAACCTTCCAAATTTTCAAAGGTTTTGTTTCTGGCAGGAGTGACTTTGTTAAATGACCCTAAATGAGAGGTTACTAAATGACTTATCTTGCGCACCGAGACAGCCACTTTGTCACTAAGTGTATCATTAACGTAATCTAATTAATCGAGTCCTACATTCCCTGCTCAACTGGGGAGTGCAGTCCAAAGCCCTGGAGGTCACAGTGCATATCTGTGTTTCAGAACCCCGTGGTGGCAACCTTGAAAATGATTAATCATACAGAGTGGGAGGGCAGGGATCCCTCCACAGCATTCTCATTGTCATTTTTTGGTTGATTTTGAGACATATTTGTTCATGGGTAACCCTGAAAGGTTTCCAAGACATTCTTGAAGTTGGGGAGTGACTGAAATGTTCAGATTTTCCTACCCACCCCAGCAATCAGTGTCCTAGTCACCTGGGTGTGATGTCCAAGATCCATTGTTGCCCGCCCTCCAAATTTCATTCCTCACTTTTAATATGTTGTAACATCCTATCGGTTTTATAAGTTCCTGCTCCTCCCCATTCCTTCAGCCTTAGCTCATCTAGCTATCTTCCACCTAGCTGGCTGTCACTGGCCTTTGCTTCTAGCCTTTCACCCCCGCATCAGTCATTCACACTGCCTTCTCGGTCACTTTCCTTAAATATACATCTGCATGGGTCTTATTCAACACAGAAACGCTCTGCTCTTTGTGAATTTGATACATTCCTTTGAATGCTGAGTTGTTGATAATAATTATTTAGAATCTATTTCAGTTTAAAAACACCTAAAATTGCCTTCCAGCAAATACAGGTGCTTTTATTTGTCTTTTAAAGATGTTGCATATTAAATAATGTCTAGAGAAGCATACTGTATTTAGGCATAGCATGTATTTTTGCTGACATCTGAAAGAAAATATCCTGTGAGAGGAGCAGGGAAATAGTTATTTAAGAAGTAAAAACAATAAGTTATTAACACAGTTTAACATTGCTGTAATTGTAAGCAATGCCTAAACTCTGGAGTTAAAGGTCAGTGTGGAGAAAGAAGGGTAGACAAAATAGATATTCCCATGGCAGAGCTGCTCTTTTATGGGTTTTCAGGGAACTCTAAATGACGTTCTCTGCCAGAAATGACTTTGGGAAATTGTGTCTTCTTCTTTTCTAAATTTGCTTCCATCTCCACCTCTTCTTGGAAATCATATCTTAAATGTAATCCCTTTCTTTTGGCCACGATTTCTTGGATATGACACTGGAAGCACAAGCAACAAAAGCAGAAGTAAAAAAGTAGGACGACATCGAGCTAAAAAGCTTCTGCACAGCCAAAGAAACCTTCAAGAAAATGGAAAGGCAACCTACTAATTGGGGGAACATATTTGCAAATCATGTGTCAGACAAGGGGTCCTATCTGAAATATATAAAGAACTCATAACAACTCAATAGCAAATAATATTAATCATCATCATCATCATCATCATCATCATCATCTATTAAAAATGAGCAGAGGAATTGAATAGAAACTTTTCCAAAAACATGCAAATGGTGAACAGATAGCTGTTAGAATGACTGTCATCAAAAGAGAAAGAGATAATAAGTGTTGGAAAGTATGTGGAGAAAATACATTAAGTTGGTACAGGCATTACAGGCCTTTCTTAAAAAACTAAAAATACAAATACCATAAAATCCAGCAGCCTCATTTCTGGGCACATATCCAGAGGAAATGAAATTGGGATCTTGAAGAGATATCTGCACTCCCACATTCACTGTGAATTACTTACAGTAGCCAAGATATGGCAGCAACTTGATGTGTGCCCATGGATGAGTGGATAAAGATGTGGTATATATAAACAATGGAGTATTATTCAGCCATGGGAAAGAAGGAAATCCTGCCACTGGTGACAACATGCATAGACCTAAGTGAAGTAAGTCCTCCGAGAAAGTCAAATGCTATGTGATATCACATATATGTGAAATCTAAAAAATATCAAATTCGTAGAAACACAATAGTATGACTGTTGCCTGGCCCTGGGGAGTGGAGCACATAGAGAGATGTCCGTCAAAGATTACAAAGTTCCAGTTATAAGATGATCAAGTTCTGGGGGATCTAATGGTGATTATAGTTAACAATACTGCATTATATACTTAAAGTTGCAAAGAGAGTACATCTTAAATATTCTCATCACAAAAAAAGAAATGGTAATTATGTAAGTTAATAAAGGTGTTAATTAATGCTACTGTGGTAACAATATACTAATGTATCAAATCAACATGTTCTATTCCTTAAACTTACAAAACTTTATATGTCAATTATATATCAATAAAGCTGGAAAAAAAATTAATCTTTTGGTTTGTTCTGTCCTTGCCACATGTGTTAACAAAGCTGTTTTTTCTGACTTGTATAGAAGCAATAATTTAGTATCATCCCTTATTTTTCTTAACTTTTAGGGTAGTCTTTTTTTTTTCTAGGAAAACAAATCTTTGTGTAATGAAAGAAATTTTGGTGACTATGGCATAAAATGAGAGTTTTTAGAGTAGGGATGGAAAATAGGTTTCATCGTGGGGGTTTCTGCTACAGTTAGAATGCCTGCGTTAAGAAAATAGGTTTCATCGTGGGGGTTTCTGCTACAGTTAGAATGCCTGCATTAAGAAAATAGGTTTCATCGTGGGTGTTTCTGCTACAGTTAGAATGCCTGCGTTAAGAAAATAGGTTTCATCGTGGGGGTTTCTGCTACAGTTAGAATGCCTGCGTTAAGAAAATAGGTTTCATCGTGGGGGTTTCTGCTACAGTTAGAATGCCTGCGTTAAGAAAATAGGTTTCATCGTGAGGGTTTCTGCTACAGTTAGAATGCTGCGTTAAGAAAATAGGTTTCATCCTGGGGGTTTCTGCTACAGTTAGAATGCTGCGTTAAGAAAATAGGTTTCATCGTGGGGATTTCTGCTACAGTTAGAATGCCTGCATTAAGAAAGTAGGTTTCATCGTGGGGGTTTCTGCTACGGTTAGAATGCCTGCGTTAAGAAAATAGGTTTCATCGTGGGTGTTTCTGCTACAGTTAGAATGCTGCGTTAAGAAGGACTCTGAGGTTATATCTCAGCTCAGTGTAAAGTAAGAAGTAAGAATTAATGTCTGAGCGGCCACAAGTTTAAGGAGAATGGGTGTCTTAGGGACTTACTTGATTTCAAGTATGACCACAGTTGTTTTGGATTTGATACTAGAACCATCTGATTACACATCTTAAATTATTAAATAGCTAATCTGCATTGCCTCTCATATCAGAATGTAAATGGGCAGGAAAGTATATTATAGGTTACAATATGTTTTTACGTAAGTGTTTCAGACAGGAGTGGGGAACAGTTTAGGGATGTTAGTGTAGAAGTGGTAGGGAGGAGATTCTTCTCCTTTTCTTAAGTCAAATAACAATCTCTGATTTCTGAATGTGGAAATAGGAGCATTGCCTGGGTATCACAATCATTCTGAAACTTTAAAAATGCAGTTCTGTGGGCTGAATGGTGTGTCCCCCCACATTCATATGTTGAAGCCCTAACACCCAGTGTGATAGTATTTGGCAATGGGGTCTTTGGAAGGTAATTAGGATTGGAGGGTTTAGTCCTCCTGATGGGTTTAGTGCCCTCATAAGAAGGACAGCAGAAGGAATTGCCCCACTCACAGCCATGTGAGGAGACAGTCATTTGCAACCCAAGGAAAAAGCTCTCACCATAGCTGAACATGCCAGTGCCTTGATCTTGAATTTTTCTTCTCCAGAACTGTGAGACAATGACTCTCTGTTGTTCAGGCCACCCAGTCTGTGCTGTGTTGTTATGGTACCCTAGGCTGACAAATACAGACAGATTCCCTGGCTTTTTTATTTTATAGACTGATTCAACAGATCTGGAGAACAGTCTAGCATTTGAACTCTAAAATCTGTGTAGAATTTTGTAGTGTATACTTAGGGTAGAAAACAGTCTAATTTTTAATTTGCCTGCAGGAGGTTTTAAACCCTGACTGAACTTCAATATCTTTACAGCTTTTAAATGTGACTGACACAAGTTTTCTCTCTGGATCATTTAAATCCAGGGTGGGGCTAAGGGTTGGTTTTTCTCAAGTGCTTCCACAGTAAGGCTGATGTGCAGCCAAAGAAGAGAAGCACTGGCCAAACTGATGCCTTTTGCTCTGCTTCTGCCCCATAAATACCAATTTCTAGAGGTATAGAGTCAGATCATGCTCTCCCTTCCCTCTGAATTCCTCTTTCCACATCTCAGAGTGACATTTCTATTACTAAATCCACAGCTTCAAAAATCCATCTTTTTTTCTATTGCCTCAAGTTCTTCAGTATTTAGAATCTCGGAATTGGGGCTGAAAAGCAAAATTCTGTGCATCTTCTAGGTTTTGGATTCTGGTTGAATTGGTATTATTTACAACTGCACATTTCAAAGAAGTAAGAAATTTTAGATTTGATACCAAAATAATGTTTGATATGAATCATATTCTTCTTAAGACTCTTTTTCTGGTCTTATTCAAAAATATTTATTGAATATCATTTATATGCTTGCCAGTTATTATATTTGGCTCTTGGGATATAAGGAAAAAGGTAACATTTAGGTTTTTTTTTTTTTTTTACCAAAGTGGTACTGACACAATTAGGAAGTATGTGAACAATAAATAGCCCTTATGTTTATACTGATGAGTATTGGCCCCAATTTAACACTGAAAGAGACAGGCGCATCTCTATCCCCACAGTCCCTTGAAGAGTCTTACATTACGTGTGTCAGACTAACCTAGGTGATTCTTGGTGACCACACCATAGATTCTGATTCCATAGATCAGAATTGGGGTTCAGGAATCTGCATTTTTAATATATATTTCCTGGGAGAATTGAGGAAAGACAACCAGGAAAGGATTCTTCTGTAATTGTATGGAACAATTAAGAGTCTTTAACAAACTCTAGCCAATGCCCTGTATTTTTGTCCAGTTTCTTTCAGGGTCTTTAGTGGAAAATCTCTGCCATCTGATAGACCCGTATCTTTGAGGTCCATTTTATGGAGGGGTAGTCTGTACATTCCAGCAACTTTAGCTCCTCCTTTCACTCCCACTGCAAAGCCCCACCAGTAGGAAATTCTGGAAACTTGGGAGAGACCACTATTTTTTTTCCTTTCTCCCAAGGTACAACTATTCAGTTAGATACAAAATCCTACACTCTTCCAGTTGTTAAATCTCTCTCTGAATTTAGTAATCCCTCAGGTTTTATTAACTAAATGACCACATTATCACAGTTGCAACTCATCTGAAGAGCTATGTCTCAGAAAAACAGTAAGCAGCTAGTGACTCTCTGTATCCTGAGAAAAAATAAGAATGGTTTAAAGTCTACATCTTATCGGGCTTTCCCTGAAATTTTTTAGATGTTGGAATGTGTGACTTTTAATCTTGTATGGGGGAATTTTAAAATTCGGCTTGGATTAAAGGGCAAAATGTTTGGGCACATAAGCAGTTTATTATTTAAAGATATGAAAGTGTATATATCTTCAGATTCACATTTTAGATTAAAATCATTATTTACCAACTTGGTAAAACTTATAAATGTGTTTCAGTTAATATATTTTAAGTGATACTCAATGCAATCTTGTTGTGCGTGATCTTACCTTAGTTAAGCTTTAGTTTTAAGGCCTATAGATTTTTCAATGGTTAATAATGCACAATTCAAATAGGGAGGTTGATCTTAGAAATGGTATCTAATATGCTGTTATAACCATTCTGGTGAATTATATCATTGAATTTTTTTTTTTTTTTAATTTTTCCCTCTCAATCATTTTTTTTTTTTTTTGAGAGGGCATCTCTCATATTTATTGATCAAATGGTTGTTAACAACAATAAAATTCAGTATAGGGGGGTCAACGCTCAATGTACAATCATTAATCCATCTCAAGCCTAATTCTCGTCAGTCTCCAATCTTCTGAAGCATAACAAACAAGTTCTTACATGGTGAACGAATTCTTACATAGTGAATAAATTCTTACATGGTGAACAGTACAAGGGCATTCATCACAGAAACTTTCGGTTTTGATCATGCATTATGACCTATAAACAATCAGGTCAAATATGAATATTCGTTTGATTTTTGTACTTGATTTATATCTTGATCCCACATTTCTCCTATTATTATTATTATTTTTATTTTTAATAAAATGCTGAAGTGGTAGGTAGATGCAAGATAAAGGTAGAAAACATAGTTTAGTGCTGTAAGAGGGCAAATGTAGATGATCAGATGATCAGGTGTGTGCCTATGGACTAAGTATTAATCCAGGCTAGACAAGGGCAGCAAAACATCCATGGATGCAGAAGATTTCTCTCAAAGCAGGGGGGGTGAGGTTCTAAGCCTCACCTCTGTTGATCCCCAAATTCTCACCTGATGGCCCCCCTGCGACTGTGCCTGTCTTAGGTTGTTCCTCCCTTGAGGAATCTTACCCGTCTCTGGCTAACCAGTCATCTTCCAGGGCCATACAGGGAAATGTAAAGTTGGTAAGTGAGAGAGAAGCCATATTGTTTGCAAAGGTTAGCTTTTTACTTCTTTGCAGATTTATGCCCTGTGGCTTCTAATATCATTGAATTTTTATAGATAAGAACTTTTAATTGTAAATATCATCCATATGAAAGGGGGTATATGATACATGTGATACTGAAAAATAGCAAATACTCATATTTCACTGTTCATCCTAAGATATAGAATATTACCAGTGGCTTTTTTTACTTCCTTGGGGGTTGTATCTTGATCCTGTATTCTTCCTTACACAGTTAATCCATAAGAATTTTTTGCATATATTTTGGGTACATCAACTATATATATATTGCAAGCATTTTTTCTTGGTGTGTTCTTGAATTTTTCATAGTCTTTAATGTGATTTTGGTGAAAACATTTTTTAAGATATTTTAATGTATGAGTTTCCTAAGGTGTTGAGAACAAATTTACACAAATTCAGTGGCTAATAAACACCCATTTGTTGCCCTATAATCCTGGAGGTCAGAAGTATAAAATCAAGATTTCAGCAAGCTTTGCTCCCTCCAGAGATCCTAGGGGAAAATTCCTTTCCTTTCCTTTTTTCCAGCTTCTAGAGTTGCATTCCTTGCATTCCTTGGCTCTTGGCCTCTTCCTCCCTCTTCAAAGCCAGCAGCTTAGCATCTTGTTTCAGTCTTCATATTGCTGTCTGCCTCTGTTGTCCTTAGATTTCCCTCTGCCTCCCTTTTATAAGGACACTGTGATGACATTTAGGGCCACCCAGATAACCCAGAATAATCTCTGCATTTCAGGAACCTTAATTTGATCACACCTGCAAAGTCCCTATTGCCATGTAGGATACCATTCACAGATTCCAGGGATTAGGATGTGGTACCTTTGGGGCCACTATTCAACAGATAAATGTATGTTTTGCCTTCTTCCTTCTTTCTGTTGTAGATGGGAGGGTGTTGTGATTCTTGAATCTGCACACAGGACAGATTAGCTGAATGATTATATTAATCTTTTTAGATTGCCATTGATCAAAAATGAGTGACAAGGTAATTCTCTCCTTTAATGATGAGGGAAGGTTTCCCTTCCCTTATCATCTATCTTTTATGCTAAATTCAAATATGAAAAAATATATTGTATGTGTTTATATACACTATATGTATTTTCAAATTCCTGGACTCCTCTCCTTTCTCCCACACTGAAGTCAGTAAAATGTCCAAATCCTTGGGCCAAATGTCCTCAGTGAGCTCACACTTACTTTTCCATGGGAGTTCTGTTCTTTGGCAAAATCTATATTAAGAATGAGAAAAATGATGTGAAGACCTTTTTATAGCATCTTTGTCTAATTATTGGTTAACTTGAAGCATGCTTGGTATAGTGAACAAAAGAAATGTCTTTGCTTTTGTGTATCTGGAAATAAATTGGGACTTAAATGGGCTGAAGACATAGGCTTATATCAGTTCTACTTCTAACAAAGAAAGAAACTGAAAAGCTAGTGTTTTTGGAAACATTGGTGGGAAGTGCAAGAGGCTGGTGTTGGATAAGCATGGGGGTAGGAACAGAAGAAGAGTTAGAGCCAGGAAACCATAAACACAAGGATTGTTTAAATACTTCATTTCTAATTTATGTTAGAGTTCATGCTAGAAGTTACAGAATTTAAGATCAGGTGGTTTTCTTAACTTAAACTCCTTGCTCAAATCAGTTGTATTTTATATAATTTGTTGTCCTTTATTTTGAGACACAAAAAGATTGATTTTGCTGTTCTGTGTTCTTATTCTTGAGCATTGCAGCTATAATTAGAATACTACACAACTGCTGTTATTGATGAGCAGAATACTAATGCCACAAACCTATTATGAATATATAATGTCCTTAAGCTGTGAAAAATCAATATTTTGATAAAATCTATGCCAAATAGTGAAGGGGAGACAAGCCTGATGTGTATTTTTTCTACATGATATTTGATTTCATGATATTCGAGTTTTGGGGGTTGGATTTGATGGAGGTTGTGAGCCTAATAAATGGAGACTGTAAACTCTTATGTAATTTTGGACTATGAAAATAATTCAAGATGCAGAGATGACTCAACAAGTGCAAATAAGTCAGTGTGATATGCCATACTAACAAAATGAAGGATAAGAGTCATATGATCACCTCAGTAGATGCAGAAAAGGCATTTGACAAAATACAATGTTCATTTTTGATAAAAACTTGGATATAGAGTAAATGCACCTTAATACAAGAGGCCATATATGACAAGCCCACAGCTAGCATCATCCTCAGTCATAAAAAGCTGAAAGCCATTCTTCTAAGATCTCAAACAGTTAAGGATGCACACTCTTGCCAGTTTTAGTCAACATAGTGTTGGAAGTCCTAGCCCTCTAGAGCAATTAGGCAAGAAAAAGAAAAGCCATCCAAATTGGAAAGGAAGAAGTAAGACTGTCATTATTTGCATATGATATATATAGAAAACCCTAAAGACACCATAAAAAAACTGATAAAACAAATGAATTCAGTAATGTGGCAGGACGCAAAATGAATAAGCAAAAATCATTGTACTTTTACATACTAATAACAAACTATCAGAAAGAGAAATGAGAAAAACAATCCCATTGCATCAAAAAAGAATAAAGTACCTAGAAATAAATTTAACCAGGAGGTAAAATATTTAAAAAACTGTAAGATATTAATGAAAGAAGTAGTTGAAGAAGACACAAATAGAAAAGTATTCTGTGCTCATGGACTGGAAGAATAAATATTGTTAAAATATCCATGTAATGCAAAGGAATCTACAGATTCAGTGCAATTCATATCAAAATTACAACGGCATTTTTTTAAAGAAAGAACAAATAATCTTAAAACTTGGATGGAACCACAAAAGAAAACAAAAACCCTGAATAACTAAAACAATTTTGAAGAGAACACAGCTGGAAGATCATGCTTCTTGATTTAAAACTGTATCACAAAGCTATAGCAATTAAAATAGTATGGTATTAGCATAAAAACAGATACATAGATCAATGGAACAGAATAGAGAGCCCAGAAATAAATCTAGGTATGTATGGTCAATTAATTTATGGCAAAAGAGGCAAGAATACATAATGGGGAAAGACAGTCTCTTCAATAGACGGTATTGAGAAAATTGTACTGCCACAGGCAAAAGAATGAAATTTGACCACTATCTTCACCATACACAAAATGACCTCAAATTGGGTTAAAGACTTGAACATAAGACCCAAAACCATAAAACTCCTAAAAAAAATATAGGTGGTGGTAAGCTCCTTGACATACGTCTTAGAGGTGATTTTTTAAATCTGACCCAAAAGCAAAGGCAACAGGAGTAAAAATAAGCATGTGGGACTACATTGTATTAAAAAGCTTCTGCACAGCAACAGAAACTGTAAGCGAAATGAAAAATCAACCTACTGAATGTGAGAAAATAATTGCAAATTATGTCTGCTTAAGGGGCTAATATCCAAAGTATATAAAGAGCTTATAAACTCAATAGCAAAAAAAGAAAAAAAAGACTAAAAAAATGGGCAGAGACTCTGAATGGACATATTTTCAAAGAAGCAGATTGACAAGAGGTCCATGACAAAATGCTCAGCGTCATTAATCATCAGAGAAATGCAAATCAAAACACCTCACCTGTTAGAATGGCTGTTGTCAAAAAGACAAGAAGTAAGTATTGGTGAGGATTTGGAGAAAAGGGAACCCTTGTGCACTATTGGTGGGAATTTAAAGTGGTGCAGTCACAATGGAAAACAGTATAGAGCCTCCTCAAAAAATTAAAAATAGAAATACTATATGACCCCAGAATTCCACTCTGGGTATTTATCTGATGAAAACAAAAATGCTAACTCAAAAATATATGCACCCCCCATGTTCACTGCAGCATTATGTACAGTAACTAAGCTATGGAAACAGCTTAAATGTTCATGAATAGATGAATGCATAAAGAAAATGTGGTATGTGTATATACAATGGAATATTTTTCAGCTATAAAGAATGAAATCTTACCATTTGTGACGACATGGATGGACCCTAGGGACATTATTCTGTGTGAAGTAAGCCAGACAGGGAAAGGCATATACCATATGATGTTTCTTTTATGTGTAATTTAAAAAACAACAAAAATAAGGTCATATCATAGACACAGAGAACAGATTCAGTTGCAAGAAGCAGGGAGTGGGGTGGTAGGAAAAATAATTAAAAGGAAAAATGCAATTGAACCAAATATTTTCTGTGTGTATGTTTATATAAACCCTGGATTCAATCTTTTATTCATTATAATTTTGGAAGCTACACCTAGGAGGTTCCCAACAGTGAGCTAAACACTTTACAGTAATGAAAGAGAATGAACAAAGCTGATTCTTGCAGTATTGGGTGGGGAAGGTACATGCTAATAAAAAAGAAAAGAAATGTAACCAAAGATTGGGTAAGGATACAAAAGTTCAGGGAAATCAATTAAAATATTCTCTGAGAATCAATTGAGTATATGAAATCTTTAATAAAAAGCATGGTATATATAATATTATTACTTCTAAATTATGTGCTATACATCTTTGTATTGGTATTATACTACACATACACACCCTCACTCTGAGGGGTCCATTGTTAAAACATTTATAACCATATCACTGTTACATGCATATATAGAATACAATAAGACAATATATAAATTAAGAGTATATGCTAAAGTAAAACAAAAGAAGAGGCATAAAAGTGGAACCAGAAGAGAGACGTAAATGATAACAAAAAGAAGAATTATCAAAGCCTATTTAGTTTCTGTGTGTAGCGTAAATTTGCTTCCTAAACTTCCGAGTAGCCTCTGGGGGAAAAAAAAAGACCCAGTGGATTACTAATTCATAATATGCATAGATGAAAACATGCTGATTACTTAGGAGAAACTGTTTTTGAACCTCCATGTATTTTTAGCGGCTTGGATTAAAAACAAGTTAATATAAAAATTTCTAGAAGCATTCAAAGAAACTTGACTGAGCATAATGAGTATATCTTGTGAACCTATTGCAGGAGAACACAGTTGGCATTGAAGGGGAATTCATCCCATGTGATTATCAAGAAGAATAGATCATGAATCTCTTGAACATATGCTTGAGCCCACAGGGATTCAAACCAGCACTTTGGGGTTTAGATGAAAAGTCCTTCCCCAAAGAGCAAAAAGATGTGTCAACAAGATTAGAACCCTTAGCAAACGCCATCAAATCGGTTTGAATCTGTGGGCTGAAAATGTCAGTATTTATTAAACTATACATTGAGAATTATTAAGATTATAACTGCTGAGTGTCCAGTATTCCTTTCTGCCATTAACAGTGAAGTATCAGCTAAGCATTCATTTCTTTGGTATTAACAGGGTCACTGTTGGTTATGAGTAAAAAAAACAAAAAAACAGAGCACAGGGAAATAGCCTTGTCACCTACTGATACTGTCTGGGAATCTAGTGCAGGTGAATCGACCCCTCATTCCAATTATATACTCACTGCTGAGGTGTATTTTGAGGACATTCCTCCCTCCAGCCAACAATTAGTGCCCAGCCCCTCCCAGAAGAGCACAAAATAGGAAGGAGGTGGCTCTGACGTGTTCAAGAATTTCTAAGTGCATTGGATACATTTTTGGAGCAAAAAAAAGAACTACACATTTGATTCGGGATTGCCTGTGAAACCTGGAGCCACTGTAAGAAAAGTATTGAGTTAAATATTTCAACGCAAATACCTCTTTTCCCTTTTTATACATAAACCATAGCAAAAACAAATCCTATGGGTCATCACATTTATATCCCTAATTATCATGATAATTATGTAGTTGACAAGTAAGGATTCCAGCCTTCCAATTTCTGATCAGAAATAATGCAGCCATGCTCCATTATTAAACAAATGCTTTATTTTTACCAAGTCATGAACAATCACACTCCTAGCTGATAGTTAAATGATGAAGGCCACAAATTAAAAGAAATAATTCGATATCTAACTAGATAAACAGGAGGTAAGAAAAAAAAGGGAACCTCAGTTTCTGCTAAAATCTTTCTTAAAACATAACACAAGTGCAGTTAAATCATTTGTCCATCTGTTGTCCTAGTCTTGGATGGATGGAAATGGGGCAGCAGACAGTGGAGAGATAATTTTGAGAGTTATAGTCACATAAGATTCAAAGACTCACTTTCTACAGTACATGTTCTCCAGGGTGATCTAGTGTTGGTATCTTTTTCATGTTATGTTAAGATAGAGGAAATCTCATGACTGACTGATGTGATATTTGATATCATGAGAAAAATGAAAATAATTGTTGATTTTATATGTGTGATTCATACATTAGCCAGACAACTCAGGCTTCCTGTGTTTTGGTTAAAATTCTAAAAATCTTAGTAATGTCTTCCAAGCATTATTTTTGACTTGAAGTGGAAGGCAGTTAAATTCTTCCCCACCATTTCCTTTATCTGTAATTGAACCTTGGAATTAACTCGAGATTCAGAAGTTCCTGTGAAGTGTGTTGGGTAATTATTTTTCTCTCAATTTTGTATATGGAAGATGTCAACCATATTGAAAGGTTGAAAGAACTTTACATAATGCCCATGTACCTATGAGCCAGATCTTACCATTAAAATTTAGAATATTTTCTTAATTATATATCCATCCATCTCTCTAACCCTGTATTAATACACCAATGCATCTAAAATGTTTGCTGCATTTCACACTAAATTACAGGCATATATATACTTCTCTAATTCTATCAACATGCATATCCTTAAGTATAATTCAATATTTGTTTATGGCTAGTTATGTGTCAAACTTAACTAGTCTAGAGCTGCTTGTCTGAATAAAATTCTTTGGAGGAGAAAAAGCTGCCAAAAACAGGAGTGGTTGAGAGTTAGCCAGAAAGGAGCAATTTTTATCTTGGATTATTAATAGCTTTAAATTATTCTTACCATGCCAAGCATACTATTTGATTTGATCCTCATAACAATCCAATAAATTTATTTTGTTATCTTCACATTCCTCACAAGGAAATGGAGGTTTGCAGAGGTTAAATCATTTGTCCAAGGTATACAGCAAGGCAGAGTTCAGGCAACAGCTACATGTGTCAGTCTTTTACTTGTGTGGTTTTTTATTAAAACCAGCATATTGATAATGGAAAAAATGGGGTTTTCTCTTGTTTATTGAAAACATCTTTAAAATATTTATCCTGGTTTCAAAATTACCTTGCAATAACCTGTATTTACTTCCTGTTATGGATAAGACCCTTAGTAAAGTTTTTCTCTCTAATTTTAATTTTGATTTTGCTGTGTAGTAGATACAGTAACACGTTCAATTAACATGTGCATCCAGTCTTTTCTGTTGTTTATAGACTGATACCAAAGTATTTGATAATTAATAGAATTTCATTTTTACTATTAATGTTTCAACCTGACAACTCTAGAGGGTTTATTTCTAGTATACAATTTGTGTTCAGAATTATGCTCATTTCTAATATCTTATTTTTTACCTTTTGATATATATATATACACACACACGCACATACACACACACACACACACACACACACACACACATATATATATATATATATATATATATGAGTGAGGAAAGACATTAGTTATATCTGTTTTTAACAACTTCAAAATTTGAGGTTAATATTGATTTATTTTTATTGCAAATATTAATATCCTCTTTTCAGCCTTAAATATTCCTAAGGGAAATACTGTTTATATATAATAAACTGGGGGAAAAACTGCTTCTTTTTTAGACCATTAAATTTTGTTACCAGCATTTTCTTTACCTGGCTCTGAGGTTCAAGCGGAGGAGGAACAATGTAATTTCCACTGAGGGACTTCATTTCATGTGTAAGCATTGTTTCTTCGAATTCTAGCAAAGAACCTTCTAAAGTAGCTTGAAGGCTTTTTTTTGGCTTGTTGTTCAAACATTTATATATAGTCATGATTGTTGAGCTAATGTTCCTTGAACATATTATAAATTAAGGTGTCAAATAGTAATGCCCGTTCAATCCTTCCTAAAGAGATGCCATGCACTGTTGAGTAAACCAAAGGCCTCATTTTTAAATATTTTGCCAAGAATAAACAAACATGTACAAGCTTTTTGTTACATATATAGGAGATGCATATTCCTTCATTCTCCAGCTTGCCCTACCTTAGAGCCTGTGTACACACTTGTCACGATTTACAGTCCTGTATAGAACTATGTATTCCATATGTAACTCAATATGCTAGATTGTTTTAAATGGAGTGAAAGACCTGTATATACTAATGAAAATATTCTTGATTTAAAGAAACATCAGTGTGTAGAAGAGGAAGAAACCTAGAAAGATTTCTTTTTCTCTGTCACTGAGTATGTTAGACTTGGGAGGGAGACCCTTAAATAGCATCTGAATCCTTTTTGAAAAACATCTCAGTGCACCCCCCCTTTCCTTTATAACAACCAAAAATGGACTCGAAAAGTGTTTTCATGATTCATCTGCTCCAACAGCTTGCATTTCTCCTTTGTCACCAGAGTAAGCAGTTCTCTCCAGATCCAGTCTTCTGCCAGAAGCCACAAAATTGGCTTCTTGAAGTCTCGGAAGTACTTGTTTCTCAAATAATTAATTAAAAACAAATAAAATGTGTAAGGCTTTAAGGTTTTGCAGATGACTCATATTCTTTCAAAATAGTCTGTCAAACAATTGCAGTGTTCATAATAATTGTGGGAGAAGAATAATTAACCTTAGGAATTGTTCATCTAAGTTGTATTTTAAAAGTACTCTGAGGATTTAGGATGGTTTATCCCTATTGACAGCTCCGTCTGTGTGGAATAGACCAGGGAGACATGTTTGGAGACAGCCTGCTAAATTGGAAGGAATAATGATTCCACGGAGAATACAGAGAAAATAAACGTAGAGACAGCTGTAATCAGGCATAAACACCATAGACAGCCATTTGCATTTTATACACCTTCATCGGGTCAAGCTGCTGGCAACACTAAGGTTATGTCACATAATTAGTAAGTACTGCATTCAGAGCCCATAACTCTACCCACTACACATACTGCCTTCAGTGGGTTCCTGATAACTCTGACTTTTTCATCCATTTGTTTTGTATTTTCAGTACTAACATAGTGCTTGCTTGAAACTCAATAAGACCTGGATAAGTATTGGATGTAGTACACAAAATTAAAAATTGCCTGTAAATGTAATTATGTAAATGTTTATTATAACTATACACATTTCTGGGATATAATACTTTTCATCCAAATACACCACCTATTTTGAAATATGATTTAAATGACATTTCTCCTTCTTTGTAAGCAGGACAGGTTTTAATGGAATAATTATATATTATAAAATCTTTATAATCACTCGGAAAATGCCAGTATTTCAGTCCAAAAGTTTGGTACATTGACTAGATTTGCGGATAGTTGAAAAGGCTTCTGTGCCAGTCCCACAGCATCCAGAATCTACAAATTATTCTGATTGTGGATAGACTGCTTGCTTTGTGTACTGGATATTGTATAATTTAATACTACTGATTATGTCTTCTAATAGTGTTATTCCTCAAAGAAATATGGTAGAGCATTTGCAAAATTAACAAAGAATCTTATTATTTTAAAAATGCCTCGCTTCACATGAAAAGATGCTCCACATTGCTAGTCATCAGAGAAATGCAAATTAAAACCACAGTGAGATATCACCTCACACCAGTTAGGATGGCCACCATCCAAAAGAAAACAACAACAAATCGTGGCTAGGATGTGGAGAAAGGGGAACCCCCCTACACTGCTGGTGGGAATGTAAATTAGTTCAACCATTATGGAAAACAATATGGAGGTTCCTCAAAAAACTAAAAATAGAAATACCATTTGACCTAGGAATTCCACTCCTAGGAATTTACCCTAAAAATGCAGGATCCCAGATTCAAAAAGACATATGTACTCCTATGTTTATTGCAGCACTATTTACAATAGCCAAGAAATGGAAGCAATCTAAGTGTCCCATCAGTAGATGAATGGATAAAGAAGATGTGGTACATATACACAATGGAATATTATTCAGTCACAAGAAGAAAACAAATCCTACCATTTGCAATAACATGGATGGAGCTTGAGGGTATTATGCTCAGTGAAATAAACCAGGCAGAGAAAGACAAGTACCAAATGATTTCACTCATCTGTGGAATATAAGAACAAAGGAAAAACTGAAGGAACAAAACAGCAACAGATTCACAGAACCTAAGAATGGACTAACAGTTTACCAAAGGGAAAGGGACTGGGGAGGGTGGGTAGGAAGGGAGGGATAAGGGGATTAAGGGGCATTATGATTAGCACACATAATGTAGGAGGGGGCACGGGGAAGGCAGCATAGCACAGAGAAGACAAGCAGTGACTCTATAGCATCTTACTACGCTGATGGACAGTGACTGTGATGGGGTATGTGGTGGGGACTTGATAAGGGGGGGAATCTAGTAACCACAATGTTGCTCATGTGATTGTATATTAATGATACCATAATAAAAAAATAAATATAATAAAATGCCTTGCTTAATTGCAAGTATGCTAGGAATAAGTTTCCTTAACTTGGCCTGTTGACCATTTTCATCTCGTGGTAAGTTTTCCTCTCATCATTGCTCTGGATTACCTGACTTCCTCTTTGTTTTTAAGCAATGATTTTCCCAGAAGCTATTGCAGTCAGTTTAAAAAACTCTTAAGAAGAAAGTAAAGAGAGGAGTATTTGTGAATAACATTTCCACCATGTACCCACAAAGAAAAGTTCTATAGATAGAAACTAACCAAACTAAACTCACAAAGTCTCACATGGACAGTGAAGGCAGAATACTGTTCAATTTATGAAGTGAAACTGTAGGAGAAATCCTCTTAACTAACCTCCCCTTAATCAGCCTACCTACCTAACCGGTACTCTCCAGTCTCTGTTGAAAGTACCAGTTGATGTCCATCAATTGTGTTTGTTCTCATTTATACTTAACTACTCTTATTACCTAATTTAATTAAAATTATATTAACTACTGAAATATAAATGGAAAAATTTTGTTGCTGTTTTTATGAAAAATTGCTTTCTTTGGAAGACCTGATGAAGGTCAAGAGGAGAAAACATGTTAAATTAAGGGTCGGTGATGTAAGTGTGAACTATCTGGAGAACTATAAAGGTCAAATAACCTTGCTGCATTATAGATGTTTAAGTTAACAAGGGGATATGGAATACCAAGTAGGAGACCTTTACCTTGTAGGATTTTCTTCCTCCATAGGATTAATGAATGAATATATAAATGAGTATTTCCAGGTAAAAATCAAATATTTATTACATATACGTTTAAGTTGTTTAAATGATTCTCTGCTTTACATAACTCTACCACATTTACTGATTGTTTTGTTAACCCTCTACCAGTCCTGGTCACCTCGATAAGAAGAGTTTTGCCATAGTAAATCTAAGCTTAACCAAATCTGGGACTCCTTGTAACCTAGTTTTTGTGACTTGCATATGAAGTAATTGAATGAAGCATCCAAAAAAAAATGAAAGCAAGCATTTTAATCTTTATTTGTATTTTTTTAACACTAAAATGAATCCCATTTATTGCTCCCAGCATCTCTTCTCAAATCCCCCAAACTTTACCCAAATTATTGGCTTAAACAATTGATTCATAATCTTCAGGAAAGTGCCCTGGTAAATAGATGTTTTTAACAAGCTCCCCAAATGACTTTTCTCTGGCAAGAATGGAAAGCACTACATTACTTCTCCTTTTGGCTTTCACTCTTCAGACTACATAATTGATCATCTAACTGGAAGATGAAAAATATCTTGTTCTTTTAGTGACTCAAATTGTGCATTGCACATGTGTTTTCTCTGCACTCTAAAAATTCCTGAGATAGGAAAATGATTCTAACCCATACAGAAACACAACTATTTCTGGTCCAAACTGACCAGAAAGCCATGGCAAAGAGAAATTCTCTCTATTCCTGTAGGTATGTATGTAGTTAAATAATGGAGCATGGGACTATTCAGGAGCACGTGTGAAATAAAAAGTCAAATACAACTTGAGGACGAGAAATCTGTTTTAGAGGAAGAGAAGCAGATTCTGGCACACAAAGTTGAAAAATGCAAAACATTAAAGCCCAGTCATACATTCTCTAGCTGGCCTGCCTATCATATACATAAAAATAAAGTAAAAATTGTTTCTCCGAGGGCGGACAAAATTGGAGCTGTGTCTATTTCAGAGATAAGCACGTCTCAACTTCTAGTGTAAAAGGAGAAGCTGGTGTTTATTATGTAAAAGAATCTGTGTAGAAGCCATATGGAGCTGTCTCTAATAAATATCCGTTTAATCAAATGTCACTATGTTTTTTAATGTTTTGTAGTTCGATGCAGAAAATGTACTTTTATTTCTTCAACAGCTGCTCTTTTTAAATGGGTGCAGCTGTACTACAGATTTAATTGGCAACAATTGCTTAATTTTTAGTCAGTTGCTTCCAGTCTTTCAAAAGCAATGCTTCATGTGTCTGTGGAAGGGAAAGTCTCATTTCTTTTTTCCTAGAAAGTGCAAAGTACAAGATGAAGTGGGACTTGGGCAAAGAAAAAGTTTCTGCTTGATTTTTTTCTTAAACAAGAGAGTGATATTTTCTATCTTTATAGCACTAGTTTTCCTAGACATCCGTTTCAGATCACATTAACACAGAGATTTTATGTCCAGACATCTTCATCTGAAAACTCCTAAGACACTCTTAAGTTAGAACAAATTCTGGCCAGTGATCTGAATATAAGAAAAAAAAATGACACCCATTAATTTTAAATGCTCTTCGTTGAGGTTAACCCAGTATCATCTATTTATTGCTTGAATTTGAACTTTCACTTCTCAGTACATCGAGATACTTGTATCTTGATGTGTTTGATTAAAATAAAATGCAAAACACATGTCCTCACTGATCTTCTGTTACTTTTTTTGTTTCTATTATAATATTTAAAAATCTTCCTTTCCTAGTGACAATGAAGAATTCATCATTTTACAATCCTTAAAATTCAGTCTCTGACTAGAGTTAGGCTTGAGATGGATTAATGATTGTACATTGACATTGACCCCCCTATACTGAATTTTATTGTTGTTAACAACCATTTGATCAATAAATATGAGAGATGCCCTCTCAAAAAAAAAAATTCAGTCTCTTTTAAACGCAGAAAAGATTTTGGAGGTAAGCATTGTTATAGAATCTAATATTTATCGCATTTCAACATCCTTTACTTCTCATAGCCTTTCATCTTCCACATGGAACTGTGCGTGCAGATGTATAGAAATCAAAAACTTGATTTCAAAAATGTGTGACACTCTTAATCTTTCATGCGAGTCTTGTCTAGTGGGCTCTGAATGTGTAGGTCTGCTGAATAAAACCTTCCCGGTTGTCTGGTTCTTCACTCTTCACATACTCGCTTGACTCATACTTTGGCTGTAAGTCTCTTTTCAAGTTAGACCTTCTTCATGAAGTGTTTTCAAAGATCTCCTTGTATGTGTGAGTCTCGTTAAATGTTACCTAATTACTTCTTAATTTCTTTACATAGTAGGAAATGCAGACAGAATTCTGGAATAGATGTGCATTTTGTATTGTCCCACCCCAAACCCTAGTCCTGCGTAGTTACCTAGTTATATTCCCAACCCCAAATTAACAACCCATAGGAACCAATATAATTGATAACTCAGCAAGGTCTGTTCTAATTTTTATGTAATGTTTTCTTGTACATTTTATATTTTGCTCATTAATAACCCACTCACAGTAAACTGAGGTAGATAGAGCTCTGCCTGTTCCTCCAAATCAAGGAGACACTTTATAGTTTCCAATCTTTTGGGGCAAGGGAAAATGTGACTTTTAGCTTATGTGTGATGTCTGCAAGAGAGAGCTTCTCTGCATAACTCAGTGTGCCTGTTCTTTTCACTTTCATATTGGTATCTATTCATGGTTAATAGATGAGCTCCATTAAATTTAGCAAACATTTCAGGAAACTTAATTTTGTTTTAGTCTTCTGCCCTGTCTTTAACCTTTATTCTATATATTTCATTCTCCCATTTTTAATTTTTTATGGCATCTAAGATACAACATAAACTTTGACATATTCTTAATGTTTAAAAGTTGTACAACAGTGTGAATTACTGGTGTTAGTGGAACATTTATATTACTAGATAATTATAGTTTATATACAATATATAATATAAAATATTAATAGTAATTATTGATGTACATTGACCAGAACCATTACTTGTAATTTGTGTTTAAAAAATTACTGTACTCCCTGCAAAATTTATTTTTGCTCTTTTTTATGGTGTGTGTACATATGTGAATGTATGTTGATAAAAGCTGAGAGAGAGAATGGAATGGGTCTTAAGAAAATAACTTGGTCAGTCGTATTTCTGTATTTAAGGAATAGCAAAGAGTCAGCTTGTTATATTGAGATCATACATACTGAGTGGAATTGGTGAAATGTCAATTCCTGGGCCTGCTGTAATAATTCACCACTGACTGAATGACTTAACAACAGAAATATGTTGTCTCATTGTTCTGGGAGATAGAGGTCTGAATCAGGGTGTCAGCAGAAGAGCTGGCCCTTCTGAGAGTTTTTAGGGAAAGTCTGTTCTGTGCCTCTCTGCTAGCTTCTGGTGGTTTCAGTGGGTTCTTGACTTATAGATGACTTTGTCCTTGTGTCATCACATAACTTCACTCTGTATGCATCTGTCTCTGAGTCCCAGTCTCCCTTTTTTATAAGGATGCAGTCATACTGGATTAGAGCCCACCCTCATCACCTCATCTTAACTGGGTCATCTGCAAAGACCCTGCTTCCAAATAAAGCCACATTCATAGGCACTGGTTGTTAGGACTTCAGCATCTTTTGCAAGGGGATACTCTTCAACCCTTAACAATTCTTGAAACAATGGTTTGTTCCTTTGAGATTAATTTTTAATAAGTTTTCAGAGTACGTTTTATTCTGAGAGATCAGAGTAAGATAAAAAGTCCATTCATGGATATTGACTTATTTAGTAGGAAAATGGGCTGAAATTGCATGATATGAATGGAGTTATCTGTTTTCCATCTTCTATGCTGATACCAGTATTTTATGAAAATTAGTAAATTATAAAGATTCACCTACCTACATATGCTCTGGAATCAGTGTCCTCATAAATCATGATATTTACTTCCCTTTGTATACTTATTTATTTCCATTAAACAATTATTACTTGTGACTATACTATCAAAATACTATATGCAATTTCAAAACATCTGTGTTCATTTATGATATAGCAGGCTATGAAGTACAAAGATTTCTTTTTTCTTTTTTGGTTAGCAAACACACACATAAATATACACACATCTAAGAATTTTAGGTGAGCACTTCAGAACAACTGAGGAACTGGCCTGTGCAGCTGGATTAAGGACTTTATCTCACTAGTACTTAGATACCCCTGCTTGTGGTTTTATTGGTATTTCACTGTTTCTTCAAATAAAATCCAAGGTATAATTGTTCTTTCCTTTTTTTTTTTTTAAGATTACGAGTCTAAATTCTGACTTGAGCCTATTTCTGACAGGCCTCTAAGAGTACATTGCCCTGACATTTATACTGATAGTGAGAACATTCATTAGGATTAGCAATGATTAGTTCCTAGAGTGTATGTTCCTCATGTTTTTCAAAATGGAAATGTGATGAGTGTTGGTTTAGAAACTGGTGGCTTTTGAGGGAGTCACCTACTCACACTATTAGAAATGTATGTTTGTGTGAGAGCTAGATACATGTGTAGAAGATCTCAGAGGATTACTTTAGTTTTTTTTTTCTTTTTTAGTTTTTAAATACTTTTTCATGAGCTATTAAAGTAATTCATACTTACTAAACAAATTTTGGAAAAGTATATGGGAAACTATATGTACTCCAACTACGATATAGATGCTCTTTGAATATTACCAATTTATGTATCAATGAATTTGTGTGCCCAGGCCAGGGTGTAGAGCTGAAGGATAATTTTTTTAAAGTAAATTATGACTCATAAAAATATATGATGAACCCATGCCAAATATTTTATTTAACTAATAAAATAATGAGGGAACTACTAAGATGTTATAGCTGATTCAAAGGAGAAGTCAAAGTATTACAAATTTATAGTCTGGTAAAGAATGATGAGATTAATTTAAAAGGTGCAAAACTGATCAGTGTCCACAGTCAAGAATCAGTTGATAAGGTCTGATGATAATTTGCATTGCTTTCAGTTTTTCTATTACTTATCAGTCCTAATCCCACAGATGGTAGCTTCACCCTTGACTCCGTAGCCAATTATTATTTCTGTTACTTATGTAGAGTTGTAAAATTGCCCAAAGACAATGAGAGCAAGATAACCAGGGTATGTGAGCTGGTCAGGACACCCACTCATTTATTTTGTGTTTTATCTTGTTTTTTGCCAATTTCAGAGTCTTTCATAAATTTTCCACACAATTTATATTAATACTTATTTCAGCTAATTGAAATTATATTTTTTCCACTTAGTTTTTCAACTTTAAATTAATATAATTAAAAATAAACCATTTGTGTTCCTTCCCATTGACATCACTACTATCTACATAGCTACCCCATGAGCATTGTGAAATGCATAAAAAAACACTTGAAAACGAGACCAAAATCAAACAAAAGTACTCCTACCTTTCACTCTCATTTCCTTTACTCTGGGAAGGTCAATAAATCATTCCCCTTTCCCAGCCACCCTTCCCTCTTTCATGCACTCTGCCCTCGTCCCACCACACATGCGCAACCTGATCAGTCCATGCCTGATTCTGGAGCCTGGAGTTTTGCTCGCTTCTGTTGGTGCTACAGGTCACACCATCTGTGAGATGCATGCAAGAGTGTTGTTCAGGGCTCACAAATGAGCATTCTTAACATTTGCCTTTAAAGCTGCCATTAACTACTAATTAAAGACCTTTGCCGAATTAGTCTGATTTTCACTCACTTTTTAAAAAATGTATCCTTGTTGCTGTTTCTATGAGACAAATGTCTCTTTTAAAAATGAGCAGGCTTTTAAGAGGATTAGTTTCTTGAGCACTGAATGCAAAATATCATTCCCAGTACTTAGTCACATTGTTTTGTCCAAACTATCCAGGGTCAAGGTGATACTTTATATTTTAGTAAATACTTTTAACTGATATTTCTTTAAGAACTATTAATTTATTTGGAACTCATCAAAGAGGTTCTCTTCCAAATACAGTATTCCAGGTTCCGTAACACATTCTGAATCTGCATATGGCTATCTAAAATGAACTCATTTTCTGTTTGCTTTAAGTATATACTTGTACTAACAATTATCAATTATCTTTTTGGTCATTTCTGTCCTTCATTAGGAATTTGTGTATTTCATTTTCCTTTGAGTACGTGGGCTAGAGAAGAGAAAAATGCATTTATTTTTGTCTTTTCTAGGACTAATACAGGAAATTCCTGCTAATGATTTCATCTGGCTGTAATCTGTCAGAGGAACATTGCTAGCAAGCTAGGCAGTCAGCCCTGACAATGTGAGCAAGGCTTGAGGTGGGTAGGAAAAATGATGGTCATTCTTGTTCTAGAACTTTATCTCCATTTTAATTCCAAAAGTATATGGGTTTAAGTAAACTACTACAACCATGAAAATAAAACAAACTAATCATTTGTTTTGTCCTATCTGTAGTCCCTATGGTTATATGAAAGAATGGGAAGTCAACACGTCTCTTTACCAGTCTCTGCAGAGGAAGGGAAATAATTTGTGCCTAAATGTATTCATGTTTAATTGAACTGTTTTATATGTAATCATATGTGGTCTTAAGATACAGCATTTATTTAAAATTTATGGTGAATTCTAATTACAGTCTCACCTATACACTAAGTAGCTTTACTCTAATAAAAATAAGTCTGACAATAATGTTCACTGATTTAGATGTTGACAGATGGATCTTAGGCTAGGATAATGTCTGTAGCTTGGAGACATTGATTGCTAACATTTATGCTCCAATAATGAACGACCTGGATTTTTCCCACATGTTTGAGGTCTTGACGTCATAGAGGCTGAAGGATTTGGGGCTATGGTATATTCATTGCTGGCAGTCGTTCATGAGTAAATCCTTGTAGGAGAGTTGGATTTGAGTGACATCTGGAGGCTTTTTGTACATAGAGGTGGGGAACTTTTTTTTTTTTTTGTCCTGGTAAGCTAGATTATGCTTTTGGGAAATACCACCGGAACAATGGATGGATTTAACATTTCACATTGAAAGGGACTGAAAGATTGAAAGAATTGAAGGAGAAGGATTGGTCTTTTATGATTTCTCCCACCAAATGGGATTGCATAATTTGAAGTTCGTGCTAATGTAAACCATTGCTTGAGCTATGTAGATGTTAGGGCTACATAATTGTTATCGATTGCCTTTTAAAAATGAAGATTGAGAACTTTTTTAACCTATCAAAGAACTGACAGTTAATCTTGAATGTTGAAAAGAATGCATTCTGAAGTATCCAGCTATGAGGCAGAGTTGTTAATGCAGAAGCCTGTTTCCTACCTCCAGGCCATTGGGAAACTGAGCATTGGAGAAGTAGTGTGGGGATGTGTTTGCAGTGTGGAAAAGAGAAATATAAGACTTGTCCACATTGTAACTAAGCAGAGCAGTACATGCATAATGAGTTGGGTGTAATTTAGACTCCAGTTCCCTATAAAATATTGCTTATATAATTTAACCATGTAGTTTTGATGAAATTTGAAGCATACCTGTTCTGTACATCAGTAATGTCCTACAGGAAACTTTAAAATTCCATCATTATTAAACTCTGGAGTATATTGTTAAAAGTATAGTATTAAATGTTTCTTGCTTTTGAGTTTCATCCTTTCTGAAGAACTAGCACCCAATGTCTTTTTGGCATATTATTACCAATAGGAATAATAACTGAATAATCCTTTACTATTTTCCTGTTCAAGGATTTTTCTTTGCAAGCCAAGTATATTGAATTAGGGGTCACTGAAGACTTTGAGAAAGGGACTAGTTATGGAGGCGGTCCGGGAAATAAGGAATGGTGAGGCTACCTGGCTTAGCCAGTGAGGGAAGCTACTATCACTCCTAAACCCAAAGGCACAGAAGAGGGAGGTGTTACTGTAGCCCAAGTGAGAGAAGTAGCTGTAGCAAAGGGGCTACTGATCAGAAGCTGTGGTCATGGATGGAGAAATGCAGCCACCTCTGGATGGCTGTGAGCAGCAGAAGTAAGGCAGCAGGGCGTGGTTATAAATACCCACACTTCAGCTGCCTTGCTCTACTCTGTATCCTTTGAGGGTCACTCCTGATGGCAAATCTAAACAGAATCCATGGACTTAGAAATCAAGACTGGGTAACTTGCAGAATCAGCCTCTATAGGTCAGAGGAAGAGGGGTGAATGTGGATGATGAGAAAATGAACTGCAAGCAAAAAATGCTTACTCTCTATATGACCTAAAGAATGTTGTTTACAAGTTACTCTGTGCTTTAATTTTCTCATCAGTTTAATGGAGAGAATAATGGAACCAATAATACAGGGTTACTGTGTGGGTTAAATGAGTTACTATGTACAAAGTGTGTAGGTAGGTACCACCTGTATAGAAATTGGTTAGCAAATATTAATAGTGCCATTGTATTTTATTTTTGTCTATTTTGTGTTAAATTATCATTGATACACAATCTTTTATGTTGGTTTTGAATATACAACAGTGGTTCAACAGTTACCCATATTATTAAATCCTCACTCCCTCTAGTGCAGTCATTATCTATCAATGTAGTAAGATGTTACAGAATCATTAACTTTATTCTCTGTGCTGTCCTACCGACCTTGTGACTAACCGATATTGTGATTGCGAATTATTGTGCCCCTTAATCTCCTCCCTCCCCACTACCCTCCTCAACTCCTCCCTCTTGGTAACTGCTAGTCCTTTCTTGGTGTCTTTGAGTCTACTGCTATTTTGTTCCTCCTGTTGCCATTTTATTTTATAAGTTAATTTTACATGCATGTGCTATTCGGAAAACTCTGATTTTTGCTTTAGCAATATATCTTGATTGTCTTTCTCCGTGTGTGTATATACATATATATATATGTATGTGTGTACATATATGCAAACATACCCAGATGCACACTCACATTTCTCTCTCTCTGCATACACTCATACTCTTATACACTCATGAACTCTACTTTTTATTGGCTTCAGAGTATTCCATTGCATGGATATATCATGATTTATTTAATCTTTGCTGTTTAGATAGAGATTTGTACTATTACACTGTTTCAATGTTATGCAAATTGCTATAGTAACATTTCACCTTTTATCCCCGAATTTTGTATTTAAGAGAAGCAAATTAGTTTTTTGCTTTGAGTCAGCTAAATTAAATCATCTTTAGATCCCTCTCTGATGAGAAGGAATGTAGATGACTGACATTAGTACAGCTGTTAAGGAAGTAGCTGAAGCCTTTTATTTTTCTAGATCCTAACCACATTCAGTTTTATAGAGAAAGAAAAGATTTATAGATTTTTTTCCCCATGATCTTTAACATTATTGAAACAGCTTTTAAAATATTTACTTGGTGCTACAATATTATGTGTACTTAGGTTTCATGTATTTTATCAAAATACTGATAATTACATAAACAAATTCAGGGGAAAAGTTTTCAACTAGTTAAGTTCATTGAAATGAGGTCAGAGATCACAATTATGGATGACTGAGTAGAATCTCATGCTGTATGTAAATATTTTTTGTGCAGTGATATATCTTGTGACTGTGTTTGATTTTCATATATTGTTTTGGCCTATAACTTTTTTCTCCTTACATGAAAAATTATGAAGTAAAATTTCCCTTTACTGTGGATTAAGTTTTATAAAATTCTGCTGACCGAGAAGGGAAAAAAGTGACATATGTTTCCTGGAACTTCTGAGCGTAATTCTGGTTATGCCCAGAAATAGTTAAAAATATTTTTAAATAGTTAAAAATAATGGAGGAATTTAGACTGAGGGAAAAAATGTTTCCACCTAGTGTTGACTAAAGAGAAGGTGAAGAGAATTGGAACAAATAACATTTTAAATAAAATGTTTAAATAAAAGAACATTAAAATAACATTTTAAACAATACTTGCAAAAGAAGAAAACCTGTGCTTTGCTGATATTGGTGGCAATGTGCCCTAAGTACAGTTCTACTTGGTTCATCAAAGAAGTAACTTAACACAAATGAGATTGTTGTAAAGAAAGAAATTCTACATTACTTATTTATGTAAACATACTTTCTGTCTAAAATCATTCAATTGGAGAAGTCTTCCATAGGGACAGCAGAAAGGGGACCTCATGAATTTCCATGGGGTATCTTTTGCCCTGACGCTGAAATGTGTTACAGTGCCTCTGGGGGGTTCTGCTGTCCCCTGTCTGCCTCCCCTGCCCATTTTGCCATTCTTTTTATTGTTGATAACACATGTTCTGATAATCTGTGTCTCTGGGCTCAGGCTTGACCCTTTATCCCTGACACCTAGCATAACATGAATCAAGCTTTAAATGCTTTCAGAATATCAGATTTTGGATTTATTCAATTTGTAACCACAAATTCAGTATTTAGAAAGTTAGGTTAATACAAAAAAGAAGAGAAAAAATAATTCTAATCTTAGGTCGCTGAGATAAGCAGTTTATGTTTAATGTACCTCCATCATTATATATTTTGTATAGATGGAACAATATACTATATTTAATTTGGATATTCCTCTTGAATTTGTCTGTTACACAAGCATTTTTTTCTGTATTAACTGCTCAAAAACATTTTTCATGGTCATGTGTCAATTTACTCTATGGTTATGATATAACTTACTCTCTTGTTAAACATTTATGTTGTTTACTACTTACTATTCTGTGACAAAGAAGGAGATAAAAACATTTTTTATAAAAACAAATCTCAAGTTGCAGATCTCTTTACAAAATATTCCTAGAAGTGGAATTACTAGGCCAAATGGTATGAATATTTTAAAACTTCCCATACATATTGCCAAATTGCTTTCCAAGAAGGTTGTACCAGTTTATACTCCCACCAGCGATTTAGGAGAGTGCCTGGTAAATTTTTAATTGTGTTTCTTTGATAAGAAGCCAATGAACAACATTTAGCTGATCATTAAAACAAGAATGAGAGCATAACTCTACAGGCATTCGGCTGTCAAGATGAAAACTTTTGTCTGTTGCATTTCTGTTATGCACTAAAGGAATTCTGCATTTTAGAAAATACCATTTTTTATCCTCATTAGGTCATCAGACTACAAAAACACATAAATTCGCTTCGCATTTACCCCTCTTTGGCACTCTTAATGTCAGTAAAAATAAGCAGAGGTTAAAGAATGTTGTTCTAGGGTTCTGACCCCTTTCTTTTGGGCTGGCATCAGTGGTGAGAAGTGGGGACTGGTTCTGAGTTGGTTACTGTGGAGAGCATGTGCTGGGCAGGCCCCCCAATACTGCCTTTTCGGTGGGGAGGGAAGCATAGCAGAATGTCTGACATTAAGTACTCTATATATTTAACTGATGGATGGATGGATGGACAGATGAACTGATGGAGTGCTAAACTCACAAACCCGCTGATATTCAAAGCCTGAAGCCATCCTTTGTCATTTGTGGTGTACTTGGGTAACCCTCTTGACCACAGATGAAGGCATGTTTGGCGCGTTAGAATTATGCTCCTTAGCACCTGTTAGCTTTCCAGATCATTATAATGGAACCATTCTTCCTACCCCAAACATACACACAAACCAAATCCTCAGAGATCTGACATGGTGGCTCTAATTCCCAGCGTCCTTAGTTCCCTTCTGAATTATCAGTCACCTCATGGGCCAGTATCCTTTTAGTCATACACAGAATTTATTTTGGTTCTTCTCAATCAGGTGTCGACATTTAGTTGTTGAAATTCATTCAGAATTAAATGTCTTTAGTACTTTGGAAGTGTACTTTTTTAGATTTTGATTTGCTTTGCTGTTTGGATAAAAGAGCTATTGGTTAACTTTACTTTCTGTCTCTCACTGAACTGAGTTTTATACTCAAGGAGAAAAGTCTTCCACCGTAGCTGCTGGATTTTTTATATAGGCCATATATATATGAGAGGATGGAAGTTTCCAGAAGAGACTCATCCATAGTACTAGCTATGCCCTCAGTACCACCCTTGCCACGTACCAGGGGATTGGTCAGAAAATGTAGCAGGACAGAATTTCCATGATGCAGCATTGTGCTTGAATTCTGCTGGCCATATTATCTGGAAATTTCAGTGTTATCATGGTTGTTCATATTACATACTGAGATGGGTACTTGGCTATATAATGGAAACTATATTGATAGATCTTTGTTCTCAAGAGGCCTGTCAGGTAGCTGTAAGAAAATTGCCAGTAATGGTTCCCTACAGAGGATACACTTATTTAAGAAACATCCTCATAACATATGAAAGAAAAAATTAACGTGACTTTGATACAGTTGGTAAAGTACTTTATGCCTATCAATCCAAGAAGTACAACTTGTCTCAATTGAAAAAAAAAAAAAATTCTGTTAAGGGAAAATTTACCCTAGCATTAAATAATACTCCAGTCTCCTAGATGGTGGCCACTGTGTCTTGTGAATATGTTTAAATGAAAATGGGATCCAATATAGAAAGACATTGAAGAGTTACCCTGTATATGAAAGAACTTGTGGAAAACAGGAACCATTTTTTATGTATTTGTGTGTGTATATGTATATATATACATATATATACACATGTATGTATAAAATATGCTAGAACACTCCATTAGCAAAGTTTTCTAATTAGAATTTAGTGCATTTTACAATATTTGGGTTATGTATTGTCTGTTATTTTTGATTGGTGGTAAATTGCCCCTGACTAACGGCAATATATTTTGATACTCAAATAATAAGCAATTTTTTTTCACCACCAGTTTTTTTAAATTTAGACTGATTTTTTTTATTCTTGTTCTGTATGATCTAAAATACTTCTCTCCTTTCTTCTTTCAGGGATTTCTTTTTTCTATGGTTGTTACTTAGACTATTCTTCAGCCAATTTGCTGAGCAGAAAAATATCATTAAGTCATTTATACAAGTGGATTCCCTCATAGTCCTTAAAAAATAGGTATATTGTATCTTACTTTGAAGGACTTTACTTATCTAACTGCAAAAAAATGTCTGATTAAAGGGACCATGACTAATTCATTCATTGTAGGAAATTTTACAAGTGTTACAGGTAAAAGAGAAAAATAAACTATTAGCATGGAATTCCAGTTCAAGCATAGGACTTTTCTCCTTAATACTCTGTTCTGGACAATTCCCTGAGCAAGGAGTTCTCCTACCTTTCTCTGTCTTTGGGTTTAGGATCATTTGAAAACAGTAAGCTAGAATAATTAAATCAGAAAATATAAAACATTCATTGAGTCAATGTAATGTTTTCTTTAATTATTTAAAGGTAAGTGTCTACAGCACTCTAATCTATGTAACCTCATGGCCAAGTCAGGTTTCTTTTTATTGCCTGGAAATTACTAAGTAAATATCTGTAAAATTAAAGTAATGAAGGAATACATGTTTTTCAGTATTTTAACCAGTTATGAACAATATTAGTACTCTAAGTACATAGAAAATTATTCCCACGACCTGTTCACATCAACTTTTTGGTTATTTAAATGAAGTAAAGTAAGACTTCCTATTTAATTCAGGAGAAGTGATTTGAAATTACTTATAGAATGAAGTACTTAAATTTTATTATTATTTTCCTAGAAAGTTATACAAAAGTTTCTATCCATCTCATGAGATCTTACAAAAATGAAGCTTATTTTGTTGTGACCTTAAGTGCTCTAAGTGACCATTCCAGATTATTTTACAAAATCCAAGTTAGTTTGATGCCATGATAATAAAATTGAAAAAGGATCCTAGATTTTGAGAACATGATAGTAGAAATGCTATATTATTGCTTTTGACATACCACATTTAGTGCATTAAGCTGCCATTGTTCTACTCTTATGCCAAATAAGTCACCTAATTTTATGCAGTTCATCATCTTACAGTAATATAGCCTCTATTCTACTTCAATAAATTCTGTATTTATTAAAATTATTCATTCATGTGAAATGCACTTTTAAAAATGAGAAATACAAATAATTTTTCATCTATTTTTAAGTGATACTTTATACAAAGTGATACACATTTTAAAGATCATCCTCACATATATCTTGTGAGGAGCTGTGTGAGATAAATACCTCATTTTTTTTGTACGAATCATGACCAGTTGGGTAGATGCTATTGAATCACATGATTTGCTCCATTCCCAAATATTAGATTTTCAATATAAAAATTAAAGGGTCTAGGAAACAATTAAGATCAGCTGAATACTACTAATCACTTCCAACTTCCATAAAAATCACTTTAAATTTATCACTTAAGTGTGAGTCAAGCAATCATTTAGTAAAACTATTTAACCCAAGGGATACCCAAAAACAGGGCTTGAAGGAGCTGTTGGAATGAGTTCTTCTGCCTAGAAAGCACTTTCCCTAGGAGATACTTATGGCTTAATTTCTCTTTTTAGTCATGTCACGATTCAAATATTTCTTACCGAAATACCTTCCCTGAGGTAGCATGCCCAGGAAGTGTGTGTCTGCTGTCTGTTTTCCTCCCTGAAGTGAGATTATTCAGAGCCTTTTACTGTTGTGTCCACTGTGGTATCTAACTAATAGCAGGCATGTAGTATCTATCTGTGGAATAAATGAGGTAAAGAATGAATGACTTAATGAACTAAAAAGAACTTTTGATATCACCTCATCTAATCTTTCTGATTTATATAAAGGAAACTAAGCTTAAGATTGGTTAATTGATTTCCTCATATTCTACAGCTAGTGATTGAGGAAAACACCAGAATTCCAATTCAGTACTTCATTCTGTAACATCACTTCTGTCTATAAGGGACAGTATAGAAAGATAAAGAGGTCCAAACTCCTAATTATAAAGTAGATAAGTCACAGGATGAACAGTACAGCATAGGGTATATAGTCAATAATATTGTAATAACTTTGTATGGTGACAGATGGTAACTACACCTATCACGGTGAATGAATCACTATGTTGTACACCTGCCACTAAGATAATATTGTATATCAATTGTACTTCAATTAAAAAAAAAAGAGTATAGGTGAGGGGTAAGGACTGACATTTAGGAGTCAGATAGACCTGACACTGGTCAGAGTTTGAATCCTAACTCTACTGATTACTAGCTGTGAAACTTTGTGAAAGGTCCTTAATCCTTCTAAGTCATTTCCTCAACTGTACCTGGAGATGATGTGTAGCTCATTGGATTACTGAAGGATAAATGAGATAATGTGTCATAGAACATGTCATGAGACAAACCGCTATGTCTGTTGTCCTCCTCCTAGCTGGTGGAGAGAGTTGTTACATAAATCATATCGGTATTTAGTCTATTCCTTCCTATACTCTTACCACAATACTCTTTTACTTAATTTAACGTATGTAGGAATCCTTAGTTCACCAGAGATGATCTATGAAGTTTACTAGGTTGATATATTGGTTTAGAGTACTAAGTGATATTAATATGAAGTTTAGTTTCTTTATATTTATTAGCTACAGCACTAATTCATATTAAATATCCATCAATCTAGTGTTTCTGACTCCTGGGGCTTTAACAGGTATTCCACAGAAGAACTATTATCACAATAGACTTTCGAAGTAAGCAGGATTAAGTTCAGCTACAGAGGTTGAAACTTTGTGGAAGCCACAGATAATGTTCTAGACAGAGGTAAATTATATGATACATATTGATCATTCTTAATCTTAATGTGTCATTAAATTGAATTTCTATTTTTTTCTGATCTTAGAATCATGTAGAATAATTGATATTACTAAAACTAACTTTTTTAGTTGCTAATTTATGAGGTTGTAATTGTATCAATAAATTGCCATATTTGGTAGTTTTCCTTATTTTGGGTTCTGATTTTAATATTGATATCATTTTAATATTCACTAGAGTTTATAGACCATTCTGAGGTCTGTTATCTTTAGACAGCAGTTTTTCAAATGTAATGGAATCTGTAATAATTTTACTATTAGAAAATATGAAGCAGTTCCTTGGCTTGAAAATTTTTGTTCAAGAGAAATATGCCATGATGGCTGACTGTTTCCAGAATGGTCTGAGGCTAATTGAGTTATAATTGCTTGAATTTTAGGGACTGATCATATCAAAATTTTAGGAAAAAGTCTTCAGGTTGCTTCCATTTTATTAAACAAAAGAAGTGCTAGTTGGATCTGAGAAAGTGGATGCCAATTTTTCTGAATAAGCACATGGACTGCAGTTTCCTCATTTATACAGTTGTCTTAAGATGATTTATAAAATCCCTTCTTCTCAGTTATTCTGTCGACATTCTGCATGAAGAAAACGTGTGTACCCACAGGAACATGTACATATGAGCCAGTTCATATATGTGGAAAAACTACTCACTCCTGTCCACAAAGAGTATATCTAAGTCTTCTTTCAGTCCCAGTCCTTAGGCCTGGCCCAATGTAGACTTCCAGTAAGTATTTTTTGGGATGAATTTTAAAATATCATGTCCTTACATGGTGAACGAATTCTTACATAGTGAATAAGTTCTTACAGGGTGAACAGTACAAGGGCATTCAGAAGACTGGAGACTGACAAGAATTAGTAGGCTTGAGATGGATTAATGATAGTGCATTGAGCATTGACCCCCCCATACAGAATTTTATTGTTGTTAACAACCATTTGATGAATAAATATGAGAGATGCCCTCTCAAAAAAAATAAAAAAGAGTACTGAGCACAAAACATTCAATAAACACTGAACAGAAATGAAAAAAAAATACCATGTCCTTACAAGCTGAGTGCATCAATTTTCCATTGCTGCTGTTAACAAGTAGTCCCAAACTCAGTGGCATTAACACACATTTATTATTTTACAGTTCTGACATTGATCACAGTAGGCTAACAATCAAGGTGTTGGCAGGGTTGTATTCCTTTCTGTAGGCTGCAGGTAGGCTCCATTTTTTCCCTTTTTCTAGCTTCTACCCACTTTCCTTGGCTTGTGGCCCTCTTTCTCTGCTTTCAGAGCGAGCAAAGGTAAGTCAGGGCATTCTTCACGTCACTCTGACCTCTTCTATCTTCACATCTCCCACTCCTAACTCTGATCCCCCTGCCTCCCTTTTCTGAGGACCCTTGTGATTGCATTGGGTCCACCTGATAATCCTGGATAATCTCTGTACCCCAAGGTTCTTACTCACAATTGCAAAACTGCTTTTGTTATATATAAGGCAACATTTTTGCAGCTTCTGGAGATAGGATGTGGACCTCCTCGGGAGCCATTGTTCTTGCTAGTCCACGGAATGTATGCCAGTGGCTGAAGCACCAGAGGCCCTTTTCTTGAAGCTACTTGGGCAAGTTGCTTCTTGCTTAACAAATGCAAGTGTTTCGACCAAGCTTGTGTGAGGTTTCAGCTCAAAAAGAAGAGTTATTTTCTTTTAAGTCAAGATTTCATTTTGAATCTGTAATCAGCAATTATTTTCTATAATTCTGTATTTATGGTCTGTCATGTATGCTCCAAACACAGCAAATTCATAATCCATTAGTTCATCACACAGTATCAGGGTTTTTGTGGTACATGGCCATTTTCATGGAATTGAGTCTAGGAGACCCCTTCTGTCCTATTGGTAACTTTGCAACCGTGTGTGAATCATTTCTTCATTCACTTCATTCACTCATATGTAAATTGCATATGATAACTAAATCTTCCTTACTCAACTCCCAGAACCAATAAGATCTCAATAAAAATGTTCTATAAAGTATAGAGATCTCTATATATGTAATATTTTTCTAGGCTTTCATAAAGGGCCTTTTTGTACTGAAGTGTTTTATTTACCTTGATGTAAACATACACCATGATGAATCTGAGCACATCACAGAAAATAACTCAGCATTTTGTAAAACCAGTACTTAGTCCTGCTTCAAATCTTGAGCTTTCTGGTAAAATACACAAAGCAGACTTATTTTGCCTGGTTTCCTTTGCAAAGGTAATATTAATCCAAGTGTCTGTTGATGGTCCCACTTTTCTTTTGGTAGTTCTGATATATAAATGAGAGAGTTTGTTGACTCAATAATTCTGAATACATTTTTAATTAAGAAATCACTGGGACAGTGATTTTCCAAGTAATTCTGTAAGCAGCAAAAGTCTTTCTTTTACAAAATTACATGGTGCCCCCATGCACAAATACATGACTAGGAAGGTGAGAGGCATTGAGTCTATTGGTTAGAGTCCCCACAAATAGACATCCGCTTGCCTGCTAAGGTGCCCTCAGTAGAGCTCAGGGAACAAGGGTTATTTGTTTTTAATATACTTAGTAAGTTTTTAAAGTATGAAAGATAATACAGGGTAGGTATAGGTCAAGAAGCTAGGGGACTACAAATGTGTGTATAGAGCAAGTAAAATAAATGCAAGTTCTCCACAAGTTAATTTTGTAAATGCTAATGCTAGGTCAATGTTTATTCTCTCAGTTAATCTTTGCTACAAAACCATAACCCATGCAGATATTTACATTTAAAATTATTTTCTTGAAACTTGTATTATAAATTCATAAATTAGGTTATTGGTTCATATTGTTTATAATATGCATGCTGTGCATATTATATATATGTATACACAGAATTTTTCAAAGTATAATCTGTATCATTTCAGAAATTCAGTTTCTACATCTGTCCATCCTGAACAGAGAGAGGTTACAATGTCACAGCCCTAACTCTTGGGTAGTTAATGTGTACTTGAGTACATATAATATTTTTGTTAATCATCAAAGGAAAATAACAGTTTTTGTCAGAGTGACATATTTAGCTTGTACTTGTACTTTTATTCTCAAACTTTGTGTTTGTTTTAAGTCACATGTAAAATTTTACAGTAGAATTTATAATTTGGCTCATAAACAGCTTCAGAAATGGTGTTTGGTATTCTTATCTAGTTGATTGTCAAAGGTCTGTATCTTGGGCAACTAAATATACTTAAAAATTGCAAGAGAAACACATGCAAAACTTTTAAAGCTAAGTGACTAGAGAGACTGATACTATTTTTTTAAAATAGTGTATCAAATGCATAAGCCATTATTATGTTTTGATTTGAAGAACTAGGTTACTTAATGTTCACATATATGTACACAATTTGGCTCATGTTGGAACATAAAAATAGTGCGACTTGTGGAAAACAGGTGATTTTTCAAAAAGACAATTTACTTATTTACAAAACAAAAAAGTAAAATGCTTCAAATATTTTGATGCAAATCATAAAAGACTTTGTATATTTTCATCCTGTCTTTATAAAAGGATTAGTAAGCTTAGTTTTAAACTTAATTCACACCATTAAGGCATTTATTATAATAGGAGAGATTATTCGTGCACACTTCCGCATCTGCTTTTTTCCTTTATCACAGCCAGAATGTAAGCTACATTTCTATTTGTATTGGGCCTTTGAGATATTTTATAGCTAATGGAAAAGCCTACATGAGTCCAAGTTCTGCCTCTTCCAAAATTCATTGCCATAAGGAAAGTCAGTTAGCCTCAGGGAGTTACTTAGACTTTCTCAATTTAATTTACTAGCCTATAAAATGGTCTAGCCTCAAAAACAGGGAAGTCACAAGAATTAAATGACATAAGGAATGTGAAAGTTTATGATGCAATGCATGGCATATGTTCTGTGACCAAGGAGTGTTTTGCTTCGCTTGTTCTGTCACCTAGAAATTATTTTAGACTGACAACTTCTAAATTTATATTTCCAGCTTGGACCCCTCTCTTGAATTCCAGACTCATATATCCAACTGTAATAAATAACCTCTTGACTTAGATATCTAACACACATCTCAAACTCCATGTGTCCCAGTTGAAACTCCCAAATCATTGCCTCAAACCTGTTCCATCCTCAGCCTTCCTAATCTCATCTCCTGGCACCTCCAGCCTGCCACACGCTCTGTCAGAGATCCTGGGGGCATCCGTGACTCCTCATTCTCTTAACACATCACACCTGATCTACCAGCAAGTCCAGTTAGTTCTACTTGCTGAGTAATCCAGAATTGCACTACTTGTTACCGCCTCTCCTGTTACAAATACAGTCAAGCTAACATCATGCCTAGCCCTGCTTACTCCAGAAATCTCTCAGCAGCTCTCCGTGCTTTCTTTCTTACTCTGTATTCACAGCAGAGTAGCCTGAGTGTCTTAAGAATATAAACCAGTTAATGTCACTGTTCTGCTTGAAACCCTCGAGTGTCCCTGCATGTCAGAGTGAAAGTCAAAGACCTTATAACCATCCACAGGGCCCTGTGTCACTGAGCTTCTTTCTCTTTGTCAAGACCTCATCTCTTGGTACCTTTTTTCTTACCTCGTTTCCTTTACTTACTCTACCCGTATCCTTACTCTTCTCTGCACATTCTGACACTCTCGTTAATGGCACTTCCACTGGACATTTGCTCAGCCTGGAACATTTGTTCTCTGGATATCCCCATAGCTCATTCGTCCATGCCTGTGTTTCCAAGTCTTAAAGTTGTCTTTCCATTGTGGTTTAGCCTGACCACTTCCCTCCCCCATTTCAGATTGAAGCCCCATCTGCTGTACTACCAATACTTTTTTATTCCTCCAAGAACACCTATCAGCTTCTAATACATGATAGAATTTATTTATTATATTGATTCTTTACTTTCGGTTTCTGGCATTAGAATTGAAGCATCTACAACAGTGTCTGGCACATAATAGATGTTCAATAAATACTTGCAAAATGAATTGGGTAAACAACAGGTCCGAAAAATGCATTCCTAGAGTTCTTTACATTTCACCGCATGCTATTATTCAAAAGGAACCAGGCTAGACAGAATAGCAATTAGAGAACCAATGTACAATTTGAAACACAACTGGCAAGTAACATAGATGAAATAGTTAGGATGGTGGCTTCAGAATTGGACTCTTTGCGATCTAATCTGTTTCTGTCACATAAAAAGCACATTGGGAGCATCAGCTTTCTGATTCTTTTATCAAACTGAATATTTTAAAATAATTAATCAAGTAGTTGATACCAAAATAATTCTTGAATTTTTTTCTTTTTTTTTAAACTTTTTTGTCTTAAGCATCCAAAATCTGTCAGTCTTGATATTTATTTTATTCCTTCCTTTCAAGATAAGGAATTATATCTTCAAATCAAAACACAAGAGTTCCATCATAATTTGTCTACATATGTCTTTCTCATATACACACGGCAGTTTTCATGCATTTCATGTTAGTGTCCCTGCATTCTGTCACCAGATCTTAAACTGCCCTTCCTCTGTTGGATTTGTGACATTGTGCGTCATCAAGAGCTGTTCTCAAAAATGCAGATTCAATTACATTTAACAAACAGGCCCAATATCTAATCGGCCACCATTAAAGCTCTATTAACCCACTTCTCTCCAGTGGGGGCTTGAATAACAGAGCAGGAGAACATCTGTGCACACAGCTGCTTCCTTTTAGGCAAAAAACCGCAGCATTATATTCTGGACAAGAGCCTTTGAAAGAGTCAGTACATAAAACAATTTTAGGTGTCAGCGAAGCCTGTCTTCGGTGATCTGGGGCTCGCCTCTACCATCCATTTTCCCCCTTTTCCACTTCGTCTTTTTTGGGTATGTGCTGTATTACCTTCTGTTTCTCTCATTAAATCTTTTCCAGAAACAATCCATCATTTATGTCTTAGTGTGAACCATTTATCCTGGAAGTATTTGCTTTCATAGCTTAATTTTCAACTAAATAATAGTCTTTTTTCCATTAAAAAATTGGATATGAATACGTTGGTAAGAGGACTATTTTGAGAGGGCTTTTTTGGCACTATGACAAGGTAGTTAAGCCCATTCCATTGTTTTATAATGTCTGATCCTAAACTTATTTTATATCTCTTCATTATTCTAGATGACACTTCATGTTTTCCTTCTGATTGTTTAGTGTCTTCTTTTTAGCACAGCTTTGAAAATTCAGAAATGAATAGAATGGAAAGAAATTATATGTTTCTGTCCCTTTCTAGAAACTATTACTATAATGCAGTTCCTAGAATTGGGAGATACATTTGAATTACTTCAAAGTTGGATAGATGCAAAAAGAATAGTTTACTTATTTAATTCATATTTTTCAATTTATGGAGCTGAGTGTTTTATCTTCATTAGTCATTTGTATTTCTTGTGAATAAGCATTATCTTCTCATTAACATTTTAAATATTAATGACATTTATTTATTCTGTGTCCTGAGAAAGCATTTCAAATGTGTGGCTTGCCTTATGCATTTATTTAATATATTTTGACATACAAATTATTTTTATCACTTTATATTTAGACATTACTCTATAAAAAAATCTTAAATAGCCTCTGCATTCAGGTGGCAACAGAGTTAATCAGCATTTTCTTCTAAATTTTTGGGTCTAAGTGATTTGAAATGTGGTTCTGAATACTTTTGGAATTCAATTGTACGAATGCTAGTTTGCATGTAAATAAGCAAATTGTGTATTTTTTCCAAGTCGGTACACTAATTTGTCAGAAGGTTAGTTGAATAATGTATGTTCCTTTCCTGTTGGCTTATAATAGATCAATTAAAATAAATAATAAAGAAGAATTCACTGGAAAATTAGGTAGAAATTTTGTTTCATGAGTGATAGAAACTAGATAATAGTGGGTGGTGAAGTAGATGGAAGGTAAGGACATGGAAAAATCTAATTTATATTATTTTTTTTAAGGTGCTAGGCCATGGATAGAAACTGAAAGAGAGAAAAATAGCTAAAAGTGGCCTGGGGATAAAAAAAATCTGTATTTGTAAAAAGAAGGGAGCAGGTGGAGTGTGTTTGCAGAAGAGGGAGAAGGTGGAGATGGGGAGGTTACAGATGCAGGGCGATTAACAGTGGCTGAAAATGGATACCTTTTCTACTGAGATGGGAAGCAGATGATAAAGATGAATGTGGTGCACGTGCAGTTGTCGGAAGGAGGCCCCGAAGTTGAGGCAGTTTCCATATGTGACTTCTATTTCTTGGACCGTATCCTAAGGAAAGTGTGCAATGAGAAGAAAGAGGAAGGTGGTAGATGTCATGTATGTCGGGCTTTCTTCATATATTCATTCAACAAATTTGAGTGTTGCCATATATCAATCCTTACGCAAGGACCAGGAAACGTGACCTAAAACAAAGTATACGGTGGCTGGCGTCTGTCTGACCAGTTCAGTCAACCAGGAAGTTAACCAGGAAGCCACAAGGGGAAAAGGACCCTAAAACATCAACACTACAGTATCCAGAGGACCATCACTTCCAAAGTGGAATCCACTTAACTGGTTGGGGTTGGACTGGGGAGAGGAATATTTTCAGCTTCGTTGATGGCATGAAAATTAAAAAGATTTGATACAGATACAGGTGGACAGATGTGGAAGTATTTATCATCGTATGTATAACCAAGGGTGGGTGTACGCACACCATGTTCTGTCAGCTGACGGCCTAGAAGCAACAACCCTGAGTGGCAGTGAGCATTCCCAGCACTGAGAGTTCGCTTCCAACGCCATATCCAGCAACGGAGAGGGGGCTTCCTGGAGAAGTGGCTTATTCTAGGACTGGGGCAGGGAATATACAAGACAAGCCTGGTGTTATCTTTTAATGCCACTAAGTTAGGAAGTGCTTAGCTGTGTATGATCTCTCTGTTTCTCTTTCTATCTCTTTCTCTGTCTTCCTCTCTTTCTCTCACATACATACACACTGATTGGGTGTGTCAGTCGGACAAAGGAGTCAACTGAAAGCTTGCCTTGCTGAAGCTGGAAAAGCCTGGGAAACAAAATAAATAATGTAGTATTGGATTATAACCCAATGTATAGATAAACATTCATGGGTCCATACTGATTAAGTAAATAAATAGGCTGAATATACAAATCTTCAAATGCAAAAGAATTCCAAATAGTTTACGTAGATACTGCAGCATGACTCCCCACTCTTTAGGGTGGGCTGCACTGATTCCTTCCAAAGAGCCTAGTGTGGAAGTGGGGTAGGGGTGGGAGGTAGCTTTACAAACACTGCCTCAGCCAGATGAGCGAGGTTAATGTAACATCAGCAGCTATGTCATGTGGGTAGTATATACCATAATATGATGTGCTAAGAATACTGCTTTACCGATGTGATCTTTCTCCTCAAAACCTGTAACTCCAGTCTAACCATGAGAAGAACAGCAGACTAACTCCAATTAAGGGATATTCTACAAGATACATGACAAATATAAAAGCTGTCAAATTCATCAAGAACAAAGGAAAGAGAAAAACTGTCACAGCCAAGAGCAGCCTACGGAGATAGAACTAAATGTACAGTGGAATCTCAGATAGGATCCTGGAACAGAAAGAAGACATTAGAAAGCAACTAAGTATATCTGAATAAAATATGGGCTGTAGTTACTAATAATGCCTTAATATCGGTTCATGAATTGTGGGAAATGTACATACTATGTAAAATGTTACTAACAGGAAACTGTATTTATGGGAGGGGGAGGGGTGGTATGTTGGACTTTTGACTATCTTTACAACTTCTCTGTGAATCAAAACAATTCTAAAATAAAAATTTTATCTGAAAAAGTAAAATGACAAGCCACACTGTAAAGCATATGCTCTTTGGTAATTATGAAGCCTTTCTTATATTAAGAGCTAAAGACAAATCCAGTTAGTACTAACTTGATTTATTGAGTTCTCCTTTGTTCGCTCACCTGTAGGCTGATGGAATGGAATGTAGTGTTTCTTTCATATCTTTCAACAGAGGAAACCAAGTGGAAGAGTCAGTACTTAACAGTGTTAGTTTTTTTGGGTTTGGGATTCATCTCCTAGAAAGGCTCCCCAAGTTTATTTTAATTACAGAATGCAGTAGATCAGAGAATATGGCACATTCTAAACTAAACAAAATGACTGTCCAGAAATTTCTGAGCATTTTAACCCTACATTTACCCTTATTGGGCACCAGAATATTGCTTAGTACATTTCAACTCCATCCCATTAGGAAGTGACCTGTCCCCAAGAGTGAGGACAGATTTGGAAGTGCTGGGTTCCAAGGGAATAGCTCACTGGGAGAAAAAGCCTTGATGTAAAGCATATTAATTATCATTATTTTGGGAACATCATATTATAAACATATCCATTTCATAATGGGTATTCATAGTGGAAGTTTATTACTCGCAGCAGAAGTTACCAGATTTTTATTCTTGGTCCTTCAGGCTTTTTCTGAATAAATGTTTTTTTCTCTTTGCGAGGTTGATTACATAGAATCATTTCTACCTTACTGAAGGTTGTTGCTGATGGTCCATTCCTCTTCTGTTTATTCATTTCTCTTTCAACATGATATATGCCCTTGAGTGGAGTGATTCTAAATCTTCCATGTTTTCCATCTCCCACTTACTGGATTGAAAAATATGGGCACCCTATCAGAAAAACAAACCAAGTTTATAGTCATTCCAGTGCATATATATTTGTATTTATAAAATATAGTCATACAATTTTAACAGTAAACTATTAGCATAGCATGTTAGAAATATTTGAGAGAGGTAAGACTGGAGAAAATAGGGGATTTGAAGAAACATTTAGTGTCTACCAAGCAACATGAGTAAGAACACAGTTTAATATGTGATGAAAAGGATTGGCAAAAGAAAGCATAAAATGTTAGGGCTGAGAGAAAAACATCTGAGTAATATTTATGAAAATCTTTTGTATCTCATTTATGCTATCTCTGTGTCCCACTGATGATGTGAGTGTTATTGGGAAAGATTCTAGAATACCGTTTCTCATTCCACAAATCAATTTACTGTCTGTTTTGGGGCATTACTTGATGTTGACAACAGAAAAGCCTTTGCACTAGAAACATTTGGTATATTAAGTGAAAAATACTTAATATAATTGTCCTTTTCAACTTTTGATGCAAAATTTCTAGGCAGGAATCTGAAAGAGATGTAACATTGCAGTTTTTGCACTGTTTAGATGTATTTTTAGTGTTTAAATATTTACTTCTGCTGAATTCCAACATATGTAACAGACTTCGAAAATTTGTGATAGTTTTCTTTTTTTAAATAAGGTTTATATCCCTTCCTCTGAAGACCATGTATCTAAACAAGTCATCTAACTTGCTGGCCACTTCTTGCATATCCAGCTTGATTGTCAGGTAGAGCAGGTCATCTGGACAGTTCAGAACACTGAAGATTATATTGTGTCAGAGGGAGAAAGGGTCCACATGGCTCCAAGGCAAAGCTGTAAATGTAACCTTTTGTACACTGCAGGTGGGTGCAAATTGTTTCTGATTCTCTTTTCAGATAGGAATAGAAAAAACTCATTCACTAAATCAAATGCCACATGCCACGTACTTGAGATCATATTAATCAAAGGTAAAATGTCTGGTTTGGACACTACAGCTGGGGCTGTTGCTTGTGGTCTCCTGGCCTCCTCAGGATCTATTAAGTTTCTGGTGAAACCAGGCTAGGGACATGATGAGAACCATCCTTTAGATCTTTAGAAGGCACTAATTCCTGCCCTGTAATAGGATTTGAATTCTGATTTCAGGGAAACCGTGGCTGCACAGGGGCTAGATACCTAAGCTGGTAATTATGGATTTTTTAGAGCAATAATAAAAATACGTACATGGTGTTTGAACAGTTGTAGCCTTGAAATAGGGGAGGGCTTAGAAAACAGTTTAAGGAAGTGAAAGTGATAATGCTTTGAATTGTGTTTTTGGAAAGGGAGCCAGGAAGGTGGGGTGGATGGACAGGAGCAAGAAAATACTCAAGGCAGACAGAACAAGACACAAGACATATTTGAAAATGCAGGGAAAGTGCACCCGGTTGCTTGTTGCTGAAGCCATCGGTTGGGGCTCATGTGATGGAAAGTGAGGCTGTAGAAGAAAGACAAGATCACGGACCGTCTTCATGTCATGTTTAGGATCCTTTATCCTGTGTTGGAAAGCTGGCTCTGCTCAAGTCAATGTTGAATTTCTAAGCAAATAGATCGTCTGGCTCAGTGAACAATGAGGGCCACAAATTTGAGATGAAAAAATTGGAGGCAGGAAAAGCTGTTGGAACGTAATTGAAAAAACCATGGGATTAATGCTGAGTCATCAGCTCCTGGATGGGAACAGGGATGGGTTAGCTGTGCCGAGAGGCCTGGTGGTGGAGCCGCAGAAGGACCCCACATGTATACTTAGAGATTGAGTGGCTAAGAGGGTGTGCAGAAAACAACACATAGGAAGGGACACATTTGACAGGAGTGATTAGGGAGTTTGAGGAGATGAGGAATTTATTTTATTTTTTGTTTTTGGTGCACACCTGTTTTTTAATTGAAGTAAAGATGATATGCAATACTATATTGGTTTCAGGTGTACAACATAGTGATTTAACAATTACTAGTTATCATCTGTCACCAAACAAATATTACAAAATTGACTATATTCCCTATTCAGTACTTTTCATCCCCATTACTTATTTATTTTATAACTGGAAGTTTGTGCCTCTTAATCCCCTTCGCGTGTTTTGCTTATCTCCCACCACCTTGCCTCTGGCAACCACCAGTTCTCTGTATTTATGGGTCTCTTTCTGTTTTGTTTGTTTTTTCATTTGTTTTGTTTATTTTCTTGATGAATTCATTTTGAACTTTAAGTGTGAGGATATGAGGGACATTTGGATAGAGACATCCAACAAAAAAATCTGGAACTCTGATGGAGGTCTTTCAGCTTTAGAAAACCTTAGAAATGTTGAGGATAGCATCAGCTTTCTAGAAAGAGTTTTGGATTTTTTTTTCTGTAGCCCATCTTGTATGAAGTCACTTGTCTTGGTTCTCTGACTGAACTAGTAAAAATGTTTGAAGACTTGGTGTTTGTTGTTGCTTAGTTGTTATCAACTTGAAACCTAGAAAGAAAATCTAAGTTAACATGACATATTTGCTAATCTGACAACTGAAATAAAATGTCAAATGCTCATATATAATACATTTTTGTTATTTATTTCCACTAAAACATAATTACAAACTCTAGAGACCTTTATTTTTCTATGTGAAAGTGTAATTTTCAAAAGGTAAATTCATGATTCATAGAAACAAAATGGACTTAAGTCAAAGATTTTATTTGACTCATTGATTAATGAAGGAACCAGTACGATGTTAAACCAAGTTCAACTGAAGATTTGACTTTCAGAACCTTGTATTCTCAACCAGACAAAACTAATTTGCATTGTCATGAACAGGAATCATTTGCATTGCAATAGACAGAAAGTCTTTGCATTGCTACAAGTTTTCTCTAACTTACAGTCTATCCCTGGAGCTTCAAAATAGCCAAAAGCAATCAGAGATGTATATACAGATTCTTATTTTTCATTCTTAGAGGAATCATTGGAAATCCCCAGCATTCCATTGAAAAGACACTCAATAATCTTTTTTTTTATTATTATTAGGTGCTAGTACAGTGGTACATAGTAGATGCCTAGGGTTGTTGATAATGATTGTAATATACCTATACCACTAACATATTAAATGTGCTTCTGAATGCATTACCTTAAGAGTATGTGTCAAATATGAGATACTTTGATTCTATTATTAAGAAATCAGGTATTGATGAATATATGAGACTCTACCTTTTATAACCTTCGTAGGTGGTGATTTGAGTTCCTAGTAAACAACTGGTATGTTGTGTTAGACAGCATAGATCAGAAGTACTCACTCTCCGGTGCCCCAGCTGTAACTGAAAACTATTGGGCTGCAGTGGAAAGACTCTAAAGAAAAAAGACAGTTGGGCTGTTCTAACTAATTTAGGACTCCGCAGTAGACTAGAGCATCCCAATGGTGTTCTCTTATGGTGTGGAATGGCACTGTTGGAGGACATAGCTCTTCAAGTGCTCTCTGGGCAAGAGGGTCATAAGGAAAGTTTTTAACCTGTGCTCAGTCAAGGTGTGGGAGAAGTAATAATAATTGTCATGGAAATATGAGAAAACACATATTTTTATCTTTTCCATTGATTTTTATTCAAGCCCTGGAAGGGATAAATATTGAGTATTTTGTTTAACATCAATATTCATTTTATCCAGTCTCTCTCTCTACTAGATAGTGTTACCCCCAGGTCTTGCTAGATGTGAAGACGATTAGTGACTTCACTAATTGTAATAAATTACTTTATTTCCTGTTAAATAGAATAGTACTTAAAATCAGTGGCAGTGTACAAGTCAACCATGATTCATCTGATGTGTATCTTTCAAAGTGCTATTGAAACAATTATCAAATGTTTTATAATCAATATAGCTATTACCTGGGAGGAAGAATACCTACATACTTACAGACATGAAAAACTAAACCTCAAATGTCTTGTATTTACTGAACTGTAATTTTAGCATATGGGACTCTCAAGTTATTTTTTAATAAGGTTTCTTTAAACTTTTCAAGTTGTCTTCACTGTGATTAACTTACTAGTGAAGATGTTTACAGAATCAAATGTTTTTATTTTCTAAGTTGTTTAGTTATATTTTGCTCTCTCTAGTTAAGCTCAGCTAATTACAAGGACCACTAGGAATTTTAGTCGATCACCATGGCAAATTACATTCAAGATAATTTTTATTCAGAAAAATTTCACTATAAAGAAAACATTTTATCCTGCAAAGCTGAAAGCTGTAACTAGGATGAGGAACTCTTCTCTTAGTACAAATTACGGAATTTCAAAACAGGAAGATCATCTTGTCTTGTTCCTCTCTTTACAGATGAGAAACAGAGCTCCAGAGAGAGCACGTCATGCATTCACTGTCTCAGTGGCATTTAGTAAATAGCACAGTTTGACTGCATCAGTGACAGAAGTTCATTCTATCTCATGCTTTCTAATTCAGTACTAGGCAATGACAAGTGTTTCTGAAAGCTGTTTGATTTCTGATAAAGCATCAGGTGCCATTTCTTGTTCCTGGTACCACTGGTGTATGCACGCATGCATGCACCCAACCATCCATTCAACAAAGTTTAGTTAAATAAAGTAACCCAGGAACAAGCAGGACTAACAAAGCAAGATATGGCCCTGGTTCCTAGCAAATTGATACTCAGAAGAAGGGATTGAAGGCTGGAGGTTACAGTGGCTCTTTGAACAATAGGTAAGTTTTTACTTGTCATATGTATGGATTGCTTGATTTTGTGAATGGTTGTGTGATTGTTAAGAACTCATATTTGGAATGCTTTTCTTAATCACATATCAGGTACCACAGGGACATAAATAAACTTCTTCTCTGATGTTCTGCTGTTTCCTACAGCTCCTTCATGCAGCAAACTGTATATTGGTTGTGCCCTGATTCTACTGGATATCCTTGAAATATGTATATATATATATATAGTCACTAGAATGTGACCCATTGGGTCTGGCATCAGAAAACTTTGCAGTTATCTGAGATATCAGGTTCTTCTGTCTCCAATATCAGTAAGTCAGGAATATATTCTGCAGGGTCCTTTTCTCTTGGCCCTGCCACTGTAATAATGGTTGTCCAGCTAGAATGTACATACCAGTCTCTTGCTCACTTATCGTATACAGAGTTCCCAGCTTGCAGATTATGACTTAACCAACCTAGGACCCCAGGCAGTTGCCCACAGGTATTTCCGTTTAGTAAAACCCTCCCCATAAAGTGCTCCTACCTTGGGTGGTCCAAGACCACATTTTGAGAAACACTAACTGCCATGTTCTTTTCTGAAGACAGACAGGAACTTACCCCCTTGGCATGGGCAATGCCTGTGCACTATTTGAACACCTAAATATATATGTCTCCTTAAGAATTGGGAGATAACAGTAAATTTGCTCCACAAAGGGGTAAATTGCAGGCAAAATTCTCCAGTGTTCCAGTTCTCAGAAAGAACTGGTTTTTCCCTCATCAAAGATTGCTTATAAAGAGAGATCATCTCGATCTATTCAAATGTATTGTGGGCACAGACAGTTTTATAAATAAAGACTGAGAATCAGTTCACTTTTACAGGACACTTCTTTTGAGAGGGCATCTCTCATATTTATTGATCAAATGGTTGTTAACAACAATAAAATTCTGTATAGGGTACTCAATGCACAATCATTAATCAACCCCAAGCCTAATTCTCAACAGTCTCCAATCTTCTGAAGCATAACGAACAAGTTCTTACATGGTGAACAAATTCTTACATAGTGAATAAGTTCTTACATGGTGAACAGTGCAAGGGCAGTCATCACAGAAACTTTTGGTTTTGATCACACATTATGAACTATAAACAATCAGGTCAAATATGAATATTCATTTTATTTTTATACTTGATTTATATGTGAATCCCACATTTCTCCCTTATTATTATTACTATTATTTTTAATAAAATGCTGAAGTGGTAGGTAGATGCAAGATAAAGGTAGAAAACATAGTTTAGTGCTGTAAGAGGGCAAATGTTGATGATCAGGTGTGTGCCTATGGACTAAGTATTAATCCAAGCTAGACAAGGGCAACAAAACATCCACGGATGCAGAAGATTTCTCTCAAAACAGGGGGGCTGAGGTTCTAAGCCTCACCTCTGTGGATCCCCAATTTCTCACCTGATGGTCCCCCTGCGACTGTGCCTGTCTTAGGTTGTTCCTCCCTTGAGGAATCTTACCCGTCTCTGGCTAACCAGTCATCTTCCGGGGCCATACAGGGAGATGTAAAGTTGGTAAGTGAGAGAGAAGCAATATTGTTTGAAATGGTTGGCTTTTTACTTCTTTGCAGATTTATGCCCTGTGGGTTTTATGCCCAGCACTTGTCTCGAGGTATCTTTACCACTTGGAAGAATTATGATACTCGGTAAATTCGATATGAGGCACGAATTCTATTTAAGGGTTGTAATTAGGAAGGAAGAAGAAAAGCTATAGAAGTAGCAGACGGAAGAAAACATGGGAAGATTGGTTATTTCTTTGACATATCTTCTTGTAGAGTAATGTAAGCATGTATAGGTTTTAAACTACTAATTAAATTGCGCACCCACATTAACATAATAGGAATACAGTTACATAATCAAAGCAGACCTACAATTACCAGCCATCTCCAGTGGAACCAAGAAAACCAGTTAGGCACCCTAAGCATTTGTGAAAACTTATCTATGATATGATGGATATTGTCTAACTGAATTTGAATAGTTTGAGAAAAATCAGACAATTTAAAACAACCCATTCCTGGGGACTGTTCACATCCCATATGTTCTTTTAACAGTAGATAGTCTGTAGTCTCAAGAGTTTGAGTGCTACAACTTGCACTTCTCCTAATTCTTGGTTGCGTTCCAACAGTATAGATCCTACAGGACACTTTTTGAAAGCTTTCTAATCCTTGCTGTAACAATAACCGAATTTTTAGAGAGTTCATACGCGAAGCTTTCAGGGATGTTTAATACTGAAAACTTAAGATCCTCTTGGGAGAAAATCTCAAGTATAACCATCTTTAACCTTTAGCTTATTTTTATATTAAGAGCCAAAGCTATAGACAGCATGAATAGAGGAGTGCTTTTCTAGAATTTAAGCAAACTACTACTCTATCATCAAGAAAAATCTTTCTAATATTGGTTTGGAGTGTTTTCTTGTTTGTAAACCAAGATTAATAGACATTGTAGACCTGAAGGGGGTTTTACCCGCAATGTTCTATTTTCTCTAATTCTCCATATAAAAGATAATGGTGACCAGTTGTTTTTTTTTTGATAACAGATAATCAATCATTTAATAGTATATTAAGTGAACAGAGGAGTATAATCAGATTTAAAAAAAAGATGTTCATTTTAATTCTCTACATGGGACCCAGTTTGATATAACTTTCTGTGATGATTAAAATGTTCTGTATGTATGTTCAATCTGGAACCAATTAGTTGCATGTGGCTGCTGAACACATGAAATACAGTTACTGCAACTGAGGAATTGAATTGTTAATTTTTCCTGATTTCAAATAATGTAATTGCCACATGTAGCACATAGCTACTGTATTGGACTGTGTCACTCTAGAAGAAAGTATAGTATGTACTTTTTCATAACGCTAAGACTAGTAACTAAGTTCTTTATGGAAGTAGAAAGTTATGTGTATATCTGGTATTGTAGTTTATAAAGGTGGCTTCTCATGAAGCAGTGTTTTAACTTTCTCATACTAATAGAGATGATTATTTCTCTCTCTGATTTTATTTTGAAAGGCCCTCTCTTAAAGCAAGTAGATATTATAGAGTGAGTCAGGACATCCCTGCTACAAAACACTTTGGAGTGACCAAATTATGAATGGCATTCACTGGAATTGTGCACGTAGTTTCCGTGGTCGCCCTATAAGTCAGGCCAGTCAGGCCACTGCTCACGAGAATGTCTTATTCCTTTTTATGCCCACAGTGTCCCCATGCAGTCAGTTCATGATAAATCTTTGTTTAGGTAAAACAGTAATGTATATCTTCGTTTTAAATATATACAATAATGAAGGATAGTGACTTGACTATGTAAAAATCATCTTTTACTATGTGCTAGTAAACCCATTATGTTAATTTTCCCTTTGATCTCTATATTCTTTGTTCCACATTCTGTAGAGTACTTACTTTGTAGCAAGTACTAATATTTGGAATACAAAGATATGTAGACATCATAAGTGCCTTTATGAATCTACTGACTCAGGAAGATGGGGTTGAAATGAATGTGCTTCACTGTATAAAAGAAACGGTGCAGTGATTGATGATCGGCCTGGTGTAGTTTTGACTAGCAGAGGAAGAAGTGATTTTTTTTTTCACTGAGGACAAATGGAGGGTACACAGGCAGACAAGTTTGCACCAGCAAATGACTTTTGAAACAGGTTTTGAAAGATGAGCAAGAGCAGACATAGGGATGAGTAAGGAAGATCATGCCTGCTGTTGTCCAGGGACTTGCTGAGGACTTTAGCGATATTATGTCACTTCAGTTCTCTCAGTACTATTCTGAGGTAGGTGTCCTTATCCTTATTTTAGAGGCAATGCAGCCAAGACTTGACCTTTTAAGAAACTTCCCCAGGTTAATGGGTTATTCAATGAGGATGCCAAGCTTTGAACCTAGGTCTGCTCAGCAAGAAAGCTCCTACATTCCATCATAAGTTATTGGTATCAGTATTGAACAAGCTGTCACGTGTGGAGGGATCATGTAGTTTGGTATCACGGCAGCACAGGATTAAAGAGAAGCAACTGAAGAGAGAGAAGCATGAGATCATGAAAAACCATCAGTGCCAGGGTAAATACTTTGGAATTTTTCTGTAAGTAGTGTGGAGCCTTGCGTGTGTTAGTTTTAGATTAGGCAGTGACATCATGATTCCTAAGGAAATTCAGAAGCTAAAATCAGCAGCAGATTTGACCCATTGTTTGACTTGAATTTCTCTTCAAATTGGCTTTATTATTTCCTGAATGCACAATTGCTGGGAAGTGGTTGAGTTCTCCTCTGGTGTGTTCTGGCTATCATCCAAAACAGAACTAAAAATTCACCACGAATAGAGAGCCAAGAGACACATGTGGACACTTAAGAAGTAATTGTGACTGCCTTTCACATGTCTGCCAAAGGAACGGAAAGCGTTTCCTACATTGCGTTTTTTTATTGTTGGTTTGTTTTAAAGTATGTTTATGAAAACATAAAGTAACAGGACAACAGATAACTGATCAAGTTGCCAAGTAATTTCTAGGATTTGGCCCAACGTTTGATAATCCCTCTGCTGCTTCCTGGCTTCACTGTGCTCAGAAGCACCCACCATCCGCTCTCAGCCCTGTGGCAAAAATAAGGAATGGGGTCAGAGTGAGGCAGGCAGAAACCAGAGCCAAGCGTTGTTCTGAGAAGTTCTAGCATGTGTTTTCTACAGTGAGGAGTTTCCTGCTTAGTACTTGGCAGAGAGACTCACCTTGTGCTCATGATCCCAGATTGAGAGAGAAGAACCAGAGAGGAGATGTTGACTCGTGGCATGCTCCCTTCCCCGCCTCTCTCTGATGGAGGGTTCATTGCATCCACCCACAGCTTGAACTAAAGCATGGCCCCTGTTCCTCATGCAAATGAAAACATACTTTTTGTTCCAAGTGTAGGGGCATGTTTTTCCTTCCCTTGTTGTTTGGTGTATAGTCTCCTTCTGCTTCAAAAAAACACTTAGCCCAACTCCTGGCTGTCTCTGTAGGAACTTTCTCCTTCTCTTGGGCTCCAAAGCAGCAGATTAGCTGGCAGGTGTCTAAAAGTAGGCTGGCTGGGCAGGTAGGAAAAAGGCAGATTCAAAGTTTTTGAATTTGTACCTGTCTTTTGGAGCCAGGAACTACTGCACAATCTATGCTGTGGGATAAGAATTTATGTTAGGAAAGAGGAGTGACGATATGAATAATAGGGAAGTTGAAATAAAAAAGTCTAGAAAACCGTAAGTGATGGAAATACCATTAGGCGTCTTAGCTAATCATTTTGTGAACTGAGTTTAAATCAATTGAGTACTCAGTTGTGAATTAGTAATTGAGCATCTGTCACTGTCTTGATTATTGATACATTTAGTAATAACTGGTAATACCCAGATGTTCAATGTGATGAGTAGCCCATTTAGAAAAGATGCATGTGTGTATTTATACCATACTTTGTTTTAGGAATGTTTTGGTGTAAATTATTCAGAATATGGTACCCATGGAAATGTCTATTACATTAAATCAAGTATATTCCAAAATTAGTCATTCATTTGTTCAACCAATGTTATTGAGAATCACTCATGAGTACTAGGTCATGTGCTGTCCCACAATGCTGGGACCATGGTGGTGATCTCTTCCATGAAATGTCATGGCGCCATTCATAATTTTGTCTTGTTCTTCCAATTCGTATACAGAGCTCTTATATTTGGATGGCTGAAAGGGCCCAAACTTTGAGGTGTCTTGTTTTCACTGTTTTTTTTAAAATTATTTAATGAACTATATAAACCTTGTGGATTAAACAGAATAAAGTTCTTAAAAAAACAAACAAACAAAGACAACAGCCCTACTTTTGAGGAGCTGGCGCTTGGAAAGGCAGTGTTTTTCGGAGTGTGACCCTGGGACCAGTGGTGTCAGCATTATCAAGAATGGTTAGAAATGAAGATTCTCAGGCTCCACCCAGATCTACTGAATCTGAAACTCCGGGAGTGGAATTCAGTCATCTGTCTTGAGAGTGTGAGCTACTGCAAGAGACAGGTGAACAAATGATTTAATGTACCAGGAAATGCTGAGTGCCCTGAAGAGGATAAAGTAGGGAAAGAAAAGAAAGGGTACAGTTTTGCTCAGCGTGGTCAGGGGGTGCTCTTTTAGGTGCTGTTTGAGCTTATGGAATGATGTGAGGAAGTAAACTATGAGAGTATGTGGGGACAGGCTTTGCAGTCATCTAGAGAATTTAGTGAATTGAGGTGTGGTTGGAAGTGTGATGCATTTTGAAAGTAGAGACTCTAGAATTTGCTACGGAATGAACGAAATCATTGTGTGAACTTACAGGATGGGATGACGGTAAGGTTGTTGGTCTAAGCAATTGACTATTGGCTAGCCAGACCTCATAGTAAGAAAAGAGATAACAAAATGGTGAGGGGCAGGGAAATGCAGGTTTGGGGTGAAGAATTAGAAATGTTTCAAAAGCCCACCGGCCAGCTATGTAGCCATCCGTCTATGAACCTGACATGTAGGGGGAAACCTGGCCCTGGAAATACTGCTTGCAGAACCATCATGATACAAATGGTATCTTAAAGGGAATGGATGTACACTGAGAAGAAAAAGTTGTCAGAGGACCAAGTCCTGAGGTTTTACCAACACTGGGGAGACGGTTAGGTTGAAAAAAAAGTGAAAATTTAATGAATGCAAAATAATGTTTTGCTGTACTCATTTTGAGATTGATAGGTTAAAGTGGCAGCATCCTTCCTCACAGCATGTTTAACACCTTTGTTGGATTTACCCCTTTTGGTAAAAAGGGTGTCCTTGGGTCCACATATTCCTGTTGACTTTCACGGGCCAGGGCTTCGTGTCTTACGGAAAGGTGGTCTACCTTCCCAGCTCATGGGATCGGACTCCTGCCCCCTCAGCTCTCTGCTGCAGGTTCTTGAATCTTGGGGGACAGATGTACATCATACAGAAGAGGATGTTATTTTTCCTCTGTGTCAATTGCTATCTTCAGTCATCTTTCTGTTTCCCTTCTCTGGGTGTTCACTGGGAAAATTCTTTGGTCCATAGTTCTAAGAAAAATTAAGTTTTGATTTGCTTTGTTTTGTTTTGTAAGTTATTAGTACCTAGATCATTCCAGTACCACCTTAACAGAGGTCTTTCTTAATGTTGAATTAAAATGTTGATTTTTGGTGTCCTAGAATTTGGTGTCCTAGATGTGATCATTTGAATTCCCTGAGTTATTAACAAAAGCAACGATGAATTGTATAATTTCCAGGTGGTCATATGATTCTTTGAATTTCTTTCCAAAAACAATACTGTTACAGTGTAGGAGCATATCGCTTAAAGTGAAAAATGTCTTTAAAATCTAAATTAGTCAAGAAAATAACCAGTGGATGATTCACTTCATATAAAGGTTTTTGCCTTAAAATGTTTGTCCAAATTCTACTAGGCACATTTAAAATGTTATTCAAATTGCACCTCTTTAGGAAGACATATGATAATATGTAATAAAGGTATTACTTTGTAGGTAAAAGTCATTGATACAAGGTGCTTTTATATATGTAATAAAACAAATTAGTGAAGGGAAGAGAGGTCAACTGACTTATCGAAGGTCTCATACCTGTTAGTTGGGAACCAAGTCATAAACCTAGGACTCCTGAAGGCTGATTCACTCGTGGAACTCCCCATCACAATCCCCCTGGGTGTGGGGGCACCAATAGGAAACGCACTCAGTAGAATGAGCCTCCATCAACACTCCTGATTTCACAAATTCTGATAAGACAGTGTTTAGATTTGAGAGACAAGTTGTTGTTGTGGTGGTTTTAGTACTTGTGGCTTCATTCAGACCTGCACAGGTTCTAAAGCCCTAAGGTATATTATTGATCATGGGTCTCATTTTCTTGTTTTTGAATGAGGTCACTACAGCCTAGAGTGGTTATTATTTGCCAAAGATTATTTCTTAGAAAATCAGGAACTTGTCAATTATGTTTCAGAATGTGATCAAAAAAATTACCAAACCGTGTGTGCTCACTAAAATTTATTGTAGCAGATGATGTTCTTAGTCGACAGCTCAAATTCAGCTTTATTACCACTTAATGCCAACTTCTAAAATTTGGACAAGAGCTGTTTTTTTTTACTTTAAATTTTTAAACTTTAAAATATACATTATAAAGAATACATATGACATATATAGTATTATATATTTACTATTCTTAATATATGTAACTATATATATAAAACTACTAAGTATATATGTATAGTTAAAATAATAAAAACAATAATAAAATATAAAACAGACACACATATACCAACCACTGAGCATAAGAAATAAACATTCCAGGAGCTTGCAAGGCCTCTGTGGATTCCTAACCTTTTCATACCCTTGCTTATCCTTGAGATTGTGCAGTGCAATCTGGTGGTTAGGAGCATGGAGCTACAGAGCTGCCCTGGACCTTTTGGAGTTACTACCCTCTCTGTGTCTCAGTTTTCTCATCTGTGTAAAGGGAATAATAATACCCCTACTTCACAGGGCTGTTGTGAGGACCGAATGAGTTCACCTATGCAGCATGCTTAGAAAAGTATGTTGTGTAGCAGCCATTATTCAAGTGTGTTTGCTATTATCACCATATTGAGTTTTGTATCTGAGATTTTTAATGTCGCCAACTAGCTGGAATTTCAAAGACTAACAACTCTTTTTAAAAGAAATAAGTTTCTTATTTCTTTTTCAAATTGTGCACAGTGGAAATACCTTGATTTCGTAGGCCTTTTTGTTATCATCTGCTTCACTTTAGCATTGTGTACTTTCAAAATACCTTTCTAAGATGCTTCCATTGCAGCAATGTGGAACTTGTTTTTTTAAGCAAATCCCCTTTAATGTCAGAGTCACTATTTCAAAATGTAACACCAGCCACTGCCACATAAGATGTAGTCTTAACGAGGTTTTGCTATTCTGTTATGTAAGCTTAGTGCTGACTGATTGCATTTGAATATAGTGAAGGCTGATAAAACTTGACAGACTCGGTAAAATATTATTTTGTGGGTGTTTTTGTGGGGAGACAGGGAGTTGAGCCCTCTGCTGAGTTTACTTAAAGAGTACTTCTGACAGTATGAGAGGATAAATGACTGAGAGACAAGAGGGTTGGCAAAATAAGACTGTCAAACAGGAAAATGAGTTACTAAAAATTGCTATCTTATCAGTATTTAGAGCCAAAAAAAATTTCCCAGTAGGAGTTTTTGCTGCTTCTCTGAGTATGTATAAATAAGGATAAAAATAATAAATTTAACAAGTTAAAGATAATACTCTCCTACGTTAGGACTATATTATGAAGCTGGTGAGACGTTGAACGCTAATAGCAACTCAGCAATAAGGTATTTGGAAAGCTCTTGATGCCACTTGTCCTTCCCTTGTCAATTCAGGGAAAGATTATTGGCTGAGGTCTTTATCGTGGCATGAACATCACACTGGATGATGATAAATACGTTCGCTGCTTTGCACACTGGGTGCAGCACCCCATAGAAATTCCTTCTCTTTTGTTTCATTGGTGCTCTTTTCTTCAATAAAATTGTTTTTCTCTGTAGTGATATTTATTATTCTTAAGTTGACGTCTCATCAGCAACTCCCTAGGCACCTGTATACTGACGTTGAGTCTGTATTTTAACAAGTCAGCAGTACTTCCCTTTTATTGAAATTGCATTGAATCCTTTTTTTTAAAAAAAACGTACATGTGATTAATTTTTTAAACTGTCTCCAAGATCTAAAAACTCACTTGAAAAAACTTGCTTTCCTCTCAAATCTGCTAAGGAAAAAAGTCTTAGTTAAAGCAAGTCAGTGTAGAAAAAGGAAGTAATACAAGCCTGTATAATGTGCCATGGAATCCTCTAAGCATCCTGAGGCAGAGGTCTGTGTTTATGCCCGATCTACAAATCTACTTAATGAGTTCATAACAAGGCATGTGGTACTTGGGGTAGTTGAGATGCAGTAACAGCTATCGTCCATTTAGTTTTTGAGAACATTTAGTGCCAGTCTTAAAAGGTTTTTTTTTCTTTTTTTTTTTACCTGCTAAATCTCATTTTTTTGGTAACATGAGTTTATATAGAAAATATAGTATTTGTAATTGATGATGTCACCAAGTCCCTCAGTGAACTAAATTATGACTCTAATAAGCTCTTCATTAAAACTTTTAGGACCATCGGGAAAACATTTTTTTCTTTGTGTTTTTTAGCACAATGAATACAATAGAAGCAGTATAATTAAATGGCTACCAAACATCTGAAAAGATTAATGTAGCTCCCCTTTCTAAATTAGTCAAGAGAGAGTTAAACATTTCTAATCTTACATTTGATGATTATGTTTGCACAACCTAATAGTTGCTCCCTTTCCTCTGGTTTTCTTCCCTAATAACAACAACATTACTTCTGGCACTGAACGAATGCAAGATAAATAGAAAGGCTGTGAGCCTGATGCGCTGTTTCCTTTCTTTTTCCTTGATCCTGCCTACCCCCCAGCCTACATTTCTTGGCATCTCTCCGCTCTCGGTTTGTTAGAGCCCCGACTCTGACGTAAAGAGCTCACAGCGAGTGACCCCCCGTGGCAAACCTGTAAAACATTATACAACATGAATAAGAACTTTCTTATTAGATCTGCAGCTGGCTGGGTGCAGACATATGGCAGCAAGGATGTTTTGGAAGAAAGGCATTGCTTGACAAAGAACCCAGTCTCTTGAATAAAGGTTTACACTGGCATTTCTTGGTGTTTACAATGCCTGATGCCAGAGGCAAGACTCCCCCCCACCACCATTATATTGTTATTTTACTGTTTAAACCCCATAATTTAATATGTTGAGGTAGCTAAAATGAAGGAGACATTTAATGTGTGTCTGTATAACTTTAGAAGAAAAAAAAAAAAGAAGCAAAACCCACAAAACTTTCAGGCTCTGCGGGCTCAGCTGGAAGCGCTCGATTCTCCGAGACCCAGACCCAAATGGAGAGTGAGCGAGTTTGTGAGGATGGACAAGATCCTTCTGAACAGGATTTAATGATCAAAGGGTACTTAGGCTTTGGGATCCCCTAAATTGAGTAGTTAGTTTGCTAAAAATTTAGGCTGGGCAAATTTTGCAACCTAGGAGATTGTCCTAGTGCATTTCGTTCTGTTTGCTATTTCTCAGTCTTTTCATTGCAGCCCTGCTTTTATTTCATTCCCTTTCTCAAATCCCAGCTACTAGCATTACGAGAACACGGTCGTGTTTTGCAATCTAAACCAGTGCTCTGGGGTTGAATAATATCTGGTGAAGTTTTCTGATGGGGACAGATGTGCAGTTGCCCCAGGGGCAATGATGACACTTTGAATTAGAGACATAGGAGCAGACAAGTTTCACCTAGTGACTAGCCAGGGTAAATGAATGAAAGCTTCTGCTTCTCCCGGGATTATCTATCTCCTTTTATTATTGATTCTTTTTAACTTTGGTGATATTTGTTCAAAATCTTTGCTATGGCCATTATCTTCCTAGACCTTGTTGCATCTGTAATAACTTAATAAGTTACTGCTAAGTAAGATATGCTCACTCTACATACCTGACAGTATTTTCATTAACATCCCCACTTGATAGCTGAGAAAACTGAGGCAGGGAAAGGCCCATGACTTTCCCAGATCACACATCAGAGCCGAGGCAAGATGACCTGGGATTGTAACACCTAGTGAATAGATGTTGCTGACACTTTTTGTTTTGTTTTACACAAGTGAGTAAATTCTGAGAAACGTGTATTTATAGAAGAAGCATAGTGTGGGCAGAGAATGAACTCTAGTTTTGAAAACCTGAAGAACATTAGAAAAGTTATGAATAACAATATTAGAAATGCTCTGAGTTATGAGAATGATTATTTTCCCCTGATTTTTAAGTTTTCATGTTAAAAATTCTTGGGCAAGACAGGTATGTTTGTCTTATTTTGTTGATTTCATCTATATAAGAAGAATACAAGTCTAAAAACTTGTAGAATCGTTAAGTCACAGCTTGACAGGTTTTGGAGGCCGTCTAATCTGGGAGTCCTAACTCTGTAGTTCGTATCTACCAGAGGAACCATAAGATCAATCACTAAACATAACTGATCCTCATCAGATATTTTTAGAAAGTGCAGAAGGCAGTACAGCTTTTATCAGGATTGTTCATTCAGCAGATGCTGTCAACACCACTTATCAAGTAATTTTTTTTATTTAGAGAAAATGAAAATTGCATCACACATAAATAGTTGGGAGCCCTGTTAGGTAGTCTGTCTTTCCAGTTTTATGTTTGAGAAAACAAAGATCCATATGTTATGGTTGAATTGTGTCCCCCCAAACAAAAGATGTACTGACATCCTAACCCCCATTAACTCAGAATTTTCATTTGGAAATAGGGTCTTTAGAGGGGTAATCCTGTTAAAATGAGGTCATTGGAGTGGGTTCAATCCAATATGACTGGTGTCCCCATAAGAAAAGGGAATCTGGACCCACAGACAGACACACAGGGGAAAGAGAGTCATGCATAGATGGAGCACTGGAATGATGTATCTACAAGCCAAGGAAGTGAAAGATGGCTGGTAAATCACAAGAATGAGGAAGAGACCAGGACCCTCCCCTACAGGTTTCAGAGGGAGGAGGGTGGCCCTACATACCTTGATTTCAGATGTCTAGCCCTCAGAACTCTGAGATAATAAATTTCAGTTGTTCTAAGCCACTCAATTTGTGGTACCTTGTTAGAGGCCCAAGCAAATTAATAAAATACATTACAGATATGGCCAGTCATAGTGCCCTAGGGAATCCATCAGTAAGGTAGTCAAGTCTGGAACCCAGTTTGTCTGATCCCAGGTTGGTACTCAGCACCTGCCTCTGAAAAGAAACTATTCCATTTCTTTTCCTGTAGAGGTAAATGCTTTGTATTTAACAAATTGTTATGAGGGACTCTCATTTTACTGTTGCCCATTTTTAGTTATCTCTGTACACAACATTCATTCATTATAGAAATTTCTTGGAATTGCATAATTTCAGGCCCACCCTCATTTATAAAATTGAAGAATCAAACTTGAGGGGAAAATTCTTCCATCATTTCTTCCATCGCTCACAGCTGATCATGAAACCTAGAGGATACTGTAATTATTATACCATTTTCTTAGTGTGAACTCTGAAATCATAGTTCATAAAATGTGTCACAATCCATAGGAGTCAAGGAATTAGAGCCAGATAATTGGATCTTAGTACATCTCACAGGCACATCTTCCTGAGAATAGAAAGAAGTTCAGACTCTATTTTATATTTCATGAGATAATCTAATGTGAGTACCAAACAATAGATTGAGTCTACAAATCAATATTAATGACTACAAAACACATTCTGTTAAGAATTGGCATTATGGAAAAATCCCGCTTTAAAGAAAAACCCTTTCAAGTTAAAATTAATTAGTAAATTAAAAAGAGAAATGTACATGCCTCACTAAACTCAACAAATTAAAAAATGGAACGTGGATCAATCAATTCCTCCCCTAGACCTCTTCATCTTTGTACATTCGTTGGAATAATGCTCTGTTCATTTCGTAGAAAGTGACCATGTTTTTAAACACTTCCATTCAAATTAAGCTCTGACTGGGTTTAATTAAAACCTTATAGTAAATCAGACTTGGGATCCTGAGAATGAAAAGAGATTTATTGTTGCCTGCTTCAGATTTTGGCCAAGAAAAGCACTTTTCCTTATGATTATCTAGAGATCTGATCCTTCTAAATGTCACCCAAAACTGGGATGCTTGAAGTTCCTAGAGGCTAACAGGGTTTTCCTTATCAGGACATATCCAACACAACTCCTCTTAGCTTCATCCTGTTAGGCCAGTGTCTATTTATTTTGACATTCCAAAACAAAATTGTTCCATTACTCTACAAGCCTCAGCAAAAGAGGTACTTTTGTGTAAAAACAAACAAAAAATTGTTGAATTTATGTGAACACATTTCCCATATTTGTTCTTGAAGGATAGTGTATAACACATTATAAACAATTATCTTTTTGATCCTATCAGTACAGGAACAAATAATGTTTATTTGATATGAAGAGGAGTAATCTTAAAGATTATTCTGTATTTCTGATGCTTAACTACATATTAAATTTGCAACATGCCTAGTCAATATATTGTTTTAGGAATTGCTTCACAATTTAAATAGATTCCTTCTACTCACAATAATTATATCAGAGAAAGAAATACTCTTATATTCATTCTCTCATTTGCTCCATCGTAAAATCCCCACGAGATGGATAAGTCAAGTAGTGCCCTCATTGCTTAGAAACTGAAGTTCATAGAAATGAAATGAATTTCTGAAGGTCGCTTACATAGCAAAGATTATAATTAGACCATAGTGTGACATTTCATCTGTTGGGGAAAAAATGGCATTATGACAACTTATTTGAGCTTGGAGCAGTGTAGCCTCATTAGGGAATTATTGTCCATTAAGTAAGATATTGGGCCATTATTAAAAGATATCACTATTTAAGAGTAGCACTTTCTAAAATACCTAAGAAGTTAATAAACACTCAGAGAGACTGTTATAAGGTTTGTTTTATGTGGAAAATTTAGAGTGATCTTTAAATTGTTTATTCTATGTCTTAGGCTTCTATTTTTCATTCAGTTTTAGGAACTATGAAATAAGAGCTTGTTTTTTTTTAAAGAATACCTTATGTCTCATGCCCAGTTGTGATAGATCTGTCTCTGGTGGTGGCTAAGTGGATAGCCCTCTATGGTCCAGCCTTTGTCCTGAAAGAAACAAGTAACAGACAGCAAAATATGAAGGAGATACATGGGAAACAGTAACAAAGTTTATTTTTAATCAGCTTGCTTATTTACTAATATATCCTCTGAATACAACATAATTACACATCTAGAATCATCTTCAATGAAGTTATGTAAAGTGCTATAAATAAAAGCAATATAGATACATTGGACAAAAAGGCAAAGTTTGGCAAAATCTGTGATAAGTTACATGGTGATATGAATACTAGGCTTTTTGTCATATTCTCATTTAGCACTGGGCAGTTAGTGGGTATACTCTATATGTATTTGAATTTATTTTACTTTTATTTTGGAAATTATTTTAAATAGCCATAATCAGCATTTATTAAGAACTAGCAGTGCTGTCTTGTGTATGAAATGAGCTAGACAAAGTTTCTGCTCTCTTGAGTTTGCAAATTAAGTTTGACAATACTGATGTCGTTAAATATGACAAGCAAATGACGAGTGAGCGTTAGTGATACTGACACGAGAGACCAACATTGTGTTAAGCAGGCACATTGATGTCAGGTTTCTGTGTATTAATTTCTTTTTTATGGAAGCTTTTGTATTGTGGAAATTTCCAAATAGAATACAATAGGAAGTTAACTAGATGTTAGAACTCAGGCTATACCACTGTTTTCACTGGATTATTACCCTTTGGTTCATGTTCTGTTACTACATTGAAATTTCAGCATTTAAGTAAGTAAGCCGTTCATTATGGAGCATCAACTAAGTGCCAGGCACAGTATTAGACTCAGTGAATGGAACGTAGGCCTACTGTTAAGGAGTTTCATTTTTTTAGATATTTACAGCACAGTATGAAAACTGCAAGTATTGTGAGTAATATTTCCCTCTTTCTGAAGCTGCCCTTATCATCATCTTTAAGCAAATAAAATTCCACCTCAGGAATCTCTCTCCCTCTCCCCCATCTCTTCCATTCCTGTTGTCTCTGCCCCTTAGCTTGGGGTTTCCTTATCTCTTGCCCAGATTATAGGATTATTTCTTAACTGTTCTTCATGTAGACCCTGCATCTGTCTCTCCCAAATCTGTTATACACTTTCTTAGATGGTATCTTCCTGAAGAACACATCTGAACAAAGCAGGGACTGTCTTTAGCCCAGGGTATAAATATTCCAAGTTTTTAGCCCCCAATATCAGGCCTTTCAAAATTTGGCACCCCTTTTTCAGTGCATCCTAAATACAGGACATCAGTGGACTAGTCTCCTTTTCCCAAACAAATAATGCATTACTTTCGTATTCTGAGCATTTGCCGATGCTGCTCCACCCACCAGAGATGACCCTCCAAACCCCATGACCTCCCTCCATTTCTTTCTATCTTTTTTCAAAGATAAACCTCTTCAGCCTTCAAAACACATATTTAATGGTTTGTGCACTTTCTTGACTTTGAGGGACAGATCTTTTAATAAGAGTTATTAGATTATATTTTAATTTCTCATTTAAATGGTTTCTTTCACTCTAGAGAATGGGAGTTCCTTCAAGGTGGATGTGCATTGAGTTTTTATCTCTTACGTAGCCCAGCATCTGGCAGTTGGTAAATGCTCAACAATTGTTAAATTCGTGAATAATAAACACATTCTATGGGTCTCCTTATTAAAGCATATGTGTCCTCAGCTTTCTAAGGCCTTCATCCTTTGCTCTTCCCAGTCACTCGTGAGGTCCTCTCTGCTGCATGAGGTGAGCGCAACCTACCTCTGTTGAGTAACGCCTGTCATGACATTGTTTTTATCCTGTCATCCGTTTTCACAGTCATACTTCAAGTGCAGTATCCTGAATGGGATGAGCCCTTACACTTGTCTGTAATGAAAGGAATGGAAATCTGAGTGCTTGTCAATCACTCTAGATCTCTGCACACATTTTCGGGCTCAAGGATCCCTCAGCTAAGGCACAGTGAGAATTAAAATAACTGTTTGAGGAAGAAAAGAGTAAGATCCCCTTCCTCCTTTCATTTGTCAATTCTCCATCTCCTTTTGTTGGGTTTCTAGTTTATTAGGCTTTGATTTTCTTTGGTTAATTATACCTATTGATACATTACAACCTCAATTAAAAACACCGATGAGATCGTAAGTATTTTATGGCCTTAACTTTGAATGTGAAAGGGTGAGATGCTTGTATCCCAATTCAGACATACCTTGAATTGATTAGACATTTCCCTGTGGGAAAAAATAAGGGGAATGAGAATGAACTTTAATGGAAAAAGTGTAATTTTAATTCCTCCCTCCATTTCTTTCCATCTTTTTATCAAAGATAAAGAAAATGTTTGGCAGGGGTCTTCTAGGTGATCATGTCATCAGCCTCCTACCACAGATTGCCCCATCACACAAATAATCTGCATTATGTTTATAGACTTATCTAAGGTACAAATGTGTTCATAGAATTCTTCCTTTAAAGTTTCTGGGGTCTCCTTTCACCTTTAAAATATATTCTGAACCCTTTAATTTCTTTTACAAAGATCTGTATATACCTTACCCCAACCTACCTAGAATTCTCCCCCTTCCCTGGTGATCTCCTATATGTACCTTAAAAAACCAGCTCAAATATCATATCTTTAGCTCAGCTCTTATTCTTGCCCCCCACCTCTCAGGGAAGATTCCTTCCTTCCAGGTTTGTGATTCTTAACACCTTATTCATCGGTGCTATGAATCACAGACCTTGCTGTACACATTCTGGCCGTGGGACCTTTGGCAGACTCCACAGAGTAAAGAGAAGTCTCTAAGTCACAGTTTCATCATTTATAAAAGAAGAGAAATGATATGACACTAGAGGAATTCTTTTGAGGATTTTTGAAATAACACACAGAAAATATTTAATGAATGCCTGGCACACAGTAAGGACTCAAACACTATTAGGAGAAACAAATGTGTGCTTACAGTTTATTTTAATTCGCTTGTGTATCTTCCTGCTCTATTAAAATAAGATGGCCAGAATTCTGTTTCTGTCTTTATTGTACACAAAGCATCCAACAGCTTTTGACATCTGATATCAAAGTTAATATATATGGAAGGTTACGTTTTAGTCAAGACATTTATTATTTGAAGTTCCTTACAAGAAGATTATTAGCGGAAGTTTCAAATACCCATATTAATGTCATAATAGACACAACTATTTCAAGAGGGGCTTTGCTCACAAAGAAAAGGAAAATGAAAGCCACTGTGTGAAACACAGTTTAAAATAACAAATCTAGAAATGTCAGATATTATATCTCTTCAGTGGAGAATTACTGCTGGAACCAATTTAGAAATAAAAACAATCTAAGTACTTACAAAATCTTCCTTTGGTTCAGACACTGCAGGTAAAACTAGTGTAAGTAGAAAGTTTATAAATAATTCCAAAGTAATTAAGATACTAGTTTGGAATTATTTATGAAATTTTGGATGTACTGATCACTTTCTTTTAGGAACCATGGGCATACTTATCACTTTCTATTAGAAATAAGCCAAGCTTCGGAGAAAGACAAGTGCCAAATGATTTCCCTCATCTGTTGAGTATAACAACAAAGCAAAACTGAAGGAACAAAATAGCAGCAGACTCACAGACTCCAAGAAGGGACTAGTGGTTACCAAAGGGGAGGGGTGAAGGAGGGTGGGTGGGGAGTGAGGCAGAAGGGGATTGTGGGGTATTATGTTTAGTAGAGAGGGTGTGGGAGGCCACGGGGTAAACAGTGTAGCATAGAGAAGGCAAACAGTGAATCTGTGGCATCTTACTACACTGATGGACAGTGACTGCATTGGGGTGTGGGTGGGGACTTGGTAATATGGGTAAATGTAGTGACCACATTGTTTTCTCTTGTTAAACCTTCGTGAGAGTGTGTATTGATAATACCTTAATAAAAAACTAAAAAACTATAAATAAATAAAGCTATTCATTCTAACAATAACAAGAAAAGAAACAAGCCATGCTTATATTGCAGTTTAATATAGCTAAAATCTCTTCACACAGAAATGTTAATTACAATTCTCCATTCTATGATATTTTCAACAGCACACCTTAAATATAAATAGAGATGATGAATCTCCTTTAGTTTCAGATGCATGTGTACATGTAGAGGTGTATGTGTGCTTATTTTTTAAAACAGTTTATTGAATTATAATTTGCATCCCATAACATTATCTATTGAAAGTATATAATTCATTGTTTTTTTGTATATTCACAGAATTGTATGACCATCACCACTAACTAATTCTACATTTTTATCATCCCAGAAGAAACCCATATCCATCAGCAGTCACTTCCTATTACTGCCTCGCTCCCTCCCACCTCCAGCCCCAGTCAAGCACTAATCTACTACTTTCTGTTTTATACATTTATCTATTCCAGACTTTTCTTATAAAAGGGGTCAACTACTTGAGGTCTTCTGTGATTGCTCTTTTTCACTTGGCGTAATGTTTTGAAGGTTCATTCATGCAGCATTTATCAGTACTTCATCCCTTTTCATAGGGCCACATGAAATTGCACTAAATAAAATTGTGGCATGAATATACCACATTTTCTTTATTCACTGATTAGTTATTAGACATTTGTATTGTTTCCAGTTTTTGGCCATTATGAATGTTTCTATAGATATTCATGTCCAATTTTTTTGTGTGAACATAGGTTTTTCATTTCTCTTGGCTGTATACCTAAGAGTGAAATTGCTGGATCAAATGGTAACTCCATGTTTAACATTTTGAGAAATTGCCAAATAATTTTCAATATTGGCTGTACCAATTTACATTTCTGCTAGCAAAGTGTGAGGCTTTCCATTTCTCCACATCCTCACCAATACTGTTTTCTGTATGTGTTTTAATTAATAGCCATCGGACTGGGTGTGAAGTAATACCTCATTGTGGTTTTGATTCGCATTTCTCCAATAATTAATGATGTGTTGAGCATCTTTTCACATGCTTCTTGGCCATTTGTATATCTTCTTTGGAGAAATGTCTACTCAAAGTTTTGCTTACTTTTTATTTGAGTCAATTTCTTTTTATTATTTAAGAGTTCTGTATTCTACATCCAAGTCCCCTGTCAGATTTATGGTTTGTAAATATATTCTCCCATTCACTGGGTTGTCTTTCAGTTTCTTAATGCGATTGTTGTGCATGTTTATATTTAAAACAAAAATTAGACAAATCACTTCAAAAGCTAGATTTTAAGGTTAATGACTCTTCTAGAAGGACTTATTTTCCTATTTTCTTCTATGAAAATTTTAGTTTTTAATTGAAACTGTAAGATTTTCAAGAACGAAAGTTTTGGTTTCACGGGTTCTCAAACTACTCCATGCTCTGTAAGAAATGAGTTACTGAGATAAAATGTTTCTCAATTTGAGAAATTGAGCATATTAAGAAATTAATTTGCTTTATTTCTTACTCTGAGGTCATAATATTAAAGGATGTTTGCAGTTCCATATTAAAAATAACATGTATCTAGCCCAGTAATTCCAAAATTAGATTTAATGATTTTCCCTAATACAACCATGAGCACCAGCTTCTGAAAAATGTGCTTCAGAAACATTGTTGTAATCTTTTCTGCAAACTGGTTTTACCTGGTTCAAGGCATGTCTGGCATTTGTCCTTTTATTTTAAGGAGAAATGATAGTGGTTACCTATGGGGAGGGGTTGGGGAGGTTGGTGGGAAAGAGGGGGAGGGGCACAATATTTCACAATCATAATATAATTTAATCACAAGGACAGTAGTACAGCATGGAGAATGCAGTTGGTTGATAGTGACCACACTAGCAGGGGTGAGGATTTAATAATATGGGTAACTGTTGAACTACTGTGTTGTATAACTGAAACCAGCACAAGATTATATATCTATGATACTTTAAAGCAAAAAAGGAGTGATAGTCATTTTTTATTCAGTAACCAGATACATGGCAATAGAGGGCACTGATATATCCATAAGTTATTTCTACTGTTTTGTTTAATTTAAGAGGTGGAATTTGATATATGTGCTACATACATAATGGGGATCCAACTAATGATGCAAATTGTTCCTCTGTCTACAAACCACACAGTTAGAATGTTGACTGCTTTGGAGTGAATCCAGAGTGAGTCAATGTGTGTGGGTCCTATTCTCTTTCATTTCCAAGGCCTTTCCCAATATGTATTGGTTGCCTGTCATCTCTACTCTTCCGTAAGAATAGGCATGTGCATGTGTGTTTGCATTTGTGCATGTCTGCTCAAATACAACTCAATGATGACAGTTTCATGACTTCAGGATATTGGAGCACAGACAATTATCTTTCCCTCATGGTCACTTCATGTTAGATGATCATTGCTTCATCTACAGAATCCTATACCCCTTCCAGGCAGGAAGAACAGAAGGCAGAAGGGCAAAAGAGACAAGCTAGCGGAGACTTTCTCCTTTTAAAGAGTTCTCTTGGGAGCTTCATACAGTGACTTCTGCTTACCTCTCATTGGCCAAGACTATGTTGCATAACTTCTTGATCTGTAAGTCATTTATAAGCTGGGCACATTGCTATTTCTATGAAAATCAGAGTTCTGTGAAAGTAGAAATGTAAGATGTATATGGCGTGGACAACTAGCAGTCTTTAGCCATGTAAGCAAGGGGGTGAATGAGAAAATTCTAAGTTAGAGTGAAGGGACCAAGCATCTTTACTACTTATATACTTTTGCTTGCATCCCTGAGCTTACAGTAACTCAGAATGTCTACATTTTCAAGAGGTGCCACAGAATATTTAAACTAAAATAATAGGCATTTTATTCATTATAATTTGATGAACATGTTTCACCAGCTGCTTTTTTTATAGCGAGAGAGAACCCTAGGGAGAATGAAATTAAGGACAAAGAAGTATGTTCATAGCTATAGAATATTTGAATCAACTCATTATTTAAATTACTAACTCATCAACTTCTTTAATTTTCTTCTGGGCAAACCAATCAGTCCGTCTTTAAACAAATATTTGTTAAGTCCCTTAACTGGTGCCAGGCACAGTGCATTCAGCAAATAAGACCAAAAGGTTTCTGCTGTCCTCAGACTCATTCTCCAGAATGAGAGACAGACAGTAAGCATGTAATGAAGTAAATAGATGAGATAATTTCAGATTGCAATAAATGTAGGAAACAGATGGTCATGCTGAAGAGTAATGGGAGAAGATATAGGTAAGGTTGACCTTTTTTGTTTACATCCTAATTTCAGTACCTCATATTAAGCCTGGCCAAGGGTGCGTGCTCAGTATATATTTGTTGGATGAATGGATGGATGGATAGTATTTCTGAGGAGGTGGTATTTGAGATGATGCCTGAAGGATGAGAATGAGTTAACAGTGCTACGAAATGGGAAAATTCATTACAGGCACAGTAAACAGTATTCAAGCCTTATCAGTTATAGCAGTGAGTTCAAATTCAATTCTAAAATCAATAGAAGCTATTGAATAATTTTACACTGATTAGCTCAACTGATTAGCAAGTTGATAATCTTAAACATCTCTCTTTTACAAATGAGGAATCTGAGTCTACAAATGCTATTTTATCATTTGTATAAGTGACCCAAATCCTTGGCACTAGTAAGAGTGAAATTGGGATTTTATTTTAAGAAATTTGACTCAGGAGTCTATTCTTTAACTACAATGCAATTTTATAAAGATTCAACAAATATACTAGTATATGTACAGTAACTTGCATAATAGGACCTGGATTTGTTAAATCAAGAAAGACAGCATGATAATAAGAACTCTGCCAATTTAATGGATTCCATTTTTGAGCATTTGTTATATTGACTTATGAATTGAATATATAGCATTAGTCTCTGAGATCTACCTCTGACTAACTTTGCCTTTTGAAATCAGAATTGTCTTTGTGTAGTAAATTATAAACTAGATTATATTCTGTCTACTTTATGATTCAAATGAACTCTTTGCATATATGTAACTTGCAAAAAAACATTTCTTTCTAACTTAAAAATAACAATAGCTTGAAGGATGAAAAGCATTACACACTCAAGCTGGGCAGTCCAGTTTGGCCATATTTCTCAAGTTGCGATTATACCTTATGTAACTTATTGATTCTGAAAAATGGAATTGGCTATCTTCTCATCTTCTGATCTTGGAAATTGTATACATACCCTGCAGCCAGAAACAGCATGAGCTCAGTCGTGATCATGTCCCAAAAGGAAGAAATGTAGACTCAGGGAAATCACCCTAATACTCCCATAAATGACAGTAATTTTCAGTTTTCAACAGCATAGCAAATGGGTCTTGGAGACATGAAAAAGAATTGAGGGTCTACACCAAATTTGGGTATACAGTCTACCTTAAGCCTAAGCTAAAAGAATATCTTCAGGTCTTATAGTAAATTATTTCCAGCAAGATTTAAGATGCTAAGGACAAAATGCACATGTTTTGTTAAAACGTAACCAATTATAGAAAGTGTAAATAAAGTAATTTTGGAGATACCAAGTTCAGAGGAAAAAGAAGAAAACCAAGGGATTGAACGTGACTGCAAATCTATATTTTATGGCATAATGGGGCTGGCATACATTGTTCTCTGCCACCTAGTCCCTCTATCCTTTTCTCAGCCACCCTACAAAGTAAAGCACATACCCTTGGCCAGGGAGAAGTTCCCTGGAAAATGTGTGGGATTGTGTCTTTTGCTGAATTTTGGGGGGTACTGATGTAAAATATGACTAAGCATCTAATAAAAAAAAGACTTAAAAAGTTTTGTAAAAAGGATTTTTTTAATGTAACCACATTAATAGGAAATGGTATAAAAATTCAGTATTTTATGTCATTTGTAAGACTTAAAATGAGTTCAGTTTTTAAAGTAATGTGAATTATTCAGATTTATTGAAAAAGTCACACTTGATTTTTAATACCATGTCTAAGAAAGATGGTTTAAATGGAGATTTTCCACTGATTTAGTTGGTTTTGTCAATATATGTAACAGCTTAAAAACTAAGTAGTAATATATTCTCTATTTTTATAGGCCCACAAATATAAAGTATTTGGGGATCAAAGTAATTTTCCTACTTTTCTGCACACATTATTAACTTTAATGGTACAATTTAAGAAATTATATGTTGTTTACAACACAGGCAATGTATGACAATGATTATGAAAAATAAAAAATATAAAGCTATCCAAATTCAAGACCTCATGGATCTTGTTGAGTTAAAACTTTTCCACAACTGAGGCTAGGTCTGGATTTCATTATTTTCTCTGGGATTTCCAAATCTTTTTTCCAAAGGAATGATCAGTTTTATAGATTAGTCTCATGAAGTGGGTTTGACTAAGTGTTAACAATCTTGGGGCGAAAAAACCTCCAGTAAGTCCTTTCCTGAGTCATTGTATAAATAGAATCCCAATGTTATAAGGAAAACGAGGAATAGCACGATCTAGTCTAAACCAACAGATGAAGAACTGGAAATAATAAATGAAACCTTTATAAAAATGATTTCTACTCAGTTAACCAAATTGCCAGAAATACTGTAGGAGGTAGTTTAATAAACTGTAAAATACCGACTTATAGTCACAGGGCCACTCTGATATTTGGGTTTCACCTGAAGGAAAGTTGGTGGAGTTAGTAACTTAGAACCATAATGCTTGTTCAGTATTTCACAAGAGAACTTCATTTTGTTGGGTGGCTCAGAACTTAAAATCTTTTGGATTGTATTATTTTAAAAACATTTGCATGGATTTTGGCTTTTTGTTTTGTTTGCTTGCATTTTGAGGGCTGTCACTTGCACGGGAAATTGGGTTATTTCCAGCTAATAGATAATAACACCTGAAGGGGCAAGTCTTTTCCATACAGAAAATTTCCATAAACTCTCACGTAGCTTTGACCCCAGCTGATTTTTTTCAGATGTGTATTACGTGGGCCTCTCAGCCTCTTGCTACTCTTTCTGTCTCAGGAAGCTTAAGCCATCTCTGTTCTCATTACTGCATGCCTCTCATCACCAAGGGGACCTGGTGATGCTAAAATTTGGGTTTTCCAATTATTACACAGAAAATAAATCTGAATCTGATTCAGGGGATTCAGTAGATGCTATGATCATGTACATGTGTTTCATGTTACTCTGAGTAATGACACATGAAGTTTTGTTTTACTTACAAATTTGATCAACTTTTGTAAATTGTATGTTGGCATGGTCAAGAAATGTGTTTCTCCCATTCTAGCATAATAGAAAGTAATCATATATGTCATCAGAATTTCAGTTTCCTTAAAGAATTAGAATGCAATAACACCTATGTATTCTATGACTACTAATAGTGATAATGATAACAGTTAACATGCAATGAGTGCTATTAGTAGGCACCAAGTACCATACTAAGCTTTTAGATAATGATTCATTTAATACTTCAAGAACCCACATAAGTTAGATGATATTATCTAAATACTAGAGATGTGGAAACTGAGGCACATAACATTAAGTAAATAACCCAAGATCATGTAACGAATAAAACTGAATATTGTGTCAGATGTGGGATCTGACCCAGTCAATCTGGCTTCTAGAACCCACGTCCTAAACATGGTGCTACACTCTATTAATGGTTCAGAAGGTACTTCAAGAACCTCTGGGTTGATGCCTCTGGATTGGCACCGTCAACATCTGTTATATTTACATAGAGCATGGGGCTAGATGTGTTAATATTTGTCGAAAGGATGTATGAATGAATGAGCGACAGGGCAAATGTAGAAATGTATCGTGTATTAGTGAGGGGTACTGATAGAGAATTTGGTGTGACAACCTCTGACATGTAATGTGTGGTAATTCCAGAGCCAACATCAAAAAGTACTTTTACAATATTTCCATAGGATTTTCTGAGAAATTAGATTTTCTCTTATTCTACAGTTTTTAACAAAGATGGAGACTAGAAAGTAGAAAATGGATTTTGGAGAAATAAATCTATAACATTAACTATCACCAGGAGGTCCATGAAGATGGATCAAATCCCATGTCTTTCTTTTTCCTTACCAATATTTAATTGCCCAGAACGTGATATTTGGTTTGGATTCAGTAATTATTTATTGTTAAAGGTAGTACAGTAGGAAGAAAAGTGTATGATTTCCAAGTTACACTTGCAAGTCATACCTGCTAGTTACAATACTACTGGCTAGTGAGTGATGTTATAATCGCACCTCTCAACTCATTTGCATATCCGTAACATGGGATCACATGCCTCTGTTCTTTTAAGAACGTCACTTAGAAAACTGTAAATACAAGTCTCTCAGAAGGTGTTCCATGGAAGACTGTTAATCTCTTTTGAAACGCAAGTACTCTGTGATCAAATACGTTTGGAAATTTTTAGTTAAACTAAGTTCATTTGTTTAAGAATCCCCCAAATTTTAGCAGCTGCTAATATGTATTGGGACTAGCCAAGTAGAAATTATATTATTCAGCATTTCACAAGCTTATTTTACTTCACTGTCATTGCTTCCTAAAATATCTCATAGGGAAACACTGTTTAAGCACAAGACTGATGTAATTGCATTATTAGTACTACCAAAGATGCAGATTAGCAATAAAAGTACAAAAATTCCATGTAATTGAGATAGTCAAGATGTGGTAACTGAAAGTAATAGAAGCTTGTAGCATCAGTAGCCACATGTAGATTGAGGGCAATGATTGCCATTGTGATAACAGGGACAGAAACAGAATTCTGGAAACATTGTAAACCAGAGTGGTGGGGACATTGTTATCAAAAATAGGTATAGGGTTTGCAGTAGAGAGGCTTGGATTTCAAACTCCAGAACATTTGAATTTTTTCCCTGTTTGAAGTCTTCTCATTCCCTTCTGTTTATAGAATTTGTAGTGGCTCCTGAGTTGGAACATGGAGAGTCAGAATCAGAGATTTATTCTCTGCTGAGTGGATGGGTTTTAAGTAGTTATCACCAACTGTGAGAGGAAAAAGTATGCTTCATTTCCGTCCTTTAGTGTTTTACTATTTTCAGGTTCTCAATGCATCCTAAAGAGGGTCAATTCTAAAGAATCCTTTCTTTCCGTTGATTTGTCTAAAGATAAGAGATAGGGAGAATAGGAGAAAGGAAATTTATTCTGGAAATGATCCAGAAGAGATTTAGATCCTGGGAACGATATCTGAGGTAAGAGAAAAGGTGGGAGCAGGAAGCTGAGAGAGACTCGCTCCCCTCACCCCACCCCAGGAGGGAAGGGCAGGGAAGGGCCAGGTGCTGACAGCTGCGCTGTAGCGCGCTCTGGATAATGTTACCACAGCCTGTCTCCCGCGGAAACCTTCCGTAACATCCCCGTCACTTGACGCCTTGTAGAGTGGGATGAATCCGGAGTAAGGCTTCTGTGAGGACGCGGTGGTGGTGAAGGTGGGCTGTGGGTAAGAAGCTGGTTTACCCAAAGGAGGCTGAAGAAATCTCTAGATTTGTAAATTGAATTATAAAGGAGGGTAAATCTTTTTCAGTGCCATCTGCATCGGACCTTCCTAGACCCCAGATGCCCGTGAAGAAGGCTGGAGGGCTGGTTACCATGTGTGGGAAGCTCAGGGATTTTGTTAGATGGTTTAAATGGAGGATTTAAACCATCTTTAGCCTAAGGCCCAATCAAATACAGACTTTCAGTGACCTTTTCTGCAGAACAAAATATAGTCGTTACCCTGTTAGTCCTCTTGCTAACAAGAGGCAAAGAAAAGAAACATGAAGCATGCAGAGCAGTTCCCCTGGAAGGACTAGACAGTTGCTGAGCTGGGCTAGAGCTCACTGTCCGTCACAGAGCTTCTCAGGCCAGGGGACCACCACGTAGTAGAACCTGCTGGCAGGGGAGTGAGCAGTCCAGGCCCATCTGCCCACGCGGAATCCTGGGAAGAGAAAACATAAGTAGTGTGGAGATTTTATATAGAAAGAGTGTGTCAATGGAAGAATCCAAAGGGAATGTGCTAAGTCTAAAGAAGACCTTTAATTTGCTTATTTAATTGTTTATTAAATTCCATAGTAAATTCTAATAGTAAATAGGTTAAAAGGCAGCCCCTGCTCTTATCTATTAGATGATTCTTGAAAAACAAAATGCGTAAAGGGACCACAAAATCATGCTATGTACAATAGCTCATGTAACTGTGCCTTTGTGGAGCGTGGTATTGGCTCCCCAATTCTTGTTGTATTGAATGAAATTGCAGAATAATTTGGGGAAGGGGAATCCCTGGGCAATCAGTATTTCTCCACAGAAAGTACTTTGTAATTTTTTTAAGTAATTACAGCTGATGATTAACTTTTGGACAATTTCATAGTAGAGGAAAGGACTAAATACCAAATACATACCTTGTGATTAAAAAGATCTAACTTTTTAAAAATCTTCAGCCTAAGGACACTCTGCTGCTCCTCAAAATGCACCACTTTGCCCGTCCCAGAGTGTCTCCATCTTGTCTGCTCTGTGGGCATGCCCATTTCCCAGGTAGCTGTGTCTGTTCCTCACTTTATACAATTCTCTGCTGAAATGTCACCTTTTCAGAAAGGACTCCCCTAATCTGTTCATGTACAGTTAGCTCTGTTCCCAGCCCCTCCCTGCCATTACCCCATCATTCACTATCCTTTAAGCTTCTCTACAGCCTTATCATCACCTGGTGTATTATATGCTTATTGTTTATGTTCTATCTCCTTTCACTAAAATCGTGAGAGCCAGGAGAGTAGAGCCACATCGTGATTTGTTCACTGACGTACAGGTTGTTCCTGGAATGGTTCCTTCAATGTAATAGGCATGCAGTAAATGATAACTGTTTCTTTGATATCTGTTTAGTGAATAAATGATGAAATAAAAAGGGGGCTGTATAGTAACTTTTGCATCCTTATATGTACTATACATAGTATACGTAAACATGTAGTATATATATTATAGTATATATGTATTATTTTTCATGGTTTCAAAAGTACGTTTTAGTAATTTTCAACAAATTCAATAGAAGAATGGTTTTCTTGAGGGTAAAGCAAGGGTAACAGTATGACTTTTTACCTCCATCATTACCTTTTTTCCTATCTAAAACTGACCTCTTTTTTAAGCACATGCGAAGAATGAGTTTTTTATCTCACATCTAGTTGTAATGGTAATGCAACTTTTATCCATCCCTTCCTAATAACTATGGTGAATATTTTTTCTCCCTGAAAGTCCCTAAAAGGCATTAATTCCCAAAAAATAAGAGAATATAGCACAGGGAAAAATATATAAACAGGAAAGGAAAACATTTTACCTACAGAAACCTATTTTCAACTATCTGCACTTCTCATGCTATTATTAAAAATATCTCCGCTTGGATAGAACCGTTTCGTTTCCATGCTGACTTCTGTGCTTCTCCCGTGAACTTTTTAAATTCGGTGTTTGGCAGTGGCTTTGTTTTCTTTGGAACTAAGTTCTGTGTAGCATACTGTTAGCTGAAGGCTGTGAAGTAGAAATTTATTATTACAAATAAGAGAGAGAATAATTTATTCCATAGGATGAAAATGACTTAGTGTCAAGGAAGTTAGAAATTTCAAAAGGCTTAATACAACAGATCATGTTTCTTTTCTAGGACATAAACTCTGTTTCCTAGAAATAAACGTAAGGGTCTTCGTTTTGCCTGTCCTGATTAATGGGAGCTGAGAGCAGATGAAAGATACTCTTTTTTTAGAGAATTTCTTCATCACATGGAAGGATTTTGTTTACCATATGCAGGCATAACCTCAGTGACCTATATATCCCCAGACCTTCTGGTAAGATGCTTATCAAAAGGTCACTACCGGAGGAGTAATCATAGTTAATAGCTAAGAGGATATTTTTTTATAGATGGTGAGAGACACACATTTTTTTCTGAATTAAATAGCCAGATAGTCTTTATCAACCAGAATATATTTGCATTTCCTATTTTTTACTTGTTCTTTAGTCTTAGTCTCAATCAATATTTCCCTCTTTCTCTCTCTGTTTTAACATTTCAAAAATCTTTATGTAACTAATCATATGATCATAAGCATTTTCCTCCAAAAAGAGGCTAGCATACCATGTTAATAAACTTTCTGTCTCTTTTCCCAGAATTGTCTAGGTATCACACCACTATTTATTTAACTTGAAAGTTTAGTCCAGATGAATTCAATTGTAAAAAAAAACATAATAATTCCACCACTTCTACTTCTTTTCCTCATTGTCCATGATCCATTCCATCTTTAATCTAATCCCACAATAATGTCAAATGACGGCTTTGGTCACCTGCACCTTAACACTAATGCCACCTGCATGAGTTAGAGGATATCTTGGCTTTCTCATTGTGATACATGTCGACATCAGTATGCATTTAATTCTGAAAATCACTGACTTCGTTTGGCAAGCTCTCCTCTTTACTATCCATTGTAACTGACAAAATTTTTTCATGAGTTCTAGTCATTAGTCAAGAGGGTAGGCAAAGAAGGCCATGCACTTCTAAAACATTCAGGCCTATGGTTCTGCTTCAACAGGAATACTTCCTAGTGGCCAAAGGCTTCATTTTAATTTAAATAATCTGTAATATTAAACAGGTCAGGCAGTTTATCGTACTATCGATAGCTTTTTTAAAATGATAATGAAAATGTTGTGCATATTTTAGTCTTTGATCCATGATCTGAAGGCAGTGCTCTAATGACAGTAAAATAAATTCTGTGTGCCAATAGGATAAAAATTCATATGCTATCATAGAACTATGAAACTTACTCTCCCTCCCGACCCCTCCACCGTAGTGTGCCAGGTATACTATAATCTTGGAGAGGAAGAGAGCCCTGACACCCTACCCAGCCACCGGCCACCTCTTTCTCTTCATTTAGAAAAACAAATTGTAGAAATTACTATGACCTACCCCATACATCCAACACTGAAATAATTAATGTTAAATTTTGGCTCAGATTATTTTAATTAAAAAAAGATTTTTAACAATAAAGCCCCTGTACAGTTTCCTCAAGTCCAAGGGGAAAATAATCTTGTTAATTTCCTTTGACCCTCTTCTTAATGAATAGGGAACATTCCAGTATCTCATTTATCATTTTAGAGTGGATTGCTTTTTGATTATATTTCACATAGCATGTAGATTTCTATACATTTTCGTTACTTTGAAAAAAAAAGTAGTGATAGCATTATTTAAAAATACATAAGGAAATATTACAACATAGTTGGTCAACCTAGACTTTCATATATAATAATGATATTAATATAAAGAATTGAATAGAATTCCTTTCCTCTATCACTCATTTGTCTATTGTATATTTCTAGGAAATAGCTCTCCTTGTTACATAACATATATGGCAGATTTTACTATTTAATGATTCTAAATGAAAAGTCAGATTTAGGGAATAAACTTTTGGAGGTTTATTTTGTAAGTTCTAGTTTCCAAATTAGCAAATTTACCTTCTGTTCTGGAGTAAATAATTACCCAAATGAGTATACATTTTAAATGTTTTTTGTTCTTTGAAAAATCACCATCTTTAAGATAATGTCAGAGGGTAGTGAAGTTTCTGATCCTGAAGAAATGTACCTTCTTCACTTACTACCTGTCATCATCAAATATTCTCTCTTAAGTCAACATGTTGTGGATTACAATTTGTGCTTATGATTTATTTACCTCTTTTTATTGTGATATGCATAGCAGAATTTACCAAGTCATCTTGTTAAACTCATTAGCAAGAGGGTAATAGTCATAACAGCCTTAATGAAGTATTTTCCCTTCAGAAGGTTTAGAAAGAAAAGTGGAGGGTAGGAGAATGTAAGCCTTCTACTTAAAAAGCATTTTTCTCTAAGAACTTAGTGCTTAAGTTGATCATCTCTTGAAAGTTGCCCAAACATGATATCTCATCTTCCTGTTAATAAAAGGTACTACTGAGGTCTCAGTAAGGCAGGGGATTGAAAAGGGTCAAGAACTGTTTTCGATAATTCTAGTGAACAACTAATTAAATGTTCTTAATTTATGTGTTTCTAAATCAGACTATTTATTTTATTAGTTGATTAGTGTTAACTTTATTATAATCAACTTTAAATTAGTATGAATGAATACTTAGCACACAATGAACTAAATCCAGAAATTAAAAAAAAATTAAGGCATTGAAGAAATAACAACTATGTAAACATTCAGTTTTTCATGATGATTATCTGGGTTAATTTACCAAGAATTGTATGCTAGCCAAAATTAATTAAATCATTGTAATAATGACAATGTTTATAATAATCTTTTTAAAGATGGGTAATTTAAAATTACTTTGTTATATTTTTCATTTATATACCATGAGCATTTCTTATGTAACTTTTTAAAAAAGGCCTTGAAAACCAGATTTTAATTGCTATATTATATTCTTTCCTATACAGTAATTTATTGAATAGTTTCCCTTTTGTTAAATAACACAGTGATAAGCACATTGTAATTACTGGACTTTTACATTTTTTATTAACTGGTTCAAAGGTATGAAATTTAAGACCATGTAATTTGCATTCAAATTTATATATATACACATATATATAATATGTATGTCTATATATTTGTGTTACATAGATTTACAGATATGTATTTGTGTGTATTTAACTCCCTAAATCCTCACCAAATTTTCAACATTATAAATTTGCTAACTGAATAGGCAACAGTAATTTCTTATTACTATCTATATGAATTTATTAATAAGATTGTTTCCCATAGATATATTGATTATTGTTATTTATTCTATAAATTGTCCTCATCTTTTCCTCCAGTTATTTCAAGAGGGTTGTGTTTCTTTCAGATTTGTAGAGCTCTTAGTGTTTTACTAAGATATTTTGCCAATGTGATATTTGTTCAGACATTTGAAGGTTATATGTAAATGGATCAATTGATCCTCACATATGCAGGCACACATGTGTTTTTTGTGTGTGTTTTAAGTTGGAAAATCTTTTACATTCCAAGGTAATTGAAATGTATTCCTGGATTTCATTCTACTTTTTACTAATAGTTTCATCCTCTTTGAAATTTCATCTTTTTCTCTATCTGGAGTTTATATTTGTGTATAAAGTTAAAGTTTAATTTTTTTCCAAAAAATTTATTTTTCATTTGTTTAATAATTCATCACTCATTGATTTTTATATTTTCTTCTTATTTTGTTGCTACATGTACTTGAGTTTGTTTCAGAACTGTCTACTGTATCTCATTTATTTTTGAGTCAAACCATTATTCCATAATTTTGATTAAATTTTATAATATTTTTTAATAATGACAGGTATTTTCATCTCTTCTAATATTTTCTGATTATGTATTTATTTTCTCAGATAAAAATTTAGGTTCTTCTTTTTTTCAATTTCTTAAAAAATAGCTTTTGATTGAAATTGAGTTAAACCTATAAACTTGTTGGGAGAGAACTGAATAATAATTTTGTAGAATTCAGTCTTAACCAGAAGTATTGTATGTCCATCAGTAACATTTTACCATTTTCTATATATGATTATCAAACATTTCTTGATAATATTGATCAGTTTTTTTGCTGTTTATTATATATACCAAGTAGTCATTGCTGATGTATAGAAAAGCTAATTATGTACATAGATATGTTATATAGTCTGTCTTGTTAGTGTGCTGTTAGTGGTAAGGAGTGCTTCCATTTGTTCACATTAGTGTATGTTCTGGACAGATGAGTGTAGTTTTCTTCTTAGTTGATCTCTTGTATTTTCTTAATATTCCACTAGTTAAATATTATTTTCATTAAGTAAATCTTGTGCTTTGTAAGCAAAGCAGCTCAGGGCCATTACAACAACGGAAATAACTTGATAATGTTTGTGGTCTTCATTTTTATGAAAATTGACATTTTGTGACTTTGGGGGCTTATCATATTAAATAACTTTACTCCTTAAAACTCTCATAGTTTTATCATATTTTTAAAACAATTACAAATTGTTGAAATATTTTTGCCTTCTGGTTTTTATCATTCATCACAGTAGATTAAGCTCTACTAATGATTTCTTCAGCATATTTTCTTAATAAAACTAGAAGCTTAATACTATGCAAGTCAAGCTTAACATGGATTAACATCAGTCTAGGATATTCCCAACAGAGCCATAAAACTAGGCATTAGCCGACTCTTTTTGTCACACAGTGATACTAAACTGTCTTCAAAACAACTCGCAACTAAAATATTAACTGTCAAAGCAGAAGTTTATTATTTCAGGTATGTTAATTTATCCATGATGTCTACTTAATTAATATGTTACTACTAAAACAGATTTCCCAAGCATAATTATTCTTTAAAAGGAAATAGTAAACATATTTGCCATGTAAACTAAATATCATTTAATTTATTGTACATATTATTACCTTACAGCTCATGGGGCATTCAGAATGGGACCACAAACGAGGGCCACGAGGGTCACAGGTGAGTAAGTTCCTTTGCTTTTCTTCTTCTCTTGCATTTTGTTTCTTAACATTTTGAGATTTCTAAAACTCAACAAATTATAAAATCTAGAGAGAGGAGGAGGCGAAATAATAATGCCATTTGTTTTAAGTTAGTGATAACTGAAGGCTGGTTTCAAATCCCAAAGGCAGATGCCAATATATTCCTCCGAAGAGCTTTCTGGAGACCCAAATTGGTTGTGTTTCTCTGACTGTAGATTTCATATTCATTTTTATCTTCGGAATACATTTTGATCAGCATCCCACTCTCTTGATTTTACTCACTTCATTTGGTAATTATTCTGTTTTCTTTTCTCTATCTTCCTGTTTGTTTTTGGTTAAATATTTTGAAATACAATCAGAGTAAACCTTGAGCTAATTACAGATTTTGTCTCTAAATTAGCTGTCTTCGTCTTAGGAAAATAGAAAGATGAAAGGACCTATTATTTTTTAAAAGAAACAAGTTCTAAACCTTTCTATATTACCAGACTGTTTTCATTGTCTCACTTGATGTCTTAGGCAAAGAGAAAACCTTCCATGACGCATTTATGCTTTTTAATGACCTAATTAGACAATGTGGAGTTGTTTTGCTTCCATAATTACTTTGCCTGACAGAATAAAGGCTGTTTTACACTAAGAAAATTATCACTCCTCCTAGGATATTTTGTGAAGAAATATTTAAAAAATCAGTTATCTCATAGTAGCCTGTGTTTACCTGACTACATACATGCCCCCGTAAAAATTAAGTGGGTGAAGCATTACTGCTGGCGTTCACATTTTCTATTTGCCACACACAAAAATTATGGTTACAAGAAAGAGAGATTAATGTGCAGTACGGTATATGAAAGCTCACTGTGAAATGGGACATTCTCCCAAGTGTTTTACAAAGCTGAAGTGAACCTTTGCTGTCATTAAGTTTGCATGAATAACTGTTTAATTTAGGTCCCTGGGAAAATTAAACCAGGTAAGTTGTTTTCATCTGAGATTTTAGTAGATGTGCTTTTGTTTTGTCCATTATCAATTTGATTAGTAAAAAAGTACAAACCAGTCCAGTTAAATTAGAATTCTTCCAAAGATTTGATGACTTTACTATACCTCATTTAATTTCCCTTCTTCGTTTTTTCTCACCACTCTCCCACTGTACACATCTATAATACTTTCAATCAGAATTTGCTGCAGGGTTGTTAAGGAGATGATGAAACTAATATGTGGTAAATGCTTTGTGATTCTAAATCAATAAAAAGTAAAGGCGAGTACAGGTAAGAACCTCCGTGATTTCTGATTATGGACACCAGAGGCATTTTGATATTTCAAACATGTCAGACAACTTTCTGAGGATATATCCCTTTAAAGTGATATAGTATTATATTGTAAAATGTTCAAAATGTGCGTTATTTATTCCCCATATGAACTCTCTGGATATAACTTATCTTCAGATTTTGATGGGTCACTCTGTCATTATAAATTGAAAAAAAAAGTCAGAAGAGCACGACATTGTGTTAAGTTTAAACATCAAGAATGCAAAATAAAAATTTTTATATTTTTTATATTCCAGATATTGCACATAGCTAGAAAGTTTCAGAATTCTACACATACACACAAATGTTTTCATAAATAAAGTTTGATTATATTTGAAAGCTAGAAATGGTTTTGAAAAACAAAGGCATTAGAATGTTTTTGTATGAACTATCATGGTCAGCATCAAGGCATGTGTGTTAGACCTCTAAACTAGCTAAAACATTTTAAATGTAGTATACACCTTTGTCTCACTTTGATTCCTCAACTTCAGATTAAAATTGTCAAAGTAAAAAAAGGAAAAAGACATACCAAGAAAATAAAAACAGTAATTACAGCAACAAAGAGAGTTATTCTTCAGAAATTCCAAATAAACAAAGTAGACATTAAATAATGTCACTTATCTGATTCTGATTCCCCACTGGGATAAAAAGAAAGGCACTACATTTATGTTTTAGGTCATTGATCCCTTCTTATCTTACCATAATTTCCTTGGACAGTATGTCTAAAGCCTTTAGGCATTCCAACGAAATTTCAGACAGACTGCTTTTGAACACAGATCTCTTAATAATTTACTAATACTCCAATGCCTTGCTCAAATTCCATCTCAGGTTAGTTTAATTAAAGACGGGTTTTTAAGCACTTACTGTATGTACAGCCCTATAGTAGTTCTATCTGTGAAATAAAACTGATTGACAAAGTTTACGGCATTTCAAGAGCTCACAATTATGTTTGGAAATAAAGAAATAGATGATTATATAATTTACATAGAAGGCAGACTTGTAGAGGTAAAATTAAATATATAAACAGGTGTGATTAGACTTGAGTGGGACAGAGTATTTATCCCTAGTAGAACTGGAAGATAATTTTTGGAGTTGATGGTATCCGAGGTGAGCCTTCAAGGTTGAGTAGGTTTCAGAAGTGTGAAGACAGAGAAAGGGAAACCTTCCAGTGAAAGTCTGGACTGGCTGAGTGTGGGACATCTTTGGATATACGTGAATTTTCTTTGTCATTGCTCTATAAACACTTATTGGCTAGGGATTGGGACTATCGTGAAGGAATAATCTCAAGATTATCATTCATTATTGATTCACTATGAGGAGGAAGTAAGGAGCGTCAAGAGTGTGAAATGTAGTACTTAAAAACAACGCCATTACCGCAGAGCAGTTTACGGGAAGATGGTGAAGTTAGTATTAGCAGTATTGAGAGAAGTGAAGGTGGGGGAATTCCACACAGATACTTGAGGTGTCCTTCTGGTGCTCTGTAGCCAGATTAGGCAGAAGATGTTAATTTGGAAATGCATATTATACATGTAATAACTGAACTACAGCAGGAGGTAGCTCTCAGGAGAAGAATATTTAAAGAGGAAGACAGAAGAGAGGCTGATTTTTAGACAAGACTCACTGTAAGGGCCAGGAAGAGCCTGGGGAGAGGGTTAAAACATCCCTGTGGTCTCATGGGAGACTAGCTGAAGGAAAAATCACACAGAATCATAAGTAATATACTCTCAAGTTACACCAAGAAGAGGGCTGAGATCTCAAGGACACAATAAATACGGGAAATGCCTTGGGATTTAGTGATCAGCTGGAAATCAGGGGACTTTGAGAATGCAATATTGATCAAGAATGCTGAAAAGCAGAATACAGAAATTAGGAAGAGAATAGTGTTAGAGTAGAAAGCTCTCTCGGAGGAGTTTTGTTTTAAAAGAAAGGCAGGATTTAAAAAGATGGCAGCAGAAATGAGTGATTTTTAAAAAATCTTTGGTGATGTATATAATTTTTAACGGCAAAGAAGAAGAAATCTGTGTAGAGACTAAAACTCTGAAAATCCTCAATTGTGCCCAGTGTAAGGACTGAGAAAGTAATGTGGTTCAGGAAAGGGAATGCATTTTATTCCAAAGTTCCCCTTTTGGCACCTGTTTGTATGTCTTCTCATTCTCCACCACTCCCTAATCCAAATACTACCATTCACCCTAGTTCAGCAAAACTGACTATGTTCTCAAATGAACTACTAGACAGAGCCACCAAAAAGCACAAAAGAAGGAGCTTTGGAAGGAAAGTAAAGCTACCTATGCAAGAACAAAAGAGAAGAAATAGGGACAGACAGTAAAAAATGAAAGAGAAATTATGAACCTAATAACTCAATTTTCTTGGTAGAGAAAGGGTGCAAAAAGTCAGGGATGTAATAGGGGAAAATCTTAAATGGTAGAAAACTGAGTAAATTATCTTGGATATCTAAAAAAGAGACTGGGTTGATGTCTGTGCATCAATAAATGCCTTATAGAAAGCAGAGGTGTTTTTTTTTAATTGCCCTTTGTGAGTGGGTAGCCTGCAGGACACATTTTAACCTATTTTACTTTTATTCAAAAAATACCTATTTTACTTTTATTCAAATGTCAGGCACTTGCATAGCCTTTGAGAAGTCAAAAATGAAGTAAACAGCTTTGGTCTCAAAAAAACATATAATTTTACCTAAAGTCAGCTTCAGCTCAGAGGATAAAAAATAATCAGCTAGTAGAGAGGGTATTAATCATAATAATGATTAATCTACTAATCATTAATAGAGTTAAGCTTCTGGCTTTCCTGCTACATGCTTACTAAATAAAAGACTCAAATCTGATGTGGTCCTCCAAAATTACGTTATATGTGGCTTATCATAGATGATAAGGTGTGCCTTTCTAATGCTTGTTGTATAGAAAAATGCATATCTTGCTTCAAGTAAATGCCAACACTTAATTGCATATGACTCTTTAGCCAATAAGAATTTAGTTCAGATTTATTTATTCTGTTTTCAATATTTCTGTGACATAATTTGTCAATCTACTCATAGCTTTCTGGCTGGTTTTCTTGATTCTTTTTTTGATTTTTAAAGTATGTACTCCCAAATAGTAATGTACTTCCAAATTAGGGAAGATGCTAAACGATAAATAAACTTCCAGCAGCATACAGAATTCTTATCTGGCAGTATGCCCAGTAATACCAAATGAAGTTCAGGGGATAAAGTTCTCAGAAGGCAATTAGGTTTTTTTTTTCCCTTTAAATTCTTGAAGAAAAGTTTTCCAGTGGGAAGTGAAGAGAGGCAAAAAAAAAAATTACTCTTCTTTGAAAACTTAAAGGTAGTAAGGTAGAATCCCAACAAACCAATAATAGGCAGTTGAACAACATGGATTTGAACTGCATGGGTCCACTAATATGTGCCTTTTTTTCAACAAATATATTGGAAAATATTTTAGAGATTTGCAACAATTAAAAAAAAGCATTTTCTTTTCTCTAGCTTATTTTATTTTAGGGATACAATATATAATACATATAGCATACATTCATGTGTTAGTCAACTGTTCATATTGGTAAGGCTTCTGGTCAACAGTAGGCTATTTTTTTACTAGTTAAGTTTTTTGGGGTCAAAAGCTATATGTAGATTTTCAACTACAGTCAGGGTTGGTGCCACCGACCCCTATGTCTACTATACTTATCACTTAGTTGAGGGTCTTTGTAGAAAAAGATTAATTTGTGAATTTCCTAATATTTTAATATACTAGGAACCAACAGGCCCTTATTTATCAATAGTTAGAGAGTTGCAGGTTTTTAAGTTTTTTAGTATATTATTTATGTCTTAGTATCAGCAAGATCTTTTCAACTAGACTTAGGACCACTTAATGAAGAAACGATTTTTTCTGTGCCTATCTAGCCTACAAATGATTGAAGTGTTTCTTTAGACAATGAAATTATGTTTGGATATTCCTAAATAATTAAAGTATTGTTTGTACAATATGAGAAGATGGCTGAACTGGTGGGCAGGACAAAGGTTGTTAGATATATGAGGTTACTGGCATGCTTAAAAAGGAAACAAAAATGGAAACCAAAATTCATGAGATGCAGTGAAAGCAATTCCAACAGGAAGCTCATAGCAATACAAGCCTACCCCAAGAAACAAGAAAAGTCTCAGTCTAACTTTATACCTCAAGGACCTAGAAAAATAACAAAGGAATTCCAAAGCTAGTAGAAAGAAGGAAATAAAGATTAGAGCAGAAATGAATGAAATAGAGACTAAAGACACAAGAGAAAATAAATCAATGAAATGAGCTAGTTCTTTGAAAAAATAAGCAAAATTGATAAACCTTCAGCTAAGCTCAGAAAAAAACAGAGGATACAAATTAATAAAATCAGAAATGAAAGAGAGGTTACAGCTGATAACACAGAAATACAAAGGATCATAAGAGACTTCTATGAAAAATTATATGCCTACAAATTGGACAACCTATAGAAATGGATAAATTTCCAGAAATGTACAACCTACCAAGACTGAATCATGATGAAATAGAAATTCTAAACATACCAATTAGTAGCAAGAAGATTGAATCAGTAATCAAAATCCTCCCCACAAAAAAAAGTCAAGGACCAGGTAATTTTACTGGTAAATTCTAACAAACATTTAAAGAAGAATGAATATCAATTCTCAAACTCTTCCATAAAATAGAACAGGTAGGAACTCTTTCAAACACCTTTTGCAAGGCCAGCATTACCTTGATACCAAAATCAGATGAGGTTGCAACAAAAAAAGAAAATGACAGACCAATATCCCTGATGAACATAGATGCTAAAATCCTCAGCAAAATACTGTTAGGAAATTGGTGCAACACTACATTAAAAGGATCATACACCATGGTCTAGTAGGATGTATTCCAAGAATTCAAGTATAGTGCAACATCCACAAGTCAGTCAATGAGATACCACTTTAACAAAATGAAGGATAAAAATTGTATGAACATCTCAATAGTTGAAGAAAAAGCATTTAACAAAATTCAACAAAATTCTTATCCATTTATGATAAAAACTCTTTACAAAGCAGGGGTAGAGGGAGAATGTATTTCAACATAATAAAAAACATCTGTGACATGCCCTAGCTAAATTTATACTCAACAGTGAAAAGAAGAAGCTTTTAATCTAATATCAGAAAAAAGACAAAGATGTTCATTCTATTCACTTTAATTATAGTTTTGAAACTCCTAGCCAGAGAGATTAGATTTAAAAAATAAATAAAAGTCATCCAAATCAGAAAGGTAGAAATGAAATTGTCACTATTTGTAGATGACATGGTATTATACACAGAATACTCTAAAGACTCAAAAAACTGCTAGCACTAATAATTGAAGTCAGTGAAGTGGCAGGATACAAAATCAATATGCAAAAATCTATTGCACTTTTTTATAATAATATGAACTATAAGAAAGAGAAATTAAGAAAATAATCCCATTTATGATTACATCAAACAAATAAAATACCTAGGATTAAATTTAACCAAGGAGATGAAAGGCCTGTATGTGGAAAAACTGCAAGACATTAATGAAAGAAATTGAAGAAGACAGAAATAAGTGGAAATATATTCTGTGCTCATGGATTAGAAGAATTACTATTGTTAAAATATCCATACTATCCAAAGTAATCTATAGATTCAGTGCAATCCCTATCAAAGTTCCAATGACATTTTTCAAAGAAATAGAACAAACAGTAGAAAAATTTGTATGTAAACACTAAAGACCCCAAATAGCCAGAGCAATTGTGAGAAAGAAAAACAAAGCTGGAGGCATTAGGCTCCCTGATTTCAAGCAATACTACAAAGTTATAGTAATTAAAACAAAATGGCATTGGCATAAAAACAGATACATAGATCAATGGAACAGAATAGAGAGCCCAGAAATAAACCCATGCATGTATATGGTCAATTAATTTACAACAAATGAGCCAAAAATATACACTGGGGTAAGGACAGTCTCTTCAATAGATGGCACTGGGAAAATTGGGTAACCATGTGAAACCCTTCCACTATTTTCACATATACAAAAGTTAAAATGGATTAAAGACTTGAATGTAAGACTTAAACCACAAAACTAAAAGAAGACAAAGGTGGTAAGGACCTTGACTTAGATAGTGGGGATGATTTTTTGAGTCTGACACCAAAAACAAAAGCAACAAAAGCAAAAATAAACAAGTGGGACTACATAAAATTAAAGCATTTCTGCACAGGAAAAGAAATGATCAATGAAATGAAAAGGCAACCTACTGAATAGGAGAAAATAATTGTAAATCATATATCTGAAAAGGGGTTAATAGCCAGAATATATAAAGAACTCATAGAACTCAATAGCAAAAAAAAAAAAAAAAACAATATAATTAAAAGGCAGAGGATCTGAATAGACATATTTCTAAAGAAAACATACAGATTGCCAACAGGTATATGAAAAGATGCTCAGCATCATTAATCATCAAGGAAATGCAAATCAAAACCATAATGAGATTTCACCTCACATCTGTTAGAATGGCTGCTATCCAAAACACAAGAAATAAGTATTGATGAGGATGTGGAGAAAAGGCAGCCCTTGTGTACTGTTGGTGGGAATGTAAAGTGGTGCAACCATTACAGAAAACAGTAGGGAGTTTCTTCAAAAAATCAACAATGGAACTACAACTTGTTGGTAGTGTTACTTTTTCTGCAATGGTTTTTACTTACATTTCCTTCTTTTCCCTTTTCCATATAATCTAACAACTGTTACAACTGGTTTAGAAAATTGTTCCAATAATTGCACTTTTTGGCAACTCTCCAAGGAATTTTTTTTTTTTGGTCATGATGTGAAATTTTTGAATTTTGTTTGTATGAACAGGGACCACATGCCAAATTTTTGTCTGGGCCCTACACATTTTAAGAGTGACCTTGTCATTTCATGCAGTACTATCAGGCAAGGTTGTTTAATACTAATAATGCTTCTTTAATAATGTCTATTTAATACTTAAGGACCCTCTTATTTTAGAGACTGTGGACATCATTCACATGATGTGTGTACTGCCTTATGCTTGCTTTTGTTAAGTCAGAACCTTCTGGCACATTATATGAAACAAGGCAAACATAGGTATTTCATACCTATCTTGTCCATTAAATCCTCCTTTAGGTGTTTTACATTTCACGTGTTGGTCAGATCTATACTGTTGAGCAATCTTTTACCTTCTTCCTCCATTCTGTGAAATTGCTCTTATCTAGTTTAGTGTTATATCTTTAATTTGCATTGACAATGTTATAAGACTCAGGGTAGAAGCTTTCTCTGGGTACGCGTATTTTTTTAAATGTCCACAACATCCACAATATTGAGAAGATGGAAAGACATTTCTCCTTGTCTTTGTTCAGAGAGAGAAGAACGGTGTTTCCCTTTAACAGCTGAACCTGGTGGTTTATTACTTCTCTTCTCTGGTCTCTCCCCAGTAGATGCCAGTAGCAAATTCTTCACTCCCTAGTTGTCATAATGAAAAATATCTCCAGACATTGTCAGGTGTCCCCTGGAATAAGAAATGCTCTAGTTGAGAACCACTGTGATTACAGCTTCATCTCTGCCATGCATATAGAAGGCAGTCAATATGTATTTGCTGACTAATTTTAACATTTTATATAGAAAAATGCTTCTTTAAGAAAGAGCTTTCAAGCTCTGAGGTTCCATCTTTAAGTTTGTGAAGCAGCAATTTTAAAAGAGCATATTCATTCATTGTGAGGTAGTTTACTCACAGTACAATCATATTCTAGAAAACTAGAAGAAGAAAATGCATTTTTTCCACATTTAAGCATGCAGGTTGTTCAGAGGAGCAGCCTGAATGTGACAGTGTCCATACAGTGGTTGCACAGAACATGTGTTTTCTGGTGAAACTGATGGATGACCTTGAGTAAGTCATCCTTTTTTCAAGGCTCTCTGTTAAAGTGCATTGATAAATAGGAATCAAACCAGTCCACAGAAATAAAAGGGAAAATTGCCACTGGCACTTAGCTTCCTCCACCCTGGTTTATAGATTAGTAGACATGTTGTTTAATACTATTGAATGACCCTCTTATCTTGGGGACTGTGGACATCATTCACATGACACATGCACTGCCTTATGTTTGTTTTTGCCAAATCAGAACCTTCTGGTACATGATATGAAACAAAACAAAGAAATGAAATAAGTAGCTGTGGATGACAGGTGTTTATCTGCAGGAGCTGTAAATAGCTTAAGCAGTAGTCAAATTTACTAAGAGTACAAAAGCATGTCTTGGAAGAAATAAAAATACTTAACATTTTAAACCACAGACAGTGGATTTTTGCCTTTGCAGCTTTTATTGTATTCTTTTTAAAAAGATATCTTGGAGTAAACATTAAGAAAATTAATTTTTCCAAGCATTTTACATTTAAGTTCCATAAATACAGGCATTCTAGAAAGCTCACAGCTTTAAAGTTTGCCTTCTACTTGCTAGACTTAAAAGAAGAAAGGTATGCTACCTTTATTACTGTTTATTTTATCTTTGAATTGCCATACCTGACAAAGGGAAATAAGTTTTATTTCATTCTGGGTGATTTTAAGCAATCTCTGGGCATAAAGATCTTGTTCGTCATTAATTGTGAAAACATACTTAAAAAGGAAAATTTGGGGGCAGGGGGCTTAAATTTTTACTCATAAACTGATGAAAAAGCTACTGATTTTTTTTTATAATGTTTCACTTTGGAGAATGAAAGTTGCCTAGCGGTTCTGTTCTTGATTGTCTTGTTTTGTGTAGAGTATAGGCATTGCATAAAATTAAGTAAATCTGAGGAACTGCTGCTAATAATTACAAAGCAATGTCCTGGAACAACATTAAAGATGTAAGTGAACTGAAATTATCTCAAAAGTCATAAAAATGAAGCTTCTTGTCATGTTTGATTTTTCCAGAACAGAGGGGTTTTGTTTTTTGTTTTGTATTTGTGGTGATGCTTATGCAATGGCCAGTTCCTGGAAAAATGAGTGTTACAAGCTAAAGCTTGTTCTTATTGGAAATCTGCAGGTTATCAAACTTGACTCAAAATTGTTTGCTTGCTGTATTCTGTGGCCCTATGCTTAAATACTTCTTGGTGACAACTGACATTTGGCTCTCTACAGCAATTTCCATTTTAAAGTTTTGTAACCATGTTCTTCACAAATCATTTTAACCCCTACTCTACAGGAAGTTGTTCACACAGCATCAGTGATGCATACTTAAAAGAGCAATTAAGACAAACAAAATGTTTGGGAGGAAAAAAACACAAAACTCTCAGAAGGAGATGGTCGATGAGACCAACAGATGGAGTAGAAATTTCAAAAGTAAACCAGCATGATCAGCTAGGAAGATAAAGAAGTGTAAACATAAATGCTAATTCTCACAGGATTGGGAGCAGAGGAATGGAAAGAAGCTATCAAAGATGATGCAGAAGAGACCCAAGGGGAAAGAAAAAAAAACAAATTTGTGAAGCAATATAAGGATACAACCATTGCAGTCATGCTAAGAAGGCTAGAAACATACCTAAAAGCTCTTGGATTCTGGGCATTATGATTTGGGGGTTTGGCATGCTTTGCACCCAGAATTACTCTCATTATCCCTAGCTAGGATTATGGTGACTTGCTGCCATAATTTATTGACAGTTGTCTTCCAGAACTTCAAAATTATAGTGGTATGATGCACATTTTTTATATTTTTTGGCCTTTGTGTGATTTTTTAAAAATAAGCCAGTGCACCAAGTAAGTTTGTGAAATCTAATCCTAGAACAATTTTGTTTCCTTTTTAATGTAGAAGAATAGTATGACTTCAAATAAGTTTTGCTACACAGTATAATTACAGCAGTCAGCTTTATTGCATGCTAATTATGGCAACCCAATACATAGTAAGTTTTTATTAAATTTTCCTAAAATGAATGAAAACATGTTAGAACTAGTGAAGTTAGAGTTTAATTTATAAAGGTAATTTTTGCTGAACCAGGGTGTCTTGAAGAAATTTCTATTAATCCACAATAAAATTTAGCAACCCCCTAGAATTTAGTGAGATTTTTTTAAGGCATAAATAATAGGGCCAAAAAAGCTTGCTTTTTAAAATTTATGATATTCTTCTGCCTTTGAACTTCTCTATTTCAGAGCATACAGATAAGTTGAGATCCCCTCATTTTAATGACTGTGAGTTATATTATAGGCTAGTATTATATTACTTGAACTGTAAACTGACATTACAATATGAGGATAATTTGTCATGTTGGTATTAATAAAGAAGGTAGAATTTCAATAGAGTTGACCCTTGAACAATGCAGGGGTTAGAGGTACTGACCCCACACACAGTAACAAATTGGCACATAAAATGACTCCCCAGAAACTTAACTACTTTCACCTATTGCTGACCAGAAGCCTTATGGATAACAGAAACAGTCCATTAACACATATTTTGGATGTTATTTGTATTTATATATATATACTGTATTCTTACTGTAAAGTAAGCTAGAGAAGGGAAAATGTTGTTAAGAATATCATCAGAAGAGAAAATACAGGACTATATGGTATTTATTGGAAAAAAAATACATGTATAAGGGGACCTCTGCTGTTCAAACTCATGTTGTTCAAGGGCCACTTGTATACACTTTCCCGTCCGGAATATGCATCCTCTCATCTTCAAAGCCAGTGTGAGTCCCCCCTTCCTCCTCCCCTCCTCCTTTCCCTTTGCTCTCATGACAGGGACTTTTTAAGCGCAGGAGTGATGGTGCCTCATGAAGCACAGAAATCTGAAATTTGCATAAAGACTTTAATAGAACGTAAAACACATTATATGTGACCAGGCTTTTCACTATTTTTTGCCATTTATTTGGCTTAAAACCAATGGAACAAACTGAACTTGGCATTGCTATTTCTGTGCAAAAAGAAGAAAAATATATAATTTTTACTATTTCTTATGTTTTGGTCTTGGCACTGTGGCTTTTGTTTATGGAAAAAGACAGGGGAGGAAAGTGCATTATTTTAACTTCACATGATAAGTAATCATACCAAACTGAAATTTCCTTAAAAAGCATTTGTTCTTTTTTCCCTTATTATTACAATGTAGACTGCTACTAATTCAGTGCAAACTTGAAAAAAGAAATAATGTTAGTATCTTTTTAAAATAACATTATAGGTTTAAATGCATCACTAAGATTACATGGTATGTGATTATATTTATCATATATATAAAATATATGGTCTATTAAAATTCAACTAGTTTCTGTGCCTATGCATGAATAAGGGAAACCTTTTATTATGGATATTATTCTCCCCTGATAAATTCTTATAAAAATTATATTTATTTTGCTTTCAGTAAAATGATAGCTCACAGATATTATTAAGCTTCCTTGTAAGTGCTTTATGAACATAAACTACTTTAAAACATTAGCTATTTTTATCTGGAGTGGATTTCTACCGAATACTAAATAAAGAAAAATAGGAATATAAGTAATATCTCTGGCAGTCGTGAGAGTTTTCATGCAATATAGGAAGTAAACAATTTTCCCAGAATGGACAATGTACTATACATGTTTTGTGCATAGCTAGAATATATTAGATACTATGTTACATTAAATATCAAATAGTTAAAGCCTTTTTCTCTTTTTTCTGTATTATAAAGTATTTCAAACATGCAGTGAAGTACAGTGAACAATATACAAAAAACATGTACTCACCACTTAGATTTAAATACTAACATGCTGTATTTCACTTACATTTTTTCTTGATTGACAATTGCTTAGAAATATTTTTACTAAACTTTTTCATAATGTTTTAGTTAAATTTATTTCACTATTTGACTATGTGGGAAGTTACAGAGTATGGAAAAAATTAGTTTGCAAAATAATTAGAGAATATGAAAAGGAATATGGAAGAGACTAGTTTTTCAAGGGGATAAGGAAGATGCATTTTGTTTGTTTCTTAAGCATAGTACATTGATAAATATATGTACAGTAATATCTGCTGTAATACCATTTTGCAGTAGGCTGATGTTTAACCACTATATTAATAAATATACATCCAGAAATGGGTTAACATAAATACATGAGTAAAGTCATAAGCATGCCCTGTATTAAAAGTAATAAAATCATTATCTCTTTGGAAATGCTAATAAAAGAATACAATAAATTTTTTTATCATTGACTATTCTATTCTATATAGGTTGGCTTTGTTAGCCAGATTTGACATTTTTTTAAATCATATTTTAAAAATCATATATTTTAAAATAACCAGATCAACCTCTTAAAATCAACTCTATGTAAAACAACTCTGAAATTGGAAACTGATATTATTATCTGTTGCTATAATGTTTTTTCTGAAAGTACTAACTTTCTATGCAAAGTATGTAAATGCTTAGTGGTTGTTTTAACAGCTTAAAAGAGAAAGACGTTTTACATACTTTTATTTTAAAAGTTTTAACCATTTATATGGGAGTTGGATTATAGGTAGTATACTCGCCTTTTCTTTAAGAACCTTCTAAGTGTTGTCATAGTTGAATGTACTATAAACGTTTTTGTAGAGCAAAATAAAAAAACTAAAATAAGAATTGTAAAACCCATTAAGACGTCACCCTGTTTAGCATTTTTGTCGATGACTCATCCAAAAAATTGTGCACTTGCATTTTGACATTAAAAACTAGGATAGGTAGCTAATTGTGAATGACAGTGTAAGGATATAGAGAGTGTATTGTCATTAAGTTCGTTAAGATACTAAACTAATAAGATTAAATGGAAGGAGAGGAAATAAAATTTGCACTTAATTGTTTTTGTGAAATTCCAGTATGGAAAGTGCCTGCCTGTTTGTTCATAAACGGACAAAAAGGAAGCCTTAAAGACCTGGGTTGATTGACTTCAAGCTCAGCGTCCTATGGTGTTTCTAACAGCAAGTGCACCCTTGGGCTTCATTGGCAGTAGTAGTTATGGCAAACAGAGCAGAAGGATTAATTTAATAAATATGCCCTGGTCACATGACACAGTTTTGTGTGTGATTCTGAATGTCGGATTTCAAGGGCATCGAAAAGCTGATGCACATACACAGAAGATTGTCCTTAGGAACAATGTGGGAAAAAAGTATGCATTCTTGAGTTAACAGAAGTGTCAGGATATAGAAGGGGAATAGTTTTGTTTTTGTTTTGTTTTTTTCTTTTTTTCTCTTTGTAGTTCTATAAGGTACTATCTGTACAAATGGATACAGCAAAAGTGCAGTCAGATTTTGCTTGAAATATGAGGAAGACATTTCTGGCAATTCAAATTGCATTAGAAATAAAGTAATGGTTTTTCTGAATATGAAGTTGTTTAAATGGTTGTTATATAGAAAATTTTTTATTAGGGTAGATGTGCTAACTTCTTAAAAGTGTGCTTCCTGGGTATTTCTGAATAGTTCATGACACTAAAATCTCAATCTCCTAAATTAATGTGCCTCAAGAGAAGAGTGCTGTAATTGTGTTCTTCATTTGTGGAAATTTCTAAATCTAGGCAACACATAAGTTTTAAACTCAGATTAAGACTGTATTCTATACAGGGAAGAATTGTCACTTCCCCTTGGGGAGCAATTCTAAAGCAGCCATTTTTGTGATTAGTAATATCTGTTCAGTATTATCTAGGAAACTTATCAGAGATTCTGATTGATAGATAAGATTTTAGATGGAGCTGGGAAATCTTCCTTTTAAGAACTTCCTGAGGTGATGTGAAGAGAGCACACGTCATTATACCATTGACTTAAGGCAGAGGAAATGGCTGGTGAATATATTTCAGTGCCCAAAATAATCTTTGTCTTATTCCTGCCTGAATTCTAGAATTAGAGCTATATTTTTTTTACTACTCCTTGCTAGGTCATCTATAAATTATTAGGAGCTTACTTTTTTATTGATATATCATTTATTCAATAGTATGAATGAAGCATAATAAGCATAATGCTTGATGATGAAGATCTAAGGACAAAGAAAGGAAGGGACTTAGTACTGGAGTTGACAGGTAAACAACATTGAGGATTGATGCCCACTTCTACCAAATTCTGGCACCAGGACAATAATTTACACAACTCCAAGGAAAGCTTTCACAGTTTAATCTATGTAAGTGATGCCCCCTGGAGTTGTGCAGTGTGCAACATACACAGCTGCACACATGGCCCTATTTAGCCCTTTAAATCTACATTACACTCATAGCAGAATGACTATTCTAAAACCTAAACATGATTGTGTCACTCTGATGAACTCTCAGGAAAGGACACAAGACCTATTATTTTCTGACTTCTAGCTTTCTACTAACATCTTCCTTCTCTCTCCAAAACAGATCAAATTTCTTGTCCTTCAGATGGTATCATGTTACTTCACTCTCCTCTGCTTTTACAAGTGTGTTTTCTCTGCCTGTAATAAATACGTTTTCCTTTTTTTTGTCTCCTTAATTTCTTCTTTAATACAATTGAGACATTGAGAACCAACTCTTATTTAAGCATTAACTATGCTCCCATAACATATTGTCATCCATCATGAATGTATCATAGACCTTAGAATACTGTGCAAAATCTCCCACCAGACTAAAGCTGTGCATGTTCAGGAACCATGTCAGTTTGAATCTCCCATAGTGACTACCACACAGAGGTTGTTCAAGAAATGTTGAATCAATGAATGAGTGATTGGGACAAACAGCATGACATCTGAGCACCCAGAACTTTTATTTAACTCACTTCACCATTTGGCTGTGGTGTGACTTTGCTTTAATCTGACGATAACTGGAGTTCCTACAGGATTCAGGAAAGCATATTTTGAAGAAATGAAAATTGTTCTAACAGAGTCTAAAGTATTAAAAATATCTTATTACCAATTATACGTGGTGACAATATTTACCAAATTGTAGAGCTACTACTGGTGAAAGGTCTAAATAAACCTCTTGTTCTTTAAAGATTTCAGAAGAACTTATATTCGAGGAGAATTGAAAAACTTTTAAAAACAAGAAATCCAGAAAGTAATGGAAATCAAGTTTATGATAACTTGTTCAACTTACTTCTTAAGTATTTTATTAGTTTAATTGTAATGTTAATTTTTAACAGAAATATGCCGTAGCTTCCCAGCCAAAATTCTAGAACGATTTTTAAATGTTACAAAACTTAGAATGTTAAATAGATCTTTCTATTAGCTTAAAAGTCTTCACTAAACTACCAAATAAAAACCTACTCTTTCCAAACTCAAAAATAAAAGGTTAAAGTTTTATGAAATTTTATAACCTTTATCCAGTACCAAATCTACATTTACATGAAGATTAACAATGTCCTTTCTTCTGCATTTTTCCACGTTTTTCCTTCTGCATTGATTGCATACTTAGAGTTTTTAAGGCTTTATGTTAAAAGTTATGGCAGAACATAAAAATATATAATATCTTGTCACCACAGCAGGGAGTAATAAATATCTGTTGAAAGAATAGCTGTTTGCATAGACAAATCATTTATATATACAAGATATGCAAGTAATTTTAGTGTTTCAAATAAGACTATTTATTCACCTCCATGACCGCTGAACTCCAATTCTGTAGTTCAAGCATATATTTCATGGCTTTACCTAGAAGTTATCTTTATAAGGTATATGAAATAACAAAATCAGAAATGTCAATATGTAATATCTTTCTCCCACATTATTTTGAGTGGTACTAATCAGTGATTACCAGTCAAAATGTGATCATGCATCTCTAACATTGAACTTTCCAAGTTTGGGTTTTGATTCATCTTGAATTAATATGCCAAAGAAGAGATTCCTGGTGCCTTTTCTTCTCATTGATTTTGATTGTAATTTTTCCCATTGCTCCTGTACCAACAGATCAAAGATTTTAAATAAAATATTAAACATATATCTTTAGTTAACCACAGGAAAAAGAAACTAACATTCATTGAACGTTTTGTTTTATTTTTTTTTGCAAGATATTGCACTAGGTATATTATTCACATAATTTATTTTAATCTATAAAACAATTCTGGAAGGCTGATAATAATTCACTTTTCAACTAAGGTGTTTTGAGTATCTCCTGTGGGTGGGTACAGTGCAAGGGGTGAGCAGTTCAATGGAAAGAGAACAAATTTTGCCCCTCAGGAAGCTCATTGTGTAGAGGTTTGGATAACATTACACATTTACAAATGAAAAGACAGGGAAATCCCTTATATGACTCAGAGCTAGAAAGAGGTAAGGTTGTATTCAAACTCATGTCTGTCTGAAATCTGTCATCCTGCTTTTGATTCTACTATGCTATTTTACCTCTCCGCAAGGTACATTTAATATCTGATTTATCCTGAGGCCTTCAAAACACTACCAGATAAGGTACAAATTCGTTTCTTTATTCAGTTGGTTTTTTGATACCATTGCTAATTACCATCTTTTAAAATAGATAAGTTTTCACAATTCATTGAGTAAAAATGACTTTAATTAGAAAAGTAAGCCCTGTATTGTGATGGAGGTTAAAAATTTAGAGTCTCAGAAATTTAAATATCTGCCAGGTCAATTTTTGAGTAGTGGGTTTTCCGAATAGCCTTGTAAATGTGCAGAAAATAAACATTTTAGAATTGCTTTTCTGACAAAAAAGACATGGTGGTTTCAGCCAACAGAAATACACCACTGCCTTTTCTGCTGCCAAGCCTGCCTTACATAAATTAGATTTTTTTATGTACAATGCGTGAAGTTCTTCAAACCTGTGAAGCTCTCTAACCTTCCCGCTTTACCACGTAGGCAGCAGGGCTGTTAAGGAGGTTAGTTTATTTATGATGGAGTAGAAATTACCTCTGAATGTGAACTTTGGAAGACCTCTAAAAGCACTGCACCACTTTAAACAGCAGCAGCCCACTGAGGTAAAATTTACTACACCTCCTCATCTTAAAGCCGAACATCTGTCAAAGCAAAAGGTTATAATTAAGTTTCCTTGGAATTTCGTGGAACTACAAATTTTAGAGTGTAGTCCTGTGGAATTCCACACTAACTGAAATGAAAGACAGACTGGTGTGGTGCTGAAGAGAATGATCTTTGAGGTAGTAAAGATCTCAACTCCACCATTAAACACATATGCCACCGTGATGTAGTATTTAACCTCTGGAAGTCATGATTTTCTCATCTGGAAAATGAGGTAATATTTACTTGGTAGGGTTGTTCTGTGGATACAATACACCGTAGAGCATTAATCAAGAGTATCTGGAATAGAGTAAACACGCTTATTTAACCGTAGCTTACATCCTCGTAGCCATCATCTGCCACCACTATGCCCATCCCGACCAGCCCACCTCCTCCTCCGCCATCTGCTGCCATTTATGCACTATATATGGCACAAAGGAGCAAGGTCTTTGCTCCCACCTTGAATTTCCAGACCATGCGCTACTCATTTTCCCATGGGCCACAGAGAACCAACTTATAGTCACCTGTATTGAAAGGTCCCAAGTACATTAATTGGTAGCATTTTTTTTTTCTTTTTCCCAAAGACACCATGGTATCTAACAGTCATCTTTGGCAAAGACAGCTTATGCTACCTTCCAAACTCTCCACTGAAAAGATGATCAGCCTGAACTTACTGTCACATAGTTGTTTTGATATATGAGAAATGGCATCATAACTGAGCTCCAAAATGGAAATATCTTCCTTCCAATTCCTTCGTTCCATTTCTATAAATGTCACTGAACATACTATTTATTGAGTTACCTCTGATTACATAGGTAAGACAAATTATCTGTCTCACTTGGAATGCCTGCTTCTCAAGTAATTTATGAGAATGAATGTAATATCATCCATAAAGTATTTCTCAGGCATTTTCAATGAGAATACTAATTTTTATGTCCTACACTTTGCAAAACAAATTTAGACTAAGTTGTCTTCATTAAAATTGGTTTTTAATTTTTTTAATTAATGTTCTTTTCACTTGGCATCAAGCAAAAGGTGAACTTACATTAAGTAAATTTCAGCTTCTTTAATAGTTATCAAATAATTTTGTTAGGGCTAATATATTATTTAAGATTAAGCTATAACATTAATGAAGATTAAGCTGTTAAAAGTTATGATTAAAAGCAGAAGAAAATAAAACTCCGATTATATAATTACTACAAAATGAAGTTTAACCTTAGAAGGAATTTATGACAGCCCTACAAGCTGGTTTTGATGTACACCGTGGGTATTAGCTGATTACCAGGCAACTTCAAAAGTCCACCGATGCTCTACAGTACTTGTAATAATGTGGCCTTATAGATGGGGGAGTGTTTGGGAATCTTTTGTATAGATAGGTCACACACACGCGCACACACACACACACACACACACACACACAGTAATATACAGTTTATTACATCATTTAATATATAACAATTTATATATGTACGTATAATTGAGTGTGTGTGTATATATATATATATAGTTCAATGTGTAACATCTTTCAGATTGCTTGGGGTGATCAATAGACTTCCATCCACGTGTAAAGACTTCTGCTTCACTCTGGATTCTATAAGGTCATAAATTTCTGTTAAAATTGGCAGTTTATACAATTTCCACTCTGAGGCTATTTCTTTCTTTCACTCTCCTATCTTTCCTAAGCCCTAACTACAAATTATAACCTTAAATTTTTTTCTTTAGTTTCTCATACACATGCTGATTGAAGAGAAGGGTTTTTTTTTTAATGTACAACTAAATTCAAATATGTAAAACTAAGAAAAATTAGGTCAGCATTGGCATATAACCACAAGTCAAAGAATTTATACCTGGAAATGGTTGCCACGCCTTAATTTGAACTTTATATTGCACTAATCTGTTAACTGAATGTTACCAAGCGCATTGGTTGAATTCAGCATTACTGGTCTTTGAGTTTTCTTTTTGTGGTTTTGTAGGAAAATGTTACCTTACCATTGTGAAACAAGGGATCTGAGAACAAAATGAGCCTCAAATATTAGTCTCCAATAGTTGAATAATGAGAAATGTTTCATATTTTATCATTTGTATATTGCCTGCTGAATGTTATACTAGCAGGAAATAGCAAAACTGACTAAAAATAAAGAAGTAACCATCCTGAAATAACAGTACTACATACAAACTAATTAAAAACAAGTGCTGAGTAGTCTGGCAGAAGCATTAAGATTACTGGAAAACAGGAAATAAGGATTGCCTCAGTCTTACATAATATGGAAGGACAAAATTCTCTACTAGCAAGAAAGAGAAGAAGGACTGACTCTTTGAGCATTAAGCAGCCAGTTACCAATGGAAATGAGTTTAGAAAGGCAGTCTCCATTTTTAAGGATGCTCAGTTTGTGGGCATTCACAAAAATACAAGTGGTCTAAAAGAAAACAATTTCTTGTCATTTACCTAAGACATTTACAAGGAAAATACTGTATATTCTTTCTTGGCCAAGCGTTGCACACACAGATGGACTTTCTCAGATTTCAAACAGAGCATGTCCAACTGTTAGAATACAAGGTGCAGCAACCCAGAAAGAGTATACCATGGAATTATACACAGGAGTAAAAGTAAAAGATAAATTAATAAGAATTGAATTAATATATGCTTTCTAGTTTCTACTTTTAGATCTTCAAGTTTCAGAGCCAATGTAAAGTTGAGATTAGTTATTTGTAGTTTTGTTAGGCTTCTTTCACATTTCCATTATAGCACACAGCTATACAGTATTCCTGTAAGTGTGCATTTAGAGAACATTCTTTGAGTATTTTGTGTTAAATGCTGTAAATGTGTTAAATGCTATTTATTGAGTTACCTCTGATTACATAGGTAAGACAAATTATCTGTCTCACTTGGAATGCCTGCTTCTCAAGTAATTTATGAGGATGAATGTAATATCATCCATAAAGTATTTCTCAGGCATTTTCAATGAGAATACTAATTTTTATGTCCTACACTTTGCAAAACAAATTTAGACTAAGTTGTCTTCATTAAAATTGGTTTTTAATTTTTTTAATTAATGTTCTTTTCACTTGGCATCAAGTGAAAATTATTAGCTAAGCATGAGTCTTGCACACCTGAAAAACATAAAAGAGCTATATATCATGTACCAATTCATTAAACATGCAGCACTGTGTCTCTGCTGCATGGCAGACACTGTGTGGGGCATTATAAATGGAAACACAAAAACAAAACTGCCCTGTTCTTAGTCTAAGGGATGGAACATCCACAATGCAGTGTGGCTGATACTGTGTTGACAGCATGCTCTAAGAATGATAGGAGCCTGTTAGAAAGATACATGAGATAGGGAATGCCTAGTAGGAAGGAGAGATCACATTTGAGTTGACTCTTTAAAGTTGATTAGGAATAGGAAGGTCTATTAGTTGATTAGACCATAGGTCTAATAGTTGATTAGACCAAGGAAGAGGTGTGGAGGACTTCCCAGACAAGATATAAAAGCTTAGCAGAATAGTCAAACAGTAAAACAGGGCCGAGAGTGCTGGTTAGGAAAAGGCTTGAGACAAAGACATCCTGAAGAGTCCTTATATTTTGAGATGATACTTTCCTAGAGCTTCTGAAGACATTTGACTGGAACTAACCCAATCAGATCTGCAATTTAGGAAGATTATTCTGATAGCAACATAGATAGAACATAGATTGGTCAACACTTTTAAAAGTCATTCTGGTAGCACTTGGGTCATAGATGAAGTGAAGGTAAGACATTTGGGGCGAAAGACAAGTGAGGACACTATGACAGGAATACAGATAAAACACAAGCTGGACCAAGGGTGGCAGAGATTGAGAGGAAGGATGTGCCATGTCCTGTGCTGAGGCTCTCTTCCAGAACCTCCTCTAAATTAGATACTCCCCTCCTCATATGTCATCATCACTTAACTACCACAGCCTTTATGTTTACTATAATTTTTAATAATTTTTTACTTATCCACTTATCTCTCTCCTAGATGATAACCTGTAACTGGATTGAACCCATGTATGCTTTGTTCACAGTTGTGTTGCCAATGCCTAGAGAAATACCTGGCACATAGTAGATGCTTGATAAATATTTATCAATATATATAAAGAACAGGCAAATGATAATCCTTTTTCTTTTTGAGACAATGAGGTATATGGCATAATCAATCATTGAAATAGGAATACAGGAAGGGTAGCAAACTTTGGGGGAAATATGAGTGAAACTTGAAGCCTGTAGAGATGGTTTCACTTAGAAGTCATCACCATCATTCAGGAGGCAGTTGAACATATAACTGTGAAATTCATGAGAAAAGGCCAGACTAGAGATATAGATTTGGAAATTATGAACTGAACCAGGTGAGGTTGGTAAATGGAGTGAGGAGAATAAAGAGATGGCATCTTTCAATACAACCCAGAGTAAATGAATTGCATCAGAAGTCCTTTCGAGGAGAAAAGTATTAAATCTTGCCGTGGTATCCATAGTAGCAGGAACAAGGACCACCCACACTATCCATGCAGTGCTCAAACAAGGAATCAAGAAAAGGTTCCCGATTTTAAGGAGCTAGCTAGGGCAGAGTGACATGAGTAGACACAGAACTGTGGTGCTTTGGGAGCCCAGGGGACAGGCTGGCATGGTGGAGCAGCATCACAGTGCATGGGATCCCTGTGTGTCAGGAGTGTTGGGAAGTGATGAAAGGATGGGTCAGGTAGAAAACTACTGGGACACATCTTGTTGGCCTGCTAGGAATTTGCAATTCAGCCAGTAGGTAGGGTAATAGAGAATCAGTAAAAGATTTTAAGGAAGGAAGATGAGCTACCTTAAGCACCCCCTCCTCCCACAGTGCCCTTGAACTCTGTACTTTTTTGGATCAGGGCATTTTCAGGTTCATGGGTATTTTACACACCTTCCACAAGACTGGGAATCAGGACCTGACCTGGGATCCTACCTGGCTTAGCCCTTCACTTAATACCATGCTTTTGGACCAGTTAGATAACTGTTTTATGTTCCAGCTTTGTTGATTTAAAAAAATCATAAATTTGGCTGCATTATCTCTAAAATCCCTTCTTGCTTTAAAATTTTGTGGTTGTGTTATGTGCTGTAGAAATGGAATTTGACATACACTGGATATGTGCTGTCCTTTTATTTATCAAAAATGGGAAAAAAGTCTTTGATTCCTTTTATAATTAAGAGAAAGCTATTGAAAAAGGTAAAGACAAACAAAACGGTTTCCAGAAAATGGGATAAAAGTAGAGATGTGAAGTTAGAAACAAAGTAGTAGCAAATGTAGGTTTGAAAAATTTTATTTGAGTGAGAGAGGAGCTGTTGAAAGAGAATTCCACCCATCTTATTACCTGTTCTAGGGAGAAACTAGATAGCCAAGGGTTAATGGTGTCAGAAGAAATTCTTGACGGTTGCTTGTGCATTAGATTTCACTTCCTCTCTCCAAAGAAGTACAAGGCAAGAATTAGTCTAAATGTATTCCCCAAGGGAGACTTCGAAAATAAGTGGTATTACTTATGCTTTTTACTTTTAATTCAAGGACAGGGTCAATCAGGATAGACAAGCTGGTGCTTCAAATATCAAGCAGATCTTGACTCTCAAAACCATGAGATGTATTTCTGTCTGCAGCATATGTTGTTCCCCAGGCTTTGGCCTGGGCCTCCATTTGTATTATCCTCATTTCAAGACAGAATTGGTAGGGCAGCTGCCATCACAGACATTGTGCCAGTCACATCCAGAGTGAGGAAGGTGTCATTTTGGCCATTAAACCCCACATCCCAAAAGAAGCACACATCACTTCTGCTCATAACTCATTGGCCGTAATGAGCACCATGGCCCCACCTAACCACAGAGGAATCAGGCAGTTGTAATCTCCATGTGTCTAGAAGAGAGGGGAGTTAGAAATATTGCACCACCCCATTAGTTTGCCTTTCTGTCTTCACTGGATAAGAAAAAATGATTCTCCCCAAAGGAAGAAAAATGCACTTAGCTCTCCTTCTCAAGGGAGACAAGAAGTTCCACCCAGTCAATGTTCACATGACTCAGGAGGGAGTTGCTCATTTTCCCAGGGCTGCCATAACAAAGTACACAAGTTCAGTGGCTTAAACAAAAGAAATGTATAGTCTCACAATCCTGGAGGCTAGAAGGCTGAGAATAAGATGTCAACAGGGTTGTTTCCTCCTGAGAGAGCATCTGCCCTGTGCCCCTCCCTCACTTTTGGTGGTTTGCTAGCATCTTCGATGTCCCTTATCCGGTATGAACATTACCCCCATCTCTGCCTTGTCTTTACATGGCATTTTCCCTGTGTGCATGTCTGTTTCTAAATTCTCCCTTTTTGTAAGAACAGCAGTCATATTGTTTTAGGGCTGCCCTAAAGAACTCGTCTCCCAGTAATGTCACACTCTGGGGTACTGGGGATTCATACTTCAACATATGAATTTTGGGAGAACCGAACTGACCCTTAACAGAGTGTGATGTGCAGGAATTTCTGGATCAGGTTTGGGGGTAGCTCCTGTTGATCCAGGAAGGAAACCTCTAAAGGTAAAAGACAGGGTATCAGCCTTTCCATCTTCCCCCAACTAACACACACATGTACACACATACACACTCACATGCAGATAGAAAATGAACAGGATCAGCATAATAAACACTCACTGGAAAAGGAAGAAAGGAAATCATACAGCATCACTAATCTGAAGCAATTCCAAAATCTTACTGGGAAGCAATTTTGAGGTCCCTTATCCTGGGGTAGGATATATTTTGCTACCTGATTCTGCTTCCTGGGAGAAGACCCTGTGCACTGTTCTCTGGGTCCCTGAGTCCAACCTCAGTGGTTCCCCCAGATCTGATTACCCTCTGGGACCACCTGTAAAGTGGGCTTTGGGAAGCATGCCTTCCTTTGAGGGTGAGTACCTTTATTTGATCAGTTCCTACCAAGAGAATGTTAGGAATTGAACAGTTGTGTTCAGTACTGAAAATGGTTCTTTTAGTAGTATAATCCTCTAATAAACATAATTCCTTTTAAAATTGGTCCCATTCAGCTCTGTTTCCTCACTACATCTACAGTTGTTTTCTTGATATATGTCTTGGATTCGCTCTATCTGTCTGTCCTCTAGGCTGTATGCTTCTTGCTCCCAATTTGTATGCTGATAATATGAGACTGTCAGGCTTTGTCGGGAGATCCAAATAGATTTTTCATGAGAAAAGCATTTTTAATATCTTATCTCTGAGTTATTTCACCCTGCTGAAAGGCTGTATTGAGTACTGCCAGCATAATTTGATTTTACTCTAAGATGTCTCAATCCATTCAGAAGTCTTAACAGTGGGTAGACTGACCATAATCTTGATTAATCCTTAGCAATGCTCAGTTGTAATAGAAGGTTTTAGCTCAGTGTCCTTCTCAGTCTGTTCTTTGCCCTTTGAGAATGGGAAGTAGTTGCTGCTTCTCTATTATTGGCCCTTTCTATTCCCTCTTCTTCTTTGCAAATAACAAGAATTTTTACTGAGCCCATATGCTTCTTGTCCTACCTTGTCAATACAGCTCACAGTCCTCAGCCCCTGGTGCTCACATCCTGTTTTCCCATCTCTCTGCTAGAGCTACACATTCATTAAGTCCATCATCACCCTTCTCAGTTACTGGAGGTAACGGTGTTACCCTATGCTCCTTCTCTGCCACACATGGACTGCCTCTTTCCAGAGCCTAATGGCAGGTTCCTCACCACCTGCCATCAAGGTCCCTAACCCACTGCTCCTAATTAGTGATTTTTTACAGCAACATCCCTCTTCTGCATGCCAGGTTCATAATGGATTTTTATTATGTAGTCAGCCAGTGTGTATACAGTGATTCAGAGTTGCACCTTAGGTGATGCTCCGTGACAAATCAAAGTGAGGATCTTAGACTCAGTTTATTGTGCTGAGAAAGCAACTGTAGAGCCAAGGGGAGTGGAATGGGCGAAGGCATCTCTAATGGGAAGAAAACACCTACTTAAAAGGGTGGCTTAGAGTTGATTTATATGTTAAGGAAATTGCAAAAGCTTTAAGAAACACCTTACTTTTTGGGCTGGAGAAAAGAGGCCATGCACTGAAGAAGTTTCTGCTCAATGAAATCAAGCTCACTGCACCCATAGTTTATTTACCATGTAGTAAGCCACCTCTTGGGGGCTTCTGTGCCAGTTTTAATGAACTCATGACTTGGGGGTGGGGGGTTGTGGGGAGGGAGCAAGAGCTGCTGAGTAATTCCTAGAGTTCAAAGACATGACTCCTTTCCTTAAAACTTAGAATTTGGATTAAAAAATATTAAGGCGTACATAAAAGTTAAAACAGAATATAACACTCTAGCAGTCTAAGATTGACTATAGTGAGTAGAAGTTAGAGAAGAGAAAAATCAGTATAGGCTCAAGTCTTCAGGATAATTTCACAGAAGCTGGTGGCTTTCGAGCATGAATAGAAGATGGTTGCGGTGGGAAAAGAGAAAGGCTCATTTCAGAATTCAGTGCTGTAAACCACAGTGGTGGTATTAAAAATATTCCGAAGTCCAAAAGCCTTTAGTCAATTTATTGCTGTGATCATAGTAATCAATGAACCTGTGTGGATGTTGACAGGCAAGGGCCTTCTGATTCTTTTCTGTTTTCTATCTCTGTTGGTTAAATTACTGCAAATTATATTTTGCTGTTTACTTTTTGTGACACGAAGAGCAATAGTGTGTGCTGAGTTAGAGGAATAAATGCCCAGCCTAGTATTTAAGTAATCTCCCCCCGCCCGTCTTCCCACGCTCACACATTTCTTTCCTGACAAACATGCAGATATGCAACCATTTCCTAAAAGTGACAGCTGATGGTACAAATTAACTTCCTGAATCTGGTTCTGTCATTTTCAAAATGACTGTAGCACATAAAAGATAGTGGTGAAATATGAATAATCAATGGAAAGGAAAATGGCATACCCTTGTGCTGCTTTCGGAAGCAAATGGAGGGTTCCACTCTCAAGAAAATTATAGCTTCTAGGTTTGTTTATTACTGAGATTTTCAAACAGCCTTCCTTACAATGAACTAATTTGAGCTTGGGGAAAAAATAGCAGAAGACAGCTCTTTCTAAATTTTCTTTTGCAATTATGAAAGACACTCAGAATATTGGACTTCCTCGCCAGCAGAATAAAGGCAAACTAGAAATAGTTGATCACCATGACAAACATTAATTTAGGCAGAATAGCAGGTAAAAACTGAATACCGCATTGGATGCTTATTGCTCAGGACGTTCAGACTTTTGCGATTTTGAGGTAAAATTCTCGTTTTAGTTTTGTTTGTTTTGCTAAAGGGTCATCAAGCAACAAGTGACTATTTAATACTAAAACAGGTCATTGTCTGAGAAAGCTATGAAGAATGAGGGAGAATATGCTTCATAGCTTGAAATCAAATATGTCTTTGCCACCTCACCTATTCCCTTTTCCACTCATGTTGAAGTTTATTGCTAAACCAGTTAAATAAACATATCCATGGACATTGCAAACAGAGCAACATAATAGAGCTTGCAATTTTTTTCTTCCTTTGGAATTGAGCATGTAATATATATATGTACATATTTCCAAGTGTAAAACCTATAGGGAAATTATGAAATAGCAAAATTTTTTAAATTGGGCACAGATACAGATTCATTGATTAATAAGATGAAGGGAAGCACCTTTCAAAGATTTAGTTTTACATCCTAAAAATGTATATTTGTTATTATTTTGAAAGATTTTTAAATCTTTCATGCTCTTAGCAAGTCAAATCTCTGTTCTCTGATTCAGAAACTTCAAAAGACACATTTTTACAAAAAGGCATTGTCTTCCTAATTAAGACCTAACAGAGATATCCATCCATGATCTATTGCTTAAAAGTGGATATAAAAGAAAATGATTTTGATGGAAAGAATTAGAGTCACTTTGTAAATAATACATTCTGAGGAATTATTATTATTAAGTTATATTTTAAAATATATCAGAATACTGAAAGAATAAAATTATAGTGACTCAAATATGTGTATTTGTATAGTAAATTATTAAACCTATAATGGTTTTCACCATTGATCCATGGTACAAGCTAGAATCTGAAGCAACAGCCATTACAAATGCACATATTGATTTTTGTAGCAATATATTTGGGACTGTAGCCTTTTTTCATCTGTAGCCTTTTTTCAGTTTTGTGTTTGCTCTTGTCTATCAGGAAGTGCAAATAATTTTTCTAAAGTGACCCTTGATTGCACTTGAAGACAAGTACACTGTTGCAGAGTGAAGTTCATGGTGGAATATAGGGTGAATAAATAAAAGGAGGTATATTTAGAAGTCATATTCTCCCACAATCTTAATCTGTGGAGGGAAAAATATAATTTTTAGTGACCACTAAAACTGAACTATTCTTGAGAAACTGCTCCCTATGCAGCTCTTGAATTCTGCAGAGCATTCATAATTACAGTTTTATTTCCTGATCCTTAATCCCATCCCATTGTCTGGAAATCGGTTTTCACCTGTAACACATCCAAATTCTATCGAGTCAAGGCCCCTGCCAGAATGGTGGCATTACCTTCCCACCTCCAAAAGGACTTGAATTCTGAAATACTCCCCTTTCCCGTACTGTGCCTCTTGGTGTAAATTCTTGAATATATAACTATATATATCTTTCTATCTTCCACATTTTCTGTAGTTTCAATAAATACAGTTGTGTATTAGTAGGGCACAAAGTAAAAGTATGTAATTTTTCCAGGGATTTCTAGATATCCCCAAGAAGTTGTTTTATTAGCCTTACTTTAATTCCTATGGGCATTTTCATTAGTAATGAGAGGATTGATAAGAATCTCTTTAAGTGGGATCTCAGAAAGGAGACAGTATAGAGGATAATGGTTAAAAGGGCACAACAGTGGGGTCAGAGACTGCCTGGGATCAAATCCTGGCCCCATCACTTAAGACATGTGTGCCCTGGGGCAAATTATTTAAACTTTATGGACTCATCTGTAAAATATGTATGATGTGTTTTTTTTCTAGCAGATATATTTTTATTTTTATTTTTTATTGACGTGTGTGCAATAAAGTGCACAGATCTTAATGGACAGCTCAATGAATAAAAATATGTTAGCACCTACTTGCCAGAGTCATATGAGGACTAAATGACATAATCTATATTAAAAATAAAAAAGTATTTAGACTACTCCCTGGTGTAAGATCAGCCCTCAATAAGTGCTAATTTTAATTTCCTACTATTGTTTTTGTATCCCCTTTTTTGTTGATCAATGAAAATTATTTTAAGAAGCTACTAATGTTACTGCAAAAAACAAGGTTCATTTTTATAGTCAACAAATAGCAGGAGAAACCACAATTAGTGGCAGATATGTATTAATTTCTAATATAATAAAGAACAAGAGAGATGCTTCATTTCTGTGAGGAACTATTGAGTAAAGAGGTTTGGCTGATGATATCAGAACAAGAACTGATTGATGAGGGTTGATCTCAGCTGAGGTTCAGCAAAGTCTTCTAATAATCACGGCCTCCTGGCAGGAAAAGGCGCTACTTTGTAAACCAGGGGAGTCCTTGTTGCTTTCAACAAAAAAGAGTCTAAAGACTGGTTGGTCTTGTTTATAGGGTCACACACATGGGCAGTGTCCCTTGTCAGAAGCCTGACCCTCCATTTTTCAGGTGCAGAAATTCGTTTTTGTGAGGCAATTTAGAGTCAAACTGAAACAATAACTCATTGGAGACTTACCTGTGAGGGGGGTAAAAATGTTATCCACTCAAAACTGAATCATTGTTTTATCAGGAACTTACAAATTTTGGTCCTTTGCTCAGGAGATGCTAGGTGTAATACAGGACACAACTGAGAATCCCCACTTGTTGGTTGGAGGGCAGAGAACATAAAATTATTACAATGTGAACGTGACACTCCTTAAGTTTCTTTATCTCTGGAATGTTTTCCCCTCTGTACGGTTTAGCAGCATCCTTCCCCAGCGTCAGAACCTGCTATCTCACTTTGACAGGCTTTACACATATTGGTTATTCCTTGGTAGGGACCAGTGTCCCTACCTTGATGTAGAATGTTGGGCTCTTGATTAAAATATTCCTTGTTGTGTAACTGTTGTGTAAGTTCTATTGTCCTTTCTTACACTGCAATCCTAGGACTAACTCCCAACATCCTTACTATGAATGTGCAGTGTTTTATGTGGACTCAAACTCAACTTGTTCATAAACAAATTAAGGCCTGTTCTGTCAAATGGATCTAAAGCATGCCATTAAAATTCTAAATATCTTTCTTTTCTGGTGATTTTCATCTTTGGTGTCCTTGTTTTCTTTCCCCTAAAAACATGTTAATTTTTAAACATGTTTCTGGACAGTATTAGAGTGTTCTCTTGGTTTCTCTGTTATCTCATTACAAGAAAAATAGTCCTCACTTAAAGGCACTTATGATTAACTAAGGTACTCAGAACATTCTTTGCTTCTTTGTTTTATTGAATACTTTCTAGAAAGTATGTTAGGCCCTTTTCGGGGCCTAAGAAGTATGTTAAAAGCTTAAAAGTGCATATATCTACTAATAGTTCCCTGATCTCATTCTTTCTCCATTTGCTAAAATGATATTTTCCTTTGCGTGATTCTGCCAGGGCCTCCTGTATTTCATATTTTCTATCCCTAAACCAATATACACAACTCATAAAAAAACAGCAGTTACCAAGAGACAGGTGGTTTTGAAAAATTTGCTTGGTTTATACGTTTAGTGAAGACATTGCCTCTAAATCAGCAGCTGCTAATGGCCTTTTGTTCCAGGGAGCTCTTGGGAGTCCAGGTGAAATTCTGGAATTGAGGCATAGTTTCAGCTCAGCCCTGAGTTGGTATTTTCCAAATGTGTCTTGCAGAAATTTTTATCTTATGCCTTAATGGATGTATTCACAGACTTTTCAAGATTCACCTCAACTTTACCACTAGGGTATCCATTTATTTGCCTTCTTCTTCCCATTCCCACTTCTGCCTTAAACAGAACATAAGGTATTAAATATCTTAAAAAGCCACAGTGTCGCCATACCTGCATTCCACTCTGCCACCACCATTTTCCAGCTGAGGGTCCTTTCATAATTCACAAAATCTCTCTGCATCTGATTTCTTGCATATAAACAGTAATCACAATTCCCACTTATCAGGTTTTTGTTGACTATTAAATACGATAATGTGTGAAAATGCCTAGCATGCTACTAGGCACATAATCAATGTTCAGTAAGCCCAGCTCTTTCTCTTTAGCCAAAGAAGTTGATTTTTTTAATTCCTTCTCCCCCACCCCCACCTTCAGTAATGTCAGTTCAGTTTTGACTTCGGTTGCTGCCTTTCCTTCTCTATTTCCTTGCTGGGTTTGTCTTGCCTTTTCTTTTTTTCCTTTCTTTTATTCCTTCCATAACCATCAGTTGAACACTTACTAATGCCATACCGAGGACACAAAGGTGAAAAATACTGTCCCTGCCTTACTGGAGTTCACTGTTCCCTGGAATATGGTTGTGCACCATCAGATGTAGAAATTAAAATGAGTTTGTGCACAGGACATTTTCAAAGCAGAGCAGACATGGGTCAGCAAAAGCCTCCTGGATGTGAGGAATCGCTGAGCTACACTTTGAAGGAGTGGAGGAAGTCTTGACAAGGAGACACATCTTCTGTGTGTAGAGGAAACGTGATCCAGAGCACGCGAGAGCCCAAATATTTCATAAAGCCTCAAGTAGTTCATAAGAAGAAAGAGAATGGCCAGAGCTGAGGTGAAATGGGGGGGAGAGGAGAGCTCTCATGCCGGGCGTCAGTCTGAATATGCCACCTCCTCTTTAGAGTTAGTGGGAGCACATTTTCAAGTTATACAGCCCTCCCCTTATTTCTCACCTAATTCCAACGGCACACGTGTCCATTACTAACTTCACTCTTTCTGCCGGTGCGACTATATCATATTCCTCAAATGAGTTGGACCAGGATAAAAAGTTTAATAGATAAAAGGGAGCTATTGACAAAAAGTTCAGCCTAGGAGCAACACTGTGGTATCTGTACTTTAACATCACTCACCTAATTTCTGTGATGAATGGGTTTTCATGAGAAATTATAATTGGGAAATTACGGTGTTAAAAGGTCTTTTCAATACTGGAATGTTTAAGATTTTTCCTTTTTTTTTTAAGTGAAAAAGCAAAACTTTTAGGAAATGTAAAGGATTAGTTCTACAGCAATGTGTTCAAGCAATACCAAGACTGTTTAATCTTATTTAATAGACTTATCATTAATTTAATGTATAGAATTCTTTTTCAGAAATATTTTTCACCGGATAATGGTCTGATGAGGTAATAGGTACCAGTGATATAGATAAAATTATAGGATCTCATTCAAATGTGTGTTCTTTTACTTGGAGAAGTAATCCATTCAGAGACTGAACAGGGGCTGGTTAGTTGGCTTTTCACGAGGCCGTTTCACCCTTTACTCCTTAACGGTGCTTGCTCATTCCTAGGAACAGACTAGTTATTGTGAGTATTCAGCTTCTCCTTTGCAAATAAAAAAGGCCATAGTAATCAATAACAACTTAAAATTGTATGCCCTTTTATGTAATGTGCAAATATTAGGGTTATTTTTTTTTTTAAGTTAGGACTTCTAGAAAGGATTTTTGTTGGATGGTGTTTCTTCTGTAATTCTATTTCTCTGATAGGGGGTACAAACATGCAAGTGACCTGTTTGTTTCTGGTTCAGTGGTTGAAAAATGTTGTTTTTCATGCAGTATGTCTAGGGCGAAATAGTTTGATAACTATATCATATGATGTCAATATTGAAGAAAAAGCTGTCCATCTAAGTTTCCCGTGAACTGTTGAAAGACGTATGTGTGATGTGTAAGTTCCAAAGCCCATGCATTCCGCCTGGGGCTGTAGACTTGTTCTCAGTGTAACACTGGTTGTTTACTTACAATGATCAAAGAGAGCATATGCCGAATCAGAAGTCAGATTAATAGTTTTCTTTAACACCTCTAGTCTCAGAATAAAGGTACTTCAATCCTAAAACACAAATAGAAAAGGCTTTAAAATTGCTCGTTAATGTGATGGTACATAACCTGTACCTGGAACTTGGAGAGCTGGGGCCAAATGCTACGGCTACTCTCATGCAAAAGCTGTTTCTTCAAATGAGCAGACGAGAAATAGAGAAAATCTTTTTTAAAAGCTACTTTGCTCCTGTCCTTCTCCACAACTGAGAGTCGGAGCTTTCTGCCAGGGAGGAGGGGAGAGCGGAGTTGGGGGTGGAGGGCAATGAGGAAGAAGGCCTTGGGGGCAGTTGTTTTTCTCTGCCTGCTGACGTCAGCGGAATTGCCAGATGGCATTTGAATGTTTTGCAAAAAGACAGCAGCCTTTCATTACAGCTGTCACATGGGGTTTCATTCATTTGCATTCCCAGAAGTGGTCTAAAGCTTTCTCTAGCTGTGGGAGTCAGGAGGGCTCTGTACCTTCAGAGACCCAGAGGGCCTTTTGTAGGATGTTGTTACCTTAAGTGGCTCTGATAAGGGACACATGCTCAGAGGATGACATATTTCACTGTCAGTTCAGAGGGCCGTGAATACTAGCAGCTTCAATTAGGACCATAATGGGATCATTCAAAGATCTTCTGTCAGACGATCTTTTGTGGGTCCTGTCGGCCTTGGAAACACTCAGCAGCACCTGAAGGGACTAAACTGGCAGCAATGGGCTCTAGAGCAAAAGCACACATTCTGTCAATTGATTCCAGGACTGAAAATTAGCTCGTGCAATACAACAGCTTTGCACTTGCCGCCCTCTGTCACCCCACCATTTGGAGGGACAAGAAGAAAAGTGGAATTTTTTGGAAATCTGTGAGTCCCTATAGAGATGAAAGAAAGGACCTTTGCAGTACTGGGAGCAGTTCTCAGAAACTGACCCCTGGGCCCCGCTCGTGGGCCTGGCTCACCCCTCCTCCACATCCTAGGCTTTCTTAGTACCAGAAGTTTCCATGTTTTACTTTATGTTAAGTGCCTGGAATTTCTCAAATGTTTAATTCACTGCTTTATCAAGTGCATTCTCTTTTATAATGTGCCTATTTCTGGGATAGTTAATTGGGTGAATTGATTTCCACAGCCCCTTTGAGAAGGAAAAAGGATGAAGTATTTATACCTGAAAAAAGGATGAAGTACTTAATGCCAGAGAAAGTTCTTGTCATTGTTGCTAGAACTCCTATTACTCAGGGCAAATGATTTGATATTTTAAGACCGAGCTGAGCTGGGTTACCAAGGATGCTCTCTTCTTAACTCTTACCTGAGGTCAACGATGTGGTTTACTTCAGAGGCAGAAATTTTGATGCCAATACGTCGGTTGTGTATTGTGCTGAAATTAGAAGCATCTGGTATACCAAGGGAATTGCAGGCTGGAGACTAGAAAGGCTTAAAAATTAACTCTTTGTATTATGTATTACCTAGTTTCAGTCTTATACCAGTGATAATGGGGTACTTGCAGTGGGATTGATCATCTCAGTTTAGAGAAAAACCCTTTGCCATCTTGTCAGTGGCAGTACATGGCATAGGTGTTCAGATCACTGGCTTGAGTGACCATGGCATGTTCTCTGTGCCCTGTTATGCTGCCAGGGCACCAGTACAGTCACTCTTACCATTCCGTGATCTAAATGCACATACAGTTTCAGCCATGAAATATTTTCCGAATAGAAGCAGTAAGAGTGAAGTGCTGGGAAGTGTGTTCATCTCATTTTAATTTCACTTTCTGGTTCCTCTTCAGGGTTTCGGGAGATTTAGGAGGTGATGGTGAAGATTATGAAGGTTTCAAGCAGCACCTTTAAGTTTCCTTTACTCCCTCTCATCTGCAGCACATAGGGGGCACATGGAGGGGCACGTCAGTATCTTGAACTCGTGGTCAGTATCCAGATCTGAGAGGTGGCAGGGGGTCAGGAGCAAGGAACACCAAAGAGTACCTCCTAGGAGAAAGGCGTATCAAGAAACACTGTCCAAATGGGCAGGATCTTGGGAATGGGAATTAAGAAGAGACGGGGTATAAAAATAAATCGCCAACTGCCAACCCCAGCAACACCAAGGTGTTTTCCAGACCAAATCGAGATTAGAAATGTATTCATAAGTATGTATTTCACGCAGGGTATATTTGGGTGAAATCTCAAGAGTATGCAGGCCATGGTAGATTCGTTACATGTCATGTTCGTGTTTCCCCAAGAATAAACCCTGGGAAGCCTATGGTGTTAACAGCAGTGCCCTACTTTGTGTGGCCCACCTCCCTCTCCACTCTGAAAGCACAGAGCACTCGTGTCAGGCCTAAGTGTTTCCATCGTTGTGTTACAGTGATCATCATTTGGTGTCAATTATCTAACATGTTTAGGTTTGCCCGAACATTACCAGAATTAAAACATATGTTCCTGAATGTAACCCCACGTGACAGCCATTTTTGCCATATTACGCTTGCCCCCACCAGAGTCCTGAAATGGCTAGACCATGATTCATTATGTCTCAACTATAGAAAAATTATGTCTTGTTAATTTATCTCCTTTAATCATGAAACAAGTTTTTGATTTATTTTAATGTAGTAATATGGTATATTGCATACATTGGGTAGTGCTATAGTTCAAAGACAGTATAAAGCCATATTTAGATTTCACTCCGTTTTGAATAGAGTGTCATGACCAAGAATTGAATAATCCAATGTCGAGCTACCTTAGGGTCAGACCACTATCAATCTAATCTTTAATAACCCCATTTTTTTTCCAATCAGAAACAGTATAAAATTTTTTTAGGATCTGGTCTCCCAGTAAGTATGCTGTGTTCCAAAATGCAATTATATTTTACAAGGAAGTAGCCACAGGAGCATCTTTATCCTGACACACAGCTAGAACCTTCCCAGGCCTAAGGCACATGGCCAAGTTCTGTGCCTTGTTAGGGATCAGAGGCAGCAATGATGACAAGCTGCTCTGAGCTGAGTCCCATGAGTCTAGCTAAGGGGCAGGTAGAGGTGTTACTGTTTCCCTCAGACTCAAACACTGTGTACTAAGTTCACCCTGAGAGTCCAGGTTTCAAAGAACTTGTGCATTTTAATTTATCTCATGAGAGGTGAATGAGTAAACCAGAATATCAGTGTATTCATTTTTCTCGAGCAATATCATTGCCAAACAGATCATAGCACTCATGTTGGCTATTAAGTGTTTTGTTTGTGGAATAGGAAAGACTACTTGGGTAAATAAATCAGTGAATAAAAAATGAATTTATTAATTTGTGAAACATTGTTTAGGTACCTAATGGATCCCCTATACCATGATAAGTGCTGGAGACATTTACTGATTTAATTAAATACACAGTCTAGTGGGGAAGAAATATATGCAAATAAACCATTTCAACTTAAGGGTAATGACTGACATATAATTAGGGTGTCATAGGAGTGTGGATAAGGGGCACCCACCCTGGCTAGGGACAGAGTGGGGAGTTAGAAAAAGTGGTTTTGGAAGAGTTAAGTAGTAAGAGAATAGTAGGAATAAACCAAATTGAGGTGACGGTGAGAGATGCAGGGCAGGGCATGTTGCAGAAGTAACATTCGCCAAGGTATGTATGATTTAAAAAATAGCATGTAGGAAATAGCAATTAAGTGGCTTTGAAGCAATAAAAAAAGTGGAAAAGCATACTATATAGGAGGTAAAGGACTCAGTGATTAATGAGTTGGAGAAAGTAAGTATGGGGAGATAAAGGTCTCTGGCGTGATGATTTGGTGGAGGTGGAGGCACTGACTGGGATTCTGCAGTCAGGTAGGCAGATTGGGAGGGTTGGGTAAGGCAAGATGTGGGTGCTGGACTTTGGGGCGCCATGCTGCACATCTCCAGAAGTCCAGGTTCAGTACAAGGCCTTGGGCAGAGGTTTGGGCAGGGAGATGGTTTAGGTGCTGTGAGCTGGAAGAGGTGGTGTGCATCTCCTGAAAGTGTGAACAAATTAGAGTCCACAGAATGAGAATAGCAGGGGGCTAAGAGGTGAAACCTGGGGAATGGCTTTTGAACTGTTGAGGGCTGGGGAGGTGAGGGAGGAATTCCCGAAGAGACAGAAAAGAATGTTTAGAGAGAGAGGGAAAGAGCTATGGGAGCTGAAGGAAGAGAGGATTTTAGAAAATGACTGTGACCAATACTGTAAACTTATGAATAAGTCCGGTAATACAAGGACTGAAAAGTATCCTTTGACTTTGGCAAATAAGACCCACTGTAATAGCAAGAGCAATTACAGTCTTTAACCTGGAAGCCCAGCTCAGTGGATTCACATGGGAATGGAAAGTAAGAAAATGAAGACAGTATTAAGTGTTCTTAAAAAAACTGTGGTAGAGAAACTGGATGGTAGTTGACAAGGGTGTGGAGAACTCGGGGAAGAATATGGGATTAGAGAAGGATATTGGGTGTTCTAGCAAGGGGAGTCTAGAGTCTTTCTAAAAAGGTGGGCTTTCTAGGCTGAGGAGAAGACACTGTCATTACAGTATCAGAAGTGTGCTTAGGAAGTGTAATTTCAGAGTAAAGAGACTCACATGATCTTAACGGTTACTGTCACCTTGCCATCAGCTTAATGTGTCCTTGTCAATGTAAGAGCTCTATTTGCCAGCTTTTTTTGCAAGCTCTACTTGGCCAGTTCAGGGTATTTGATTTGCACTAAAACAAGCTCTTCCATTGCAGCCGCTCTTTCCTAATATTCCTTATTATTAGTAGTCAGCAAAAAATATTTACCACCATATAGTCTTCCTGACAAACATAATTTTCAATATGGCATTTTCCGTTTATGCCTAAATCTCAGCACAGTTGCTAGTATTTCTCCCAAGCAAAAAGGCAATCATTCACAATCTTGGGTGGGTTATATTGTGGAAACAGAGTGAGTCTTATCTCTTGAAAGATTTTATTTTAGAGGCTTGTTGTTTTTTTTTAACTTCTCAAATCCAAAGGAAGCAAGAGTATTGTTTCAAAGAGCATATGTATGATTACACTGGACAGCTCAAAAGATAGCATTTGTTTTAAGGAAGCAGAGGGAATGACTATGTATTTCCAGCATTATTTTTCTTTAAAGGTGTAAGTGATCAGCCTTTACTAAATGGAATTTAAACACTGTATATAGTCATATACTGCATACAGTATCAAACTACTGGTTTAGCCATAATCAAAGTCTGTCCACTCTTATTTTTTTCCTCCTATGTCCTAGTATTTTCAATAATGCAAATGTGCCATTATTACAAAGGAAGCCAGTCCTGATCATAAAGAAGACCCTGAAAATAAGCAGTGGGACATGTAGTCAAGGATTTATGAAAATCGGGGAGAGCACACAAAGCGAATTAGTACACTGTGCTTCCCTTTTCTTCCACACGCCCTATTCTATTCATTGCTCGTGGGACTGACTTCTGTGTTTGCCAGTCAGTTGAGTGCGTTTATTGCAGGCAGTCGCCCTAAGTAACTTGATACTCTGTAGGAGGTTGTGAGAACCTGAAGGGGATTTTGTTTGACTAGAAGATGAAGGCATACTTCAGACTGATTAGCATGTTGGAGATTTCTCCAAACTTTTGAGAACCATTTGTTAGAACAACATATTGTCTTAGAAGACAGAACTCATTTATTTAATAATTAAGTTTTTGAGATCTTGCAGTTTGCTGAGTACTCAGGTAGTAAAAATGAATGAAAATCATTCTTGCCCTCAAAGTCACAATCCAACAAGGAATTTAGTCACAAACAATTAGCAATAGCACAACATGATAGTAGATGTTGGCACAAAGTACTACAAAGGCTTTGAGGTTGGGATGATTAATGTGGTGTCAGTTTGGGAATGAAGCTAATATGGTTTTGTTTTAAAGTTGGATCTCGATCATGAATACCACTATACCAGAGAATTGAAGTACTAGGCAAGTCAAACCATAAGCCAAGGCATTGGATTGCAGTAGCGCATTTGAGGAGATAATCCAGGATAAGCTGGGGAGGAGAGACATTAGTAGGATATGTGGAAATGTACCTGGGAAAAAGGTGTTAAGGGTTAAGTTTTAAGACTTTTGAAGCCATGCCAACAAGTTGAATCTTGGTCTATAACTTTGGGAGACCATCAGAGAAAATAATAGAGCAGCATATTAATATCTCTGTATTGGGGAAAAAACAAGTTTGTGGTAAGAAAAACTGGAAAATCTGGAGCCATCCTCATGTGAAATAATGAGAGAAGGAATAAGGCAAGGACGGAAGAATGTTAAAGGAAGAAACAGTTGACAGGACTCTTCAGTAGGCATTTCAGATGCAGTGACCAATTTCATACTGGAGGTGAGATAGTAAAAAATATCAATTAAAAAAAATTTTTTGGTGAATGATTTTGTTGTTTGCCAAGATAAAAAATAAAGGAGGAAAAGAAGATGGAGATGGGAGGGTGGAGTCTGGAATAACCAGGCGGCATCTGAGTGGAGCTGCCCAGAGAGCAGCTAAGACCGCAGGTCTGATATCCAGAGAAATGCTTGGGGTTGCAGATCCGGAGTAGCGGGTATGCATTACAACACAGGGGAGAGCTGGGAGGGAAGGGCGTAGATTAGGGTGAGAAAAGAAAAGGGAGGAAGAAGCAGGGAAGAAGAACCAGCAAAGCCAACGAGTTCCTGCTCAGAGAGATGAGAGAAAGCCAGGCCAGGGCAGAGCCAAGCAACAGGAGAGAGAGAGGCTGCGGTGTTGGGCGGCAAACCAGGAATGCTGCCATTAGATATTTTAACTCAGGTATTTGCACTTGATAGAGAATATTTATCGGAGAGACGTAAATCAGACTGCCATGAATGGGAAATTAAATACCTCTAGAAATTGTATTAAGGGAGAAGAGCGCTCTCTTCCTAGGGGTTGAGTTGATTAGAATTCAAAAGGAAAGGGTAGTACCTTTGATGGGGTCAGAGAACAATTTTGTTACCAGGGGAAATCCTGGTATTCTTAGGTTGAGAGGAAGGATGGGGGAGAAAAAGAGAACAAGGGAAACACTAATTAAAGAAGAAATATGCTGTCTATGTTAGAAGGACGAGATTAAAAATACAGAGGTAGGGGATTACTACTAAAAAGAAGAGAATATTTCACTTATTTCACTGAAATAATAGGGATGAAATAAAGACTTATGAAATTCTATATAAAGCTAAATTACAATTTCCAGTAAATGATTGGATAAATTGTGTGTCTTTTCCATTAAGAACTGGGGATAAATTCATTTAAATTAATTGGGTACCTTTTTGCTAAGCATGGTTAAAATTGCTATGGGGGTAGAGAATGGTTGATGGTAAAGATACTATAGTAAGTTAAACTATTTGTCAAAAATATTGAAACCAGAGGAAAACAATTGGAGGCTATTTTTGGTGAGACGTCACTACATTAATTTTAGTGGTTAGTTTGCCATCAGAATCAGCATGAGGGGATTCATTGCTTTTATTCTGTTTTGATAATGATTTGCTTATTTGTTTCTATGAGATATTTTAATTAAGGTTCTACCATACTTCTATTCTCATCTTTTTTTATTAACGTATCATTGATAAACAATTTTATGAAGGTTTCACATGAGCAACATTGTGGTTACTACATTCACCCATATTATCAAGTCCCCCCCACATACGCCATTGCAATCACTGTCCATCAGCATAGTAAGATGCTATAGAGGCACTACTTGTCTTCTCTGCTATACTGCCCTCCCCACGACCCCTCTAAATTATGTTTGCTGATCATAATACCCTTAATCCCCTTATCCCTCCCTGCCCACCCGTCCTCCCTACCTCCTTTCCCTTTGGTAACCACTAGTCCCTTCTTGGAGACTGTGAGTCTGCTGCTATTTTGTTCCTTCAGTTTTGCTTTGTTATACTCCACAAATGAGTGAAATCATTTGGTACTTGTCTTTCTCTGTCTATTCTCAAATCTCTTTAAGATGAAATCAAACTAAAATGGACTAATGTGATAGCTAAAGAGGAATTCACTACCAGTTTCTCTCTAGATCCTTCTTCTTGATCCCAGAAAAAAAAGCCCACATTTTTAATCAGCAGTGTTCCCACATTTTTAATCAGCAGTGTTACTAATCTTAGAAGATTATTATGATCTTAAAATATCGTATCTGAAGTTATTTTCCTTTTTTGCATAGAGCTTTGTCTTAAAGATTCCATGCTGAATCTTGACAAATTGTTGGCCGTTTGTATTTCTTCAATATGCTATTATTGCTCTACTAATGGCATATGGAGGCATTGACTGAACTAACAATCATGTCTACAAGGAAGAAAACAGATCCATGACATAAATGCTAGTGACTCATCATTATGATCAAATGACTTATTTTCTTGCCTGATTTCCTTCTTTACTCAGCAACACATTGTTGCTAAACATGAGGAGTAGGTTATCATTTTGAAATGCTTCTCATGCAAAACCTTTATGGTCCTGCTGAACATCTGCCTATTAAATGTCTTGGTAAGCTACTGGGGTCTGTTGACCCAAAGGTAATCATATTTATTATCTGAATGTCTCATAACATTGTGAATATAATAAGATTATAACTGAAACCAGTTTCTTAAACTGAAGTAATTAGCCCAGACTTGTAGACAGATACATTATAAAATTTTATTTTCATTACCACCTAAAAGGAAAATAAAGACAGATGCTTTCCTATTGGTAACAGAAGTCTTCATAAAAGCTTACTTGTTTTTCCTTCTAGGACAAATAGTATAAGAGATCTGGCTTAAGTACAGGAAATAGAGAAAAAGACTAAATGGTATTTTTCTTGATGGAGAAATATTAATAGTGGGGTCCTGTCTAAAAGTTAGTTCTGGGAAGAGTCTAATTTAATTTTCAAAAAAAGATATGAAGGCAAAGAATACACCGTGAATTCTCAGAGTTTACTGGAGATGTTAGTAAGATCCTTTTGATTATGGAAACCTAAGTTAATAAAGATTAGTTGAAGGACGAGTTTGCAAAACTAACAGTGTGTAGCAAATAAGCAAAGATATTTCTGTCATAAAAGGTAAGTGACCATATGTAAGAACAGTTACCCAAAATACTGATGGGCAGTGTAGCATTGTGATTAATAGTGCAGGTCCAGGCTGCCTGGGTGAGAATTCTACCTCTGCCCCTTAACTATCTGTGTAATTTTGGGCAAAGTATTTAACCTTTTGTGCACTAGTTTCAAACTTTGAAAGTCATTCCCTTTCCAGTGTAATTTGCAGAGCTGTGTGTTGCCTTCTGGAAAAATCAAGAAATGATATTAGAAACTTTTAATATTTTACACAAATCTCTATGCGAAATTGTTCACAGGTAAGCTCACTTGACAAAATGCAGGCTCAAGTACTCTGAGAGGAAGCGAGCTTCAAGCTCCTGTTCTTTATGGGGGGAACAGGAAGCTGGGGAGCCATGAAACCCGTGTTTCAAAGGTGAGACTTCGGTGGTGGAGCTATGAGAGTTCAAATGGCTAAAGATGTTGAGGTTGAGGGAACTGCCAAAGAACCAGAGGCGTCTCTATTTGAGTGATGGGTTTCTTTGCAACCAGTCCCTCTCCCTTCTGCTATTCTTCCCTGGGGAACTGATTTTTTTTTTAATCCTACTTTGAGAAGAGGTATGGATGATAATGGTGACTCAGTTCAGGGCAACCATTTCAAAGTTTGTGTGGAAAAGAACTACATGGCCAGATGTAAGTGTTTTGAGACCTGCACTTTTGAGAACTTCTGTGGCACTCCTCATAACCAGATGCATTGGGTATCCATCTGCAGGGTTCCCCCACTTCCCTCTTTCACGTCTTCTGATTTATTTCAGCCCCCTGACCATCTTCCACTAGACTGCAAGCTGCTTGAGGGCAGCAGCTCAGATGCATTCATCTCCCTCAGCCTAGGGTATAGACAGTAGGTGTTGCTGAGGAGATGTTCAACTAATGTGTTGAGTAAGTGAGGCAGAAATGGATGTTTCCCAGTCCCTCCAGTTTCCCTCTTGGAATCGCACCATTGACAAAATGTTTCTGTCTTTAAAAGTATTCCATGTAATTGCAATTCTGTGCATTTGCAATGGAAAACAAAAACAATGCTCTCATACCTAATATCCAGTGGTTTTATAAATTTTTATGAACTAGCCTAGAGATTTCATCATTTATAGTGTTATTTCTCTAGAAAAATGCATTCAAGTTCCAAAATGATTGATGTGCAAATGTTTTGAAATTTGATGTATTTTTAAGTTTGAAAACCTTACTACTTAATTTAGGGTATCCTTGACTAGTTTTAGAAATTGGAATTTATTGAACTTGTAAAATACACTTACAAGGTATTTAAAGTTGGATTAAAACAATTTTGATCTGTTCACAGCATCTGCTCACCCCTCTGTTGTGGACATTGTAGAGGGCTAGTACCATGATATATCAAAAGAGAACACTTTCTGAGACAGTTGGTCATACCCAGTATGGACTTCAGGCACTCAAAAGTGACCCCTCCACATTTTATTTTGTGAGGGCAGGGCCCTTGAAGAGATTTCTGAAAGAGGGAACTGACAAAATACGGTGGACAGGGTAAAGACTACTACAAGAATAAGTACCTTGCATTTTTTTCATCTTGTCATCGAATCCGTTTACAATTGTAATTGGCTTGCTGAATGGTATTCTTCCTGTTCCCCTGCTGGTCATTCATGCTGCAGGAATCCTAGTTTTGCATTTATTGTTGTAGCAGTCTTGGTCACATCTGTGTTCTGCTGTGCCACACCTTGACCTTCCTCAAGCATTGTGCACTCTTTGATTACATTATTTTCCTTCTCAGACATCTTTCATCACTTAATTACCAACTGAGAGAATTAGAAAACTGTCTTTCATTCATTTGGGCATCTGAAATCTGGCCTCATATTTTCTTTTCAACCTTAATTTCCTCTAATAAAAAGCAGAAAGCATCCATGCCTGCGAGACTAGTCTCCTAATGAAACCCTGCATGTGTCTTTCTCGTGTAGACACCCCACCCAGCGTTCTGAACTCAGTTTTCCTCATGCTCTTGTGCTCAAGTCTCATATTCTGCATCTGTTCTTCCAACACACTAGGTCTCCGGTCCAGTTGTCCAGTCTTTTCTCCTATCTGGCACACCCCTCCTGTTTTCACTTCATTGCCTCTTCATGTAAAATTTCATGCCAAGTGACACTGGCAACATATTGGAGCCCATGGTCTCTAACTTCAGTTGGACCTTCGGTATTAGCTAAGAATCTAGCCAGCTCTTTCTTATTCTTCTTTCAAACCTTCATTCTCCGCTGTGCCTCTGACCTCCACATTGTCTACATCACTTTCTCAACAAGGGGCTCATGGCTAGTTTACACGTGAAATAAAAAACAAAGCTTAAGAACTCCAGCTTCTCACCCGCAAGGTTGCAAACACACTGCTTGCTCACTGTTGCCTTGGGAACGGTACCCTCTTTTGTGAAAAGAAATCCTCCCACCTTCTACTTCCTTCTCTTGGACCTTGATCTACTTATCACACTATTGTCTTTACTGCATTTTAAACTCACATTAGTGGGATTGCCCCTTCAACATTTATGCTTGTCCACTTGCTCACCAGCTCTTTTGAGCTTCTTTTCCCTCTGGATACTGACCTATCTCTATCTCCCATTGTAGACCTAGTTTTCACCAAAGAGTTGTCTCCATTGCATCCATTGCCGTGTCTTCATTGCTCAGTGTAGTGCAGTGTGTTTCCCACTTTAGTGCAATGCATGCTTCACTGGAACTGTTTTGTCCACTGTTTCCAATGACTTTCCAGATACTCAACTAATGGATATTTTTCAGGATTTATTAATCTCATAAATTCTCTGGTCATTGCTGGCTGTTCCCCCTCTCTTGACAAAAGCATTCCCTCAACCCATTCGACCCTCTTAATTTTCAGTTGTCCCCCTCGTTTTCCTTTGTGAGTTTCTCTTCTCCCTGGTCCTTAAATGTTGGCGTTGATTATGGCTCTGCCCTCCGTCTCCTTCTCCTTTCTCTTCATACACCTCCATGGCAGTGTATTCCTGAAATGACCTTACCTATGTCATCAATCCCCACATGTATATTTCTAGTCCAGCAGGCTCTCCGGATATACAACTTGAATCATCCTGTGAACATCACATATGTTCTCAGAGATGAATTATCTCAGTATCTACACCAGAATGTATTTCTCCTCCTGTGATTCCTAACGCAGGGAACTATTCTTAGTTTCCCATTCGCCCAAGCCAGAAGCGTGAACGTCTGCCTGACTCCTTCCCCCACGCACACTGTCATGTCACTACTATACAGGGTTTCTTGTCGCCCTTAGCAGGTGATCAAAGCTCCTGAATATGGCTGTGGTCCTGTCCTGCTCTGCTCCCTCCACTTTCTCCAGACACATCCTTTTCTTCCTCTTTTTTTAAAAATGCAAATGTAATTGACATATATTAGTTTCAGCTGTACAGCATAATGATTTGATCCTTGTGTATATTGTGAAGTGATCACAATAAGTCTAGTTAACATTCATCAACAGAGTTACGAATTTTTTTTACAAACTCTTTTAAGAGCTACTCTTAATAACTACTTTTTTTAAATACAAAAAAGTATTACTAACCAGTTATGATGCTGTACACAGACACAGACACATCCTTTTCAACCTGATGTTCTATGTACTTCACCTGAACTTTAGCCCCGAAAGGTCATTTTTTTTTCACCTCAGTCCTTTTAAGATTTTCTTTTTTTCCCAGAAAATACTCACCCATATATCCTAATCCTCTGCTTACTCTTTTCTGTAAGTACCAGATGATAGAAAAATGTGTAGAGTTGATTTCTTTAATCAGGACTATTACTTCTCCTTGGCAGTGTCACTCTTTTCTGGATACTAGTTATTCCAGAACCAGTTTTTTAAATATAATTTTTACTCATGACTTCAGTGTCCCTGAAATACTAACAATTCTCAATATTTTATTAAGTTTTAAGTGTAAGATTAGAATATGGAACTGTGCTGGGAGGTTAAATGTTTTAGGATAGCTTCTAGAGAATTCGGTTATTTGTTTTAAGGAAATACCCTGGCCACTGTAATTTGTTTGTCTTTTTACATTTCTTTAAAGCAGATCTGGAGAGAGGAAATTTACTTATCTTTGGAGGTTTAGAGTAGGCTACTTATTTCTAATATCATTGAGTTACCTACAAAATACCAGAAATTAAGCTTTTGGGTTAAGCTGGTAAATGAAAATTACCATTGCCTCTGTCCTTGTAAAACTTTAATCCTAAAAGAGCAAGATAAAACTTCATCAAATGATCACACATCAAAAATGGAATCGAAACTGTCACAAGTGCTATGACTGAAGGATCTATGGATACACGTGAGAACAGGTCAGGGATGCAAGGTTTCTCTGAGATGACAGCTCCCAGGGTTCTTCATTTGCGTCCAAGTACAAGGATGCTCCAACAGGCACTCACATGGAGACCAGTTTGGGTACCACTGCAGCAGTCAGGGGACGATCTGGACCATCAAGAGTAGAAGGAAATCAGTAGCATAGACAAGTACCCGAGGCAGGAAAGAGTCCAGGGATAACACAACATGGATAAAACAAATGCGAATGAAATCTCACAAAATTGTTAGCATGCGTATTTTGATGGGTTTTGTTTCATGAATATTTTAACCACAATACAAATTACAAGTGGAAGAAAGAATGGTATATGAAAATGGTTCATGTTTACAACATGGCCAGTATAAAAATAGAAAAAGGTGGCAGAACTGAAATGTTTGTAATTTAGGCAAATTATGAATGATGTAATCATAGTTTCCTTTTAACAATGATCCTGAGAGATATAACACAATTTTTGTATTACTATCTCCCAACTGTCTTTTGTAAATTACTCTTCTTTTTTTTTTCCCTGTGAAAAAGGAAACTAGACGGTACTTAAAAAAACTCTTTTTTAGTTTTTTTTTCCTGTGAAAAAGGAAACTAAACTCTGCCTGTTAATGAGGGAACAGCACCCATTCAAAAAGATGTTCAGACAATCGGTCATTTAAAAAGCAGAATACTGCCATCTGTTGTCCACTGAAATTGTTTTTAGGCTAAGCAAACAAGAAACTTCAAGTTTAATAGCAATTCTTAAACTGCAAACAAAAGACCACCAAATTCATCATCTTAATATAAGTTCATACTTAGAGATTCTCAATTTCATCTGTAATATTTACAAACTCATGCCCAGAGAACCCATTTCTTCCACTAACAGAAATAATGGTGCTTTTTATTGACATAGCAATTTATACTTAACCAAGCCTTCCTACCTGCATTTGCATGAGCAATGACGTGTACAGTTCATTACCTGAATTCCTCATAGCTTTGCCAGACACCTCATCTTTTCTTATAAGAAGAAACAGAACCAGCCTAGAAGTCCAAGACAGCTAAGCTAACGTTATCTTCTCAGCGATTTGGGTGCTAGAGTAAGTGATCTGATAAGTATGTTTTATTTCCTAAATAATAAAGCAGTGCTCTGTGACGATTGTTATTTTTGAGGATGTTGGGTGAATTTGCTAGTGTCTCGAAGGTACTTAAAAAACATAAATAGAGAGAATGTTTCAGCAATTAATGAAGGGCCCTATAGGTTTTCTTCCTACTGTACATATCTATCTATTATCTTAAGAGAAAATCCAAATATAAACTCATATTCCCGGCCAGAAAATTAAAATAAGCAAACATCTGCTTCCTTAGGGTGGCATTTCGCCAAGGTTCAGCCTACAATGAGTTACTGCAAAATTTTCACATGATTTCATTTTTTAAAAATTTCCCAACCAACTTCCAGTCTAAAATTATAAATGGGCCCTATGAAAGTATAAACATATGCAATTTTGCTGGCTCTGAGGTCAGAACCAGTAATACACCAAAAACCATTTATCAAATGCAGCTCACCTTCTAAATGAATTTAGTACATTAAAGACACAGACACTACTTCCTGGTATCACAGACAGCCTCTCAGAGAAAGACTGGAAGGATTTGGGTGGCAAACTGTGCTTTCGAGATGTAGGAGGTGACAGCTCCCAAAACCCATCGGCATCTTTTCCCAGCATTGAGGACAAAAAATGTGTAAGGCCCAGGGATGCTTTCCTTTTATGTGTCATCCCTTGCACTGTTTATTCCTCTTACCCCAACTCCCTCTTCACCCTGACAATGCTCTTCCCACGCTGTCTGCCTCCCAGGGTGCCTCCCCAGATGACTAAATAGAAAGAAAAAAAAATGAAGAAGAAAAAGAAGAAACTTCTAACAGTGAAGCAACGATGCCTGCTTTTAGAATTCCTTTCCCCTACTGCGCTGTAGGTCATACCAGGGCAATCAACCATATTAGCTGAAACCAGGACTTTTTTCTAGGGGCTTAAAATTAACCTCACAACTATTAGGAGTATATGGGAGTAGGGAGCACAATCTTTGAGCCTACATTAACCTAGAATAAGCAATAAACGTGTTCAGGTGTTTGTTTTCATTGATCCATTTTGGCTTTGTTGGTAGAGAAATCATATCTCTATGTTGCCTTCATTTATAGAGAAATTACTATCCAGTATATGTAGGAGACAAACACAGACATACAACATGCATCTCTTTGTCCACAATCTTTTTCAGTGCAAGAATAATAATAATAATAGTGGTGATACATTTTGTAATCAAACATGTACTTTGGGCCAAGCCCTCCACTGAGGTCTTCATGTGCATGATCTCATTTAATCATCAACAATACTGTAAACTAGGTATATTTATTGCCCCCTTTTTAGAGGTGAGAAAGCAAGAACCAACGAGATAGTCTATTTTCCCAAATCTCAACATGTCTGAAATTTGGACATAGTCTGTCTAATGCTTGATCGTGTGCTCTTAGGGACCCCATGTACTTCCTTCATTTAAAAAAACCGATTTTCTATTGTTGAATGAATAAACTTTCTCATATCCCAACTCTTTCTGACCTTGCTTTCCAGCTACCTTCCAAATTATATACATGATGAAAATATTCAGATGTACCTTTTTGCACCCCATGCGCTAATTCATAAATTAAACTTGACTTTCTAGTCTTTGTTCCAGGGATGGCCAAGAATAGTTTTTTTGGCTTAGCTGTTATGTCTTGTTTCAAGTGAAAGGAGGTGTTGGATTTAAAACAGTATGGAATCCTCTTTATAGATAACACTAGGATCAGTAGTTAGTCTGTTAATTTAAAAAACTTTTAAAGCAGAGAATCATAAAAATTTGACAAATATTTCCCCTACTTCTAGTGATGTGTTTTAACTTAATACATAAGTATGCAGGCTTCCATACACCTTTTGATGAGGAGTCAAGAAAATTTCTCTTTGAGGGTATGTTCACTGTGTCGATCAGAGTTCCAAGTTGTCTTTCTTATATACACACCACCCATACTTTATTGTATACAACTGCCTGCTTCAGTTTTCTTCACAGTGGAAATGACCTAGTCACTTGGAAGCATTCTGACTTGAAAATCTTTCAGGTATATTATCATTTTCTTTTTGAATCTTGATGGTTGTCTCTCCCCTACTTAATTTAATAGAAACTGATGTTAGGACCTCACTTTTATGAAGTCTTTAAAGCTATTCAATTTAGTTTTAAGGAAATTATTCCATTTTTCACTCATAGATGACTGGTTTATAGATATTTTATTAGTATATGTTAAGTTGCAATGACAAATATAACTGGCCTAAACAGGTTTGGGATCAAATGAAACTGATATTTGGCAAATGTACAACTCAGCTCCTGGAAGAATTATGTAGATATTCCAGAGAATAATCTGTTCCCCATGAGCGTCCAATGCGCACTAGGCATTTTACCATAGAGAGGAAAGAGCATCAGTAACTCAACAATAAGTTACAGTGTACAGCTTGGGTAAGAAGTGAAATGTGGACTTTTTCAAGTCCACGTAGTAATTTTTAAATCTTTTTTAAATTTTTATTTATTTTTCTTTTTTTTAGTTGAAGTGTAGTTGATACACAATATTACATTGGTTTCATGTGTACAATATAGTGATTCAGCAGTTTTCTACATTATTAAATGCTCACCCCAATAAGTGGAGTTACTGTTGATTTCATTTGAAATGCTTAATGATGCCAAGAAATAAATTTTAAAACCACTTCCTCTTTTCTCATTGATGTATGTGTGTATATGTATGTTCTTTAAAGAAATGCTTTATACTTGTACAATTGGTAGGGACCTTTGAAAAGCCCAATCCAGTTCTCTGAATCTGTAAAAGGAGAGCCGTCTGCATGCTCCAATGGATACAGTATTGCCTAGAGATAACCTGTGATTGGTTTTTAAAACCATCAGAGATTAAAATATGAAATGAAAAAAAGTGGCCTAACCTGATGCCTATAACATCTCAACCAGGCCATCTAGATAATGTCTCAATTCTAGTGCTTTAGCGTTTGTCACCTACCTTTGAGTTTCATGTAGAATTAGGAAGAAAGGCTTTTTACGCTTCCTTTAATTCTTTCCCTTCCGTTAAAATAAATTTATCTCCAAAGTAAATGACCCATCAAATGATTCACTGCATCAGAAGACTTGAGAGTGACTGCCTCTGTGCAGGGAGGTGTATAACCTATTTCATTAAATTGTCAATTTAATTGTCGCTTCAAAATGTTCAGGAAGAACGCCTGTAACTTGACTACACTGGTGCTTCTTCCAGTGAAATTTTGTCAGGACTTGGATGCACTAGCTCGACCCCACTCCTTACACCATATAAACTCCTTACACCTTACAACAGCAAAGGGCTGTTGACATCAATTTTCCCACTCCCTTTCTGATTCCCCCCTTGGGCACCTTCACTTTCTTTCAGTGAAATGATGTTTCTTGGCATCCTCGGTCCGTTTACCTTGTTCCCATAGTTACTTCCTTAACAATTTTTTTCTTTTAGAAATTCTCCCTTTATGAATGGTATTCTAATAGAAATCCAAAAACAGTACCAGTCAATAACCTGGCATGTAATTTGAAAATGCACAATTTTGTTTACATTCTGCTAATAATTTGATTACATGGATTACATGTTAGAATTTTTTTTCATAATGTACAAATTTATGGTAATTTAGAAACATAGGTGCCCTTGACAGAGTGCAAATTATTTCTGAACCACTAGTCCTCAAAACATATTCAAAGCTTTCCCGTTTGTCCTACTAGTAGTGTAATGTCAAAGTTTTGGCACAGTTTAGTAAAAGTGAAAATGATTTTCTGTAATTGATGATTATGTGCCTGGTGTAGGAATTATGTTTAGTGGTGATTATATGTATATTTAGTATTGTTTTTTTAACTTCTTATCTATAACTCCACATTTTCCTGGCTTTTGGTTTACAATGAATAAAGTTAGTGGGAAGCAATCTGGATCATAACAAGACCATTATACATTTGTGAAAATCTAAAGCCAGCATTAGGTAAGACATCCAGGAGATGGTAAAATAAATGGAGATAAAGGGAGAAAAGGGAGATGTTTTAAAAACTGGGTACTTTGAAAAGTAGTGGATTTATCAAGAAAGTTTTTTTATTTTATTTTTTTGGTGTGTACATAAAACTGCACTTTCCTCTACTGTTTATCGGACTTAAATTCCAGATTTTCTATTTAAAGGTGGCAATCCAAATTTGGTTGCCATTTAAATAGCTTCTAGGGAATTATACTTGTATTTTCTTAAATGTTAAAGATAAATATTTCTGTTATAAAGAGAGCCTGCAAAGTAGAACGTTTTATATCCTCAGTTGCTTTTTTTTAAAAGGAAAAAATTTGTTTGATCTCTGCACTGTAAAAAGACTCAACTGTGGTTTTCTGCTTGGTATAATTCATTACTGCACTCAAAGATGATTTCAGGCTGTTAGCTTAAGACTTTCCTTTAAAGTAGCTTTGTATAAACTTGACCTTTAGTATTTATTGTCACTGTCTTAGGATTTCAACAGTTAAATGAAATATTCCTGAGTATTATTTGGTATGCCTAGAAATTTAAGTATATTACTTTTAAAACTGATAGCTGAGGAAATATCCTCAGTGTGAGTCACTCCTTTGTTTTATATTTTGAATCATATGATGCAAAAACTACTGTCAACCAAAACCCTTCCCCCCAAAAGTCCCTTAATAGTGGCTCCTTGGACATGCCTGTGTCTTTATAATTTGCCTGATGAAATAGTGGCCCATCTGTCTTTCAGTCTTTCCTCATTTCGTGTGTGTGGTTAGTCTTGGTGATTTTGTGGCAAACAAATCTGTTCATTTTAGATTTCATGCCTCATTGAAACTTTTCATTACTTAAGCCAAAAAGTGGTGATAACTTCTAAGTATGATGTGTCTTTTGACTGTTATACAATTTTATTCTTGAGTCAGAAAACCACTAAAGCCAAGACTGAATTATATTAGGGAGAGTTTTTCAACAGTAAACATCTTCACCTTGGTTTCTTAGCCAATCAATTCCAATATGGATAATTTGGTTCTTATTGGCATGAATATTGTCTTTGTTTTCACTTCAAGATCTTTATTTTCACAAAAGCCATAGCATAAGTAGCACTGGCATACATAATGTGTTTGTTTTCTGAATTCTTATGTACACATTGACTTATAAGAAAGAATTTTTAGTTCTGTCTATATCTAAATTATTTAAAAATTTTAATGTTTGTGTTTTTTCTGAGTATATAAAAATACTCCATTACTGAAAAAAAAGAAAATGTATTATAAAAATACATGTAAGATAAGAGAATTGCAAAAGACTTGTTCTCTCACTAATATTTCACAAAAAATTATAATTCTAATTGTCAGTGAATATGCTTTATATTTTCTCCAGATTTGTAAGTTGTATATATTAAGAATGTTTTGGAAAAAAATATCTTGGCTATTGTAAATTATTAACTATTAGAGCATATGCTGTTGATTTCACTATCAAAAAGTCTGAAAAGTTTATATCCTAAAAACAAACGTTTTCAGTTTTAGGGAAGCACTGCAATGACTTGTTTGTTGGTAGGAATAAATATTACTGTTTCAGAAGATCACACTAAGTTTTTCAGAAGCATAATAATTAGAGATGCACTTGAAATACATGTTTCTAAAAGATAATGTTAACTTAGTTCGGTGGCATTTCTCATGAACATTTTAAGTAAAACAATGTACATATGCAAAATAGGCATAATTATGTATCCTAAAACAATTAATATTACACTCAAACTGGTGGTTACTAAGGGGGAAGAGTTAGAGTGGGTGGGTGGAAAAGGTGAGGGGGATAAAGAGCACAAAATTCTCAATTATAATAAGTTGGTCACAGGGTTGGTAGTACAGCATAAAGAAAATAGTCATTGATTCTCTAACATCTTCCTGTCTAGATATATAATAACTACACTAGCAGGGGTGAGGATTTAATAATATGGGTAACTGTTGAACCACTGTGTTGTAAACTTAAAATGAATATAAGATAATATATCAATGAAACTTCAATTAAAAAAAAAGTAACAGTGTTCAGGACTATTACTAAAAAAAATTACACTTAAATCTTTACATGAGTATTTAGTAGATTGTTAGGCCTACAAAGAGAAAAAATGGACACAACAGTTAAATAAACCATTAAATAATTACAGTTAGATTTAGGAACATAAGATGAAAACATTCCAAATTTACATCAGTGTACTAGTTCAGCACCTGAGCTGTAGAATCAGAGAATTTGCAGCCTTAGGTTTCCATATTACAGCACTCTGATTCTTTTTGTGGCAAGTTAATTTTGCTAATGAAAATGAAGTTCATAAAGAGTACCTACTTGGTAGACTTGTGCTGAATGAACATCAGCTACCACTATTATTGTTACAGTTACTATTCTAGGGGTAGAAAGATGGAACTGTGCTAAATGATACCATTATAAAAAATATATTGATTACTTATAGTTATTGTAAGACTAGATATCTTCATGGATGTTGGATGTTTTCAAAATTATCATATTTTGCTGATTGCAAAAATCAATACATATTTTACTTTTTCTGTGACATATTCTCCCCCCACCCCCACTGAACAATCATTGAGTGTTTTTCAAAGTAATCAATTATAGATCTATTCAAATCTTTTAAACAAGTATATCATCACTTTACAATATAGTTTCTTTTTTTTATTAAAGTGTCACTGATATACAGTCTTATGAAGGGTTCACATGAACAACATTGTGGTTTCAACATTCAACCACATTATAAAGTCCTCACCCCCACCCCATTGCAGTCACTGTCCATCAGTGTACAAGATGCTAAAGAGTTATTACTTGTCTTCTATGTGCTATACCACCTTCCCCCATGACTTACCTATATTGTGATTGCTGATTATAGTGCCCCTTAATCTCCTTCCCTCCACAACTACCCTCCCTAACTCCTTCCCTTTGGTAACCACTAGTCCCTTCTTGGAGTCTGTGAATCTGCTACTGTTTTCTTCTTTCAGTTTTGCTTTGTTATACTCCACAAATGAGTGAAATTGTTTGGTACTTGTCTTTTTCTGCCTGGCTTATTTCACTGAGCATAATACCCTCTAGCTCCATCCATGTTGTTGGAAATGGTAGGATTTGTTTTCCTCTTACGGCTGAATAATATTCCGGTGTGTATGTACCACATCTTCTTTATCCATTCATCTACTCATGGACACAGATTGCTTGAGTATCTTGGCTATTGTAAATAGAGCTGAAATAAACATAGGGGTTCATTTGTCTTTTTGAATCTGGGATCTGCTTTTCTTTGGGTAATTTTCTAGGAGTGCAATTACTGGGTCAAATGGTATTTTTATTTTTAGTTTTTTGAGGAACCTCCATACTGCTTTCCACAATGGTTGAACTAATTTACATTCCCACAAGTAGTGTAGGAGGGGTCCCCTTTCTCTGCATCCTTGTTAACATTTGTTGTTTCTCGTCTTTTGGATGTTGACCATCCTAACTGGTGTGAGGTGATAGCTCATTGTGGCTTTAATTGACATTTCCCTGATGATTAGTGATGTGGAGCATCTTTCATGTGCCTATTGGCCATCTGAATTTCTCCTTTGGAGAAGTATCTGTTCAGATCCTTTGCCCATTTTTAATCAGTTTATTTGTTTTTGGGTGTTGGGTATTGAGGAGTGTGAGTTCTTTATGTATTTTGAATGTTAACCCCTTATCAGATAAGTCATTTATGAATATATTCTCCCATATTGTAGATGCCTTTTTGTTCTGTTGATGGTTTCCTATGCTGTACAGAAGCTCTTTAGTTTAATGTAGTCCCACTTGTTCATGTTTCGTTTTCTTTCTTTTGCCTGAGGAGATGCATTTACAAAAACGTTTCTAATGTTTCTATTCAAGAGATTTTTGCCTATGTTTTCTTCTATGAGTTTTATGGCTTCATGACTTATGTTTAGGTCTTCGATCCTGTTCAAGTTTACCCTTGTGTATGGAGTTAGACAATAATCCAGTCTCATTCTCCTGTATGTAGCTGTCCAGTTTTGCCAACACCAGTTGTTGAAGAGGCTGTCTTTTCTCCATTGCATATCTATAGCTCCTTTATTGTATATTAATGGGCCATATATGTTTGGGTTTATATCTGGGCTCCCTATTCTTTTCCATTGATCTACTGGTCTGTTCTTGTGCCAGTAGCAAATTAATTACTGTGGCTTTGTAGTAGAGCTTGAAGTTGGGGAGAGTAATCCCCCCCAGCTTTATTCTTCCTCTCAGGCTTTCTTTGGCTTAGTCAGAGTCTTTTGTGGTTCCATATGAATTTTAGAACTATTTGTTCTAGTTCATTGAAGAGTGGGGTTGGTATTTTGATAGGGATTGCACTGATTCTGTTGATTATGTTAGGCAGGATGGCCATTTTGTCCTATTAATTCTTTTATCTATGAGCATGGAATGTATTTCCATTCATGGGTGTCTTCTTTGATTTTTCTCAAGAGTGTCTTGCAGTTTTCAGGGTATAGGTTTTTCACCTCTTTGGTTAGTTTTAGTCCTAGGTATTTTATTATTTTTGATGCAGTTGTAAATGGAATTGTTTTCCTGATTTCTCTTTCTGCTAGTTCATCATTAGTATATAGGAGTGCCACAGATTTATGTGTATTTATTTTGTACCCTCCAACTCTGCTGAATTCAGTTATTCTAGTAGTTTTGGGGTAGATTCTTTAGGGTTTTTTTATGTACATTATCATGTCATCTGCAAACAGTGACAGTTTAACTTCTTCCTTACTGATCTGGATGCCTTTTATTTCTTTGTGTTGTCTGAGTGCCATGACTAGCACCTCTAGTACTGTTTTGAATTAAAGTGGTGAGAATGGGCATTCTTGTCTTGTTCCCAATCTTAAACGAAAGGCTTTCAGCTTTTCACTGTTAAGTATGATGTTGGCTGTGGGTTTGTCATATATGGTCTTTATTATGTTGAGGTACTTGCCCTCTATACCCATTTTGTTGAGAGTTTTTATCACGAATGGATTTTGAATTTTGTCAAATGCTTTTTCAGCATCTGTGGAGATGATCATGTGGTTTTTGTACTTCTTTTTGTTGATGTGGTGGATGACGATCGATTTTTGAATATTGTACTATCCTTGAATCCCTGGAATAAATCCCACTGGATTTTGATGGATTATCTTTTTGATGTATTTTTTTATTCAGTTTGCTAGTATTTTGTTGAGGATTTTTGCATCTATGTTCATCAGAGATATTGGACTGTCATTTTCTTGGTGGTGTCTTTGTCTGGTTTTGGTATTAGAGTGATGCTGGCCTCCTAGAATGTGTTTGGAATTCATTGATTTTTTTCTATTCCTTATTTTTTTCAATTTTATTTATTTCTGCTCTTATCTTTATTATATCTCTCCTACTGACTTTGGACTTCATTTGGTTTTTTTTTCTAGTTTCATTAAATGTGAGTTTAGACTGTTCATTTGGGATTGTTCTTCTTTTTTGTGGTAAGCCTGTAGTGCTATATACTTTCCTCTTAGACCTGCCTTCACTGTATCCCCACAGGTTTTGGGGTGTTGTTTCCATTTGTCTCCACATTTTGCTTGATCTCTATTTTAATTTGGTTACTGATCCATTTATTAGAAGCATGTTGTTAAGCCTCCATATGTTTGTGATTTTTTTTTGTTTTCTTTGCATAATTTATTTCTAGTTTCATACCGTTTTGGTGTGAGAAGCTGGTTGGCACAATTTTAATCTTTTTTAATTTACTGAGGCTCTTTTTGTGCCCTTGTAAGTGATCTATTCTGGACTTTGTTCCATTTACACTTGAGAAGAATGTGTATCCTACCACTTTTGAGTGGAGTGCTCTGTAGATGTCTGTTGGTTCCGTGTGTTCTAATGCATTGTTCAGTGCCTCTGTCTCCTTACTTATTTTCTGTCTGGTTGATCTGTCTTTTGGCATTAGTGGTGTGTTGGAGTCTCCTAGAATGAATGCATTGCATTCTATTTCCCCTTTTAATTATGTTAGTATTTGTTTCACATATTTAAGTCTTCCTATGTTGGGTGCATAGATATTTCTAATGCTCATATCTTCTTGTTGGACTGACCTCTTTATCATTATGTAATGTCCTTCTTTGTCTCTTGTTACTTTCTTTGTTTTGAAGTCTGTTTTGTCTGATATAAGTACTGCTACCCTGCTTTTTTCTTCCTATTATTTGCATGGAAGATCTTTTTCCATCCCTTCACTTTTCGTCTGTCTGTCCTTTGGTTGGAAGTAAGTCTCTTGTAGGCAACATATAGATGGGTCTTGTTTTTTTAAACATTGTGTAACTCTATGTCTTCTGATTGGTGCATTCAGTCCATTTACATTTAGGGTGATTATCGATAGGTAAATACTTATTGCCATTGCAGGGTTTAGATTCATGGTTACCAAAGGTTCAAGGGCAAATTCCTTACTATCTAACAGTAATTTAATTTGCTTATTACACTATTTCAAGCACAATCTAAAGGTTCTTTTTTTCTCCCCTTCTTCTTCCTCCTCCATTTTTATATATATTAGGTGTCATATTCTGTACTCTTTGTGTATCCCTTGACTACTTTTGTGAGTAGTTGATTTAATTTTGTATTTGCTTAGTGATTAATTGGTCTGCTTCCTTTACTGTGGGTTTATTTTCACTGGTGACAGCTATTTAGCCTTAGGAACATTTTCATCTAGAACAGTTCCTTTTACATGTCCTGTAGGGCTAGCTTAGTGGTGGTGACTTCCTTCAACTATTTTTTATCTGATAATTTAATCCCTGCTTCAAATTTAAATGATAATCTTGCTGGGTAGAGTATTCTTGGTTGGAGGCCCTTTAGTATCACCGCATGAACTATATCATTCCACTCCCTTCTAGCCTGTAAGGTTTCTGCTGAGAGATATGCTTATAGCCTGATAGGGTTTCCTTTATAAGTGATCTTTCTCTCTCTGGCTGCTTTCTATACTCTTTCCTTGTCCTTGATCTTTGTCATTTTAATTATTATATGTCTTGGTGTTATCTTCCTACAGTTCCTTGCATTGGGAGATCTCTGCACTTCCATGACCTGGGAGACTGTTTCCTTCCCCAGATTTGGAAAGTTTTCAGCAATTATTTCCTCAAAGACACTTTCTATCCCTTTTTCTCTTTTCTCTTCTTCTGGTAGGCCTATTATGTTTGAATTGGTCACACATCTCTCTTATTATTCTTTTCCTAGAGATCCCTTTTTCTCCCTGTGCCTCAGCTTATTTGTATTCCTGTTCTCTAAAATCTATTTCATTAACCATCTCCTCTACCTCATCTAATCTACTTTTAAATCCCTCCATTGTATGTTTCATTTGAGATACTATATTTTTCAAGGTTTCTATCTCTTTGTTGAAGTCCTCCCTGAGATCTTGATTATTTTTCTGTAGCTCAGTGAGCATATTTATGACCTTTATTTTGAAATCTTTATCAAGATGATTGGAGATTTTAGTTTCACTGAACTCTCTTTCTGGCATTTTTTCCTGTAATTTTTTTTGACCAAATTTCTTTGCCATTTCACTTTTTTAGTTTTTTTCTATGGAATGATAACTTTATGTAGGCAGTGCTCTCTAGTGCCCAGAAGCTCTAACTCTCTGGAGCTGCCAAGGGGCTCCAGTAATGGCAGGGGTCACAGGCAAGTGGAACCAGTGCCTGCCAGGAGGAAAGAGCTCTTCCTGCCTTCCCATCTGTAAGGCCTGCCTCCACTGCCAAGTCCAGTGGTCTGAGCATGCAGAGAGGAGCCTTTGTGCTATGCCCCTGTAGCTCTCTTGTGTGCAACCACCCTCTGGCTGGCCTGGTGTGATGGTGGGGCAGCAGGTGAGCAGAATCTGTGTCTGCCAGTAGGAAGGAGTGTCAGACTATATACCACAGTGGGGAGTCTCAGGGCTGTGTTGCCAGCCAGGGGGGTGGAGCATCTGAAACTTCTGATAGTTCCCAACTGCTGGGCTGAGCCTGCAGGGAGGATTTTGTCTACCTGCCCTTTATCCTGAGCTGCAAGTTCTATGTAATCTTTGCCCCTTTAGTGCCCCTTTCACTGCTGATAAATCCTTCTAACTGCCTGCCTTTCTTTTTTCCCAGGGGGGCTAGTTGTGTGGATCCGTTCTTCACAAGCAGCTGGAATTTCAGTTTTTCTGAGTATTCCACCCATCTTTGCTTTTCAACCCCTCTAATCTCCAGGACACCATGTAATGTGGGTTTGTGCTCCTGGAGCAGATCTCCAGGGCTGACATTCAGCAATACTGGGCTTCTCCTCCCTCCTTGCTCTGTTTCTCTTCCTCCTACTTGTGGGCTGAGTTGGGGGAGGGCTTGGGTCCCACCAGATCACAGCTTTGCTACTTTACCCTTTTCTGTGAGGTCTTCTCTTTTCCCCAGATGTAGGCAGTCTGTTCTACAGTCTTCAGGTCACTTTTTCAGGATTAGTTGCATTTGCTCTATTTTCATGTTCTATGTGGTTTTGGGAGATTTCTGCCTCACTTCTCATGCTGCCATCTTTTTCTGCCAGCTCCTACAATATATAGTTTTAATACAAATTTCTTTTTAACATTTTTCTCTACTGATAGGCATTTACGGCTACATTACTTGGTGGCTGTTGTTAGAGCACTGTTGTAATCCTATGGGTCTTTGTCCGTATATATTTACATATTTGTCACTTTTCTTTAGACCATATGTCTACATTGTTTTACTGGCTCATAGGATACATACATTTAAACAAAATTGATAGACTCAGCAAAATGCCCTTCTAAAAATATTGGATGTTTTTTATTCACTGCTTATTTCCCCGAGCTTTTACTTATATGTGGCTGTCAATCTCTTATTAGTTTGCCATCTTGATAAGCAAAAGTTTTTATGTTAATACGAATTTTTAAAAATTGGAAAGGCAAGTTGCTTTTTATATATTTGATTATTTATATTTTGTTTGAGTTGTCTGTTAATTCCCTTTACTCAGATTTGTCTTTTATTGTTATTTTTAGAAACACTTCATTTGGGTATGTATTGACATCTCTTTGGGACAAACATTTCCTTATATTTTTTTTTTACCTTTGCTTATGGTACATTTTCTTATGTAGAAGTTTATGTAGCCAGATCCATCTGATGTTTCCTTGACAGTTTGTGAATTCATATTATTAACATTGCAAGATTATTAATTAATATCTCATACTTTCTTTTAAGCTTATAATTTCATTAAAATTTTTCATCTCTCTGGAGTTATTTTTAAAAGTTTATTTTAAGAGAATGATTAAAACTTGTTTTTCTTCCAAATATATAGCCAAACTTCTAATAGCCTCTTACTGAAAAATTCCAAAATTTTTATTATAATTATTATTTATACCATTATTACTGTTGAGCATTTGTAAATGCCAGCACAATATTAAGTGTTCTACATATATTATCCCTTCTAATTCTTCTAATTACCTTCTGAGGTTGATACTATTACTATATCCATCTTACAGATGGGGAAATCCCAGGATGATGAGCTTAGAAACCTGCTAAAGATCATGCAGCTAGAAGGTGGGAGGGTCAGGAGTCAGGATTTGGATGTAGGTGGCTTAGTTCCAGAACTTGCACTCCAATCCCTGTGCTCTACAATTTAAAGTTGTGTAGGTTCCTTGTGCCTCATACTGTGGCAACCTCCCAATATTAATGGCCCTCTGCCTGTTGTGTGCAAGCTTATCCAGCCCCTCATGCTTGCCCTCACTGTCACACTTTCCTCTTGCTTGTACTCTGGCCTGACCATCGGGGTGAAGAACATTCCTATCCTCTGTTTTTTAGTTTAGTAGAATATGACAGATGCGCCATGGAATTCCAGAACTAAATTTCTCATCTTACCAACCACAGAAGAGGGAAGAACTTGTGACCTTGAACACAAATTAACTTGCTTTTTGTGCTTATCTCTAATATTAGTGGAATAATAACCATGTGCCCGGCTCAATGATCACATTACAATATTGCTAAAATTATCTCACTACACTGATAGAACGTGACTGCAATGGGTATGGGGGAGGACTTGATAATATGGGTGAATGTTGAAACCACAATATTGTTCATGTGAAACCTTCATAAGATTGTATATCAATGATACTTTAATTTTAAAAATGCTGAAAATAAAATTTTATAGCATATTAATTAATTTTACTTTCAGGATGATATTTCTAAATAACATGCATCAAAATGTAAAGTTCTTTATAAAGAGTGATTGATATGATGTTTTCCCAGCTGTCTGAAACTTCTTGCATTTTAAAAACCAGTGTTTATCTTTTTAATCTCACCAAATATGTCCTCCCCAAGTTCCAGCATTTAAAAATGCACCATGAACACAAAAATGGCAAAAACCATGGCAGATTTTGGCAGAATTTGAAATAGAAATGTGATTTGAATGTTACTTTACTGCCGTCCTAAAAGGTCAACTCAGTCTGTTTTTCAGAAAAAGCCCCATTTCATTTTCTGTCCTTCAGGTTCAGGCCTTTCCAGCTGACCATTCCTTTGTTTGGTGTCTCAGTCTTCAGGAACCAGTATCACTGTGGATATTGCCGTGATGGGTGAGGCTCACGGCCTCATTACTGACCTCCTGGCAGACCCCTCTCTGCCCCCCAATGTGTGCACGTCCTTGAGGGCAGTGAGCAACCTGCTCAGCACCCAGCTCACCTTCCAGGCCATTCACAAGCCCAGAGTGAATCCCGTCGTTTCCTTCAGTGAAAACTATACCTGTTCTGATTCTGAAGAAAACTCCGAAAAAGACAAGCTGGCTATTCCCAAGGTAGGTATTAATGTCATACTGCTGGATTTTGTCATACAACTTTCTTTCGTCGTCTTGTCACCCCAAACCCTTACGCGGATTCATATTAGTGACTCTGTGAAGATGTGTTGATCATCGTAACCAAAGTAATAAAAATTTAAACATGAAGCCTTCTGTCCCTATAACTGATACACTTCCATATGCCAGCCCCTTTTCTGTGGGATAAGGATTAACATAAAAACAGAAACAAAGCAAAACACCAACCAGAAAAAATCCCTATTCCCATTCTAGTGTGATTCTGTTTAAAATCCATTGCCTTCTGAAACACCAGGTTCCTTCACTCCTTGATTTCTTAGTATTATGTCCCTTATATAGACCCTGCATGGTTTTCAGAACCCAACAAGTTCTGAACTCAGAACAGTTTTAGTTGATTTTAGGTTATTTAAAGTAAAAGATGGCCTTTGTGATTTGTGTGATTCTTTCTTTCTACCTTAAGGATAAAAGAGTTTTATAAAAGTAAATAATGGGATAGGATCCTGCACCCAGTTGAGACCTGACATTAGTTGAAAACAACTCACATTAAAAGCACCCCCCTGCCGTCAAAAAAAAGTCAAAATTTAAGTCATCTGTGGTAGATCCTGCCTATCTATTTGGTAAATAAGCAGCCATCCCCTTGAGCTGGTAGCCAGTCAGTCTTGCTATTGTTGAGTGTCTTAACTCAGAATGTGTTTTTCACACAACTTTGTCAATCAGTTTTCACATATGTTTAGATAGTTTTCTCCAAAAGTCTGCTTCCCTGAGAAAGGTATGGAGAAGTAAGATATGACAGTAAAGGATTAATCTATTCCTTTGGGTCTCAAAACAAGTATGAAGTCACTGGCAGATTTATAGGCAATAATCCTGGTATTTACAGTGTCTGACCTTTTCTTTCTTATTGAATTACTTTCTAAGATACATATTAGGTCTTTAAGATAGAGTGGAAACTACTTAGTGTCAGAACTATTCTTGAATTCCAACTGCTGTGTACTCATTTCTCAAAGCTTTTCACCATCTTCAGAAGAGCAGAATGCATGTTTGCAAACTATGCCTACATAGGAGCTGGGCACAAAAAAGTGGGTTGAGCTTTACGTATTGTAACAATTGTTGTAGTTGTACTAGATGATACCTTCACTTTAATTTGTAAGATTGAGGCCCTCTTCGGAATGCCAGTGCTTACTCATCCTGGTAAGCCTGGAATCTTGCCTCAGCACTGATGATGCTTCATATCCTGTTTAGGATATGGCAGGGGAAGAACTAATAAAGAGAGGGTTGCAGGCCAACTACTGGAGTCTTCTAGTAAGAGAAGTTGGTGCAGTGACATTACCCCTATGTCTGATGTCTAAGTCATGTTAACCACAAGAGAGGCGATACATTTGCAAGCTTTGCTCTTCCACTTATCCCCTGTCATTTGTAAATCAAGAAATTAAAGTTAAATCAATAAACACTTTGGTATAGAGACTGTTGTGCAAGATGATAGAAATTATTCCATGTACCAAACATGTCCCAAACAGGTAACTTTTGGGGAAAACTTCTCATAAGAAGTAATATATGTGCATAGGTGTATAAATCCTATTCAACTAATGTAACTAAAAATTATTCCAAAATGTTAATTTTGTAATATTCATTTTGGCCAGAGATTTATTGTATTTCTGAATATCCAAATTTTAGGTAGGTGATATTAACCAGTTTGGCTTAATAAATTTACTTTGAATTAAAAACCCATTCTCTGCCATTGTATTATGGAAGTTAGTAATAGAAAAAAATGCTTGGTAATGAAGTCAGCACTCCTTCTTCCTAGCGCCTGAGAAGGAGTTTGCCCCCGGGTTTGTTGAGACGAGTTTCATCAACATGGACAACCACCACGTCGGCCACTGGCCTTCCCACTCTGGAGCCCGCCCCAGTACGGAGGGACCGTAGTGCCAGCATCAAACTGCATGAAGCACCTTCATCCAGGTCAGGCAATACCCCTGTTGGTTTTGTATCTCTCAGAGAAGTTACTTACCCAGCTAAGTTACAGGGTAAGGGACGCCTAACCAGTTACAGTTGGCTGGAGACTGGCTTTGAGAAAGGCGTGTGGTTTAAATGCAGAGCAGTGCAGGGATCAACATCAGGCTTAAGTTGTGTTGTGTGGTCTTAAATGTAAATGTTGACAGTGACTTCATTGAGGTGATGCTTACTGGTGACTTTAGATGGAAGGATTGAGCCCAGATGGTAGGCTAGATTTTACCTAGACTGGGATCCATATAGATATCCTTAAAGTCATCCAACCTGAGATTTGCAAATGATTATTAGATTTTCCCCCAGCTCACCAGACCAGCTATCCTTGTTGAAATATGAAAGGTAGAAGATCAGATCAAAAAGTAGATAATCATCCTAAAAGCAACTACATATGTTCACACATTTGGTAACTTAGAGTTTATTTAGACAGAAAACAGATTGTTGGTTGACAGAAGCATGGGAATGGGAGTGAGGGGTAAAATGGGTTAAGGAATTGAAATGTGCAGACCTTCAGTTATAAAGTACATGAGTCATGGAGATGCAATGTACAACATGTTACATTATATTAATAATACTGCATTGCCTATTTGAAAATGTTGAGAGCAGATATTAAACCTCATTACAAGAAACAAATTTTGTAACTGTGAGTGGTGGTGGATGTTAACTGGACTTACTGTAGTGATCATTTCACAATATATATAAATATCAAATCATTATGTTGTATACCTTGAACTAATATAATATTATATATCAACTATAAATTAATAAAAAATTAATAAACTTCATTTAGTATATTAATTTCAATTTTACAAAGTGGCTTAAAAGCCAGAATTACCAAAGGTAAAGGAAAGATAATGTTAAGATCTAGAAAGAATTTTGAAGGCAACATCATAATGAAGGAGTTTCTTTTAAAGAGGCTATTTGTCCTTTTCTATTTAGAATAAAAATAGCATATTTTATATGAATTCAATGATTATGAGAACATTTACCACATGATTTCAGGTTTTTGAAATATTTGCTTCGGTTTTATTAATGACCTAAAGAATGAAAGATAACATCTTTGTTGAACTACATAATGGCAATATAAGAAGTAATTTTCTCCTAATCTTCAACTTGACTATAAATAAAGCAACATTCTGAGATTGGCAGAGAAATGGAAATCTTTCAAATCATAAGAATTTTAGTGACTGCTGACTTTTCTTGCTTTCTTGATTAAAAATATGTTAACTGGTTTCCTCCCTATTAACATTGGTAGTCTAATAAATCTATGGAATAGGAAGGAAATCTTGATTCTTTCACATATCAGTGTAATTCCACGTTATTACCTGGACGTTTGTAAAACTTGTAAATATCATCACAGGAGGATGATACCCAGTCTGTTTCATGAACATTTTCTAATGTTTGAAATTACAAATCATTGATAATATTTTCCTTTGTAAACACTGACTATTTGTCAATTTCTAAAGCAGCAAATGCCGAAATAAGCAGTAAATAAGTGGTAGTAAATAGTATTACAGTTCAGTATCTGTTTAGAAAATGAATTATGTTCTCAGTGTGCATCTTTAGAGACACTGCCTGTTTTACCAACACACCTCGACAAGATTCCTTGACAAGTCATATACACTTAACGCTCCATGATTTTCTTTCCATAGAATGACACTACCAAAAATTGTTTCATAAGGTCTTAAATGTCTTCTTACTTTCTGTTGTCATTTGTTGCTTTTGGCCATATTCCATTTCTCCTACTCCTGTCTTTTCTTAGTTGAATGTGACTGGGGGCTGAAATTGAAATCATCATGAGGAGAACTTTTGTGAGCTTACCTCCCAAGGGGCCTGTTACTTTATGAAACAAAAACTGATACTCAAATTTTTTCGAACTACGTAAGGAATAGCATATGATCCCACTCATTCTCTTTGTCCTAAAAATACTCATAGATGTCTTGCCTGGGTATACTTTTTCCCACTGTCTAACTTAACTGTTACTTAATTTCATTGTCCTATTTAAAAGTTCTAATGTAAGTCTGAGAGTGATACAACTTCTTCACCATTTTGATGAAATGAAACCCAATCCAAAGAGAATTTGCCCCCTTTAAGGGAAAAGCATATATAAGTCAGTGGCTCCATTAGATACAGCTAGCTTTGGTTAACCAGTAATGAAAAGATAAGCACAGATAATCTCCAGCCCTGCTTATAAACCGAAGATAAAGGCTTCTGCACTTAGGAAACGCATTGTGAAAGCTGCTGAATGATTGCAAAACTGATTTGAGTTTTCCCTTTTGTAGTCTCTTCCCTTGGAGCCCTTTTCTTCCTTTCCATGTCTATCCCTTTAGTGAGGCTCTTTGAGGACTGCAGTGATCAGAAGAAAAATGAGCGTGGGAAGTGAAAATTAGAAACAGTCCTCAGCTTGTCTCCTTTTCGGTATATAGTTGGATGGTTTACTCCTGGGCGTGTAGAAAGGTTACTGGACTGAGAATCAGAAGGATCTTGGCCTAACCACGCAGAGATGCAGGTCCTCAGCCTGAGCCTCAGTACCCACTGCAGGGAATCCTTAGGAGGAACTAGGAACTGTGGCATGATTGGGAGGTAAATTGGGTAGAAGAATACCAGTTAATACTTTAAAAAGAAGTCTTAAGAGAAAGAAAAGTCTGAAATCAGTCACACCCTAATCATTCCAGTCAACCTTGGAATTGACCCCTGCCTCTGGGTATTAGGCAGAAAGGAGGCTATCAACTCGGAAAAAGAAATTGTTAGGACCTGGCAAAACTTTTAGGACCTGGGATGAAGTTGTTATGGGTAGAACTAAGGTATAAATTCCACTTTTGTGTGGGAGAGGGTTGAGATCTTCCTACAGCAGGCACGCAGACAGTTCTCCCCTGCTGTGTCAGCATGAGGAGAGCCAGTAAAGGTTGCCTCAGGCTATTTTTGTCTCCAAATCCAAATCTTACATATTCATGAGATCTAAAGAAGCCTCTAAAAGTCAAGGGTCAGTGCAAAGCTGAAAATTATTGTCAAGTTCACACAAAGCAATGTATTTGAAGTGCCAGTAATTTATACTGCATACATATGTAATGAATACACTCTATACATATGTTGATTTATTATGTTACCAATAACAGGTATTTTAATAAATTAATATTTATCATATTAAGAATGAAATATATGGCTAGAATTTTATTTATCTTGAAGTTCGTGAATTTTCTCATATATAAAAGGTACTATATTATTATGCTTTAGGAATTTTTCAAAAACAACACATTTTAAATGTTATTTTAAGAATAAAACAGTAGGTGGTTCTTGAGCTAGCCTTTGTAATATAACTTTTTGAAATCTGAAAACTATACAAGTTAAAATAAATGCAATTAATTTAAGGTCTTATCTTTTACAAATCTACATTGGAAAGCAATAACCTATTCATTGTATAATGTACTGAGAAATTAAAACTTCTAGACCGCATGTACATTACATAAAATTTCTTCACAGTAAGTCTTAAAAGTCAATCCAGCAAAATAAATTGAAAGGGAAATGAGGTTATAAGGAAATAGTGTAGTTATCTATCTCATTCAAAGTTCTATTTGATTTCAGTGTTTCAGAGTTCTCGTCATTTTTGAAATGCCTAGAAAGCCTAGAATGAGTTTTCCAAAAAGGATATGAAACAAATACCACTCGTACACTTTTCCTTAACTGCATTTGATAATTGCTGGAGTGTAGTCCATATTTCAGTTGCCTGTTTATGGTATACTTTGTAAACTGCTGTTAGAAGTGAGAGGAAAAGATGAAGTTTAAATATACCTGGGTCAACAGTTGAGGAAAACTCTGAAAATAGCAATAAAAAAGGGAAGTAATCAGGTAACATACATGTCAAAGTCTTAAGTCGGACTCATCACAAGTTATATATCTTACTCATTGCTAAATTTACCAGTAGTGAAAGGACACCGGCAATAACAAAGCCCATGGGCAGCATTCTTCCCCTCCAGAGGTGTGAAACTGTTAGCGTAGCACCCTAAAAGTCCTTTGACTCCGCATTAAGCACATGCTCGGGTTTGGATTTAACACACAGGATTCTAAGCACTGCATGTATAATGTTGATTGCATAGGGAAAGCCATTTTGGTTATGGAGCACCTTCAAATTAACTCCTAATTAATTATACAGTTTACATGACAATCTCCACTCGTTCACTACCCCACGATTTCATCAATTTCAGGATTATTTAAGCCACCCAGATAGACCAGGTATGTCCCACTTACAGTGTAAATCTAAGATTGGCGGAGGAACAAATTGTCACATTATATTCACGCTAATGATAGATTTTACACAGTGCCAGAGGTACTAATGCTTCAAAGTGCACAAGTGTTTACAAAACACAGATAGAGCGCTTTTTCCCTGGAGCAGCCCAAGATCGTCAGCATGGCTTCCTAAATTGTTTTCTCTCTCAAATTACAGTGGATTCTGTTTCAGATTTAATATATAAGGTTTTGAGCCATGCAGGCAGATAAATTTTGGTTTGGATCACCTTCAAAATTTATGTCCCATTAATCACATGCTATATAACATTCTCGGTCCCCGCCTTCCATAGATCTATTAATTCCAGATTGATTTACAATAATAACCTAGCAGACTAAGAATATACTGCTGAAAGAATTCCCTAGATAAGGACGCACTGTCCACTACTTTTCTCCAGTAAAGAGCATAATGTGTTTAAGCATCAGGTCCAGTGTTAGCATGTTTTCTAGGGGCTTTAGCTGGTCATCCCTTTCTTTCCAGGATATTACCGGGAAAGAAATTGTAGGCTAACTCCTGTCTTACCCTTTTCCATCACAAAGAAATACTGCAAAGAACATTATCACTGAGTGATTTTATAAGCACTTTATTTTTGAATTTAGATACACTGAGAATAATAAATAATAAAGAGTATAGAAGAAAGGATCACCCCATTCATAACTAACATAAGATCACCTGTATCTTAACCAGTTAAATTGCCGAGTATTTAAAACGTCTATGAAGAACATGATCATAGTGGTAGAATGAGGTGTTTGATTCCTGTTAATTGGATAAATAGGAAAGTTACTTTCCTTCTTTTGTTGATTCAGTGTGTTTGATGGGTGACTACCACAGCAGAGATAACCTGCAGTAGAAATAACCTATTCGTCTTTTGGAAATAAAGTGGTTCTGTCGCTGAACCTGAACCGTGGTTCAGACTGGCAAGTCTGCTATGGAAATAGATGATCGTTGTATTATGGCTGAATAACTGATGAATAATTTCTTCATTTTTCTTTGTGCTTTGTCTTCATAGTGCTGTTAGTTCTGATTCTTGGAATAACCCAGTGATGACGACCCTCACCAAAAGCAGATCCTTCACTTCGTCCTATGCTGTGTCCGCAGCTAACCACATAAAGGCTAAAAAGCCAAATCGACCAGGTAGGTAACTTATTGGGAGAAGACTTCACTCTGAGTATGCAGTCCTGGAGTGATGGAAGCCTTAAGTGTTGAAATTAAGATTCTGAGGATGCCTGACACTTGGATTTGTTTAGTTTGACTGTTCTAAAAAGGAAAAGCCTCAGTAACAAATTAGTCACTTGAGTTTCTACTTTATGTGATGAAACAGATTCTTTCCAGGTTGCTGTACCAGATACGCTACATTGAACTTATTGGATGAATGGAAAATCAGTGTCCCCCAGTGAGGGTAAGGTGGAAGCATTGTCTCATAATATAAAAACTAATGATGGACTTATTGAAGTTCAATTTTATTTTGGTGTCAAGAGAAAATGTTTTTTCAGGATAGTATTTATATGAGTTCAGGGAAATGCTTCATTTACTATATGTATTATAAATTTTTCAAAGAAATTCTTACTTTATGTCATTAACTTCCCTCCCCTCTGGATATCTAGGTAAGGAAAGGAAGTGTTATTTAAATTTGGAGAAAATACAAGTCAGGATCTCTGATAGCCCTCTGGAAAAGTCCACAAGTCAGCAACACCATGGGCAAGAGGCTTTCTGACCCTTTCAGACAGATGCAAAATGAAATTTGATGTGATTTCTCCCATCTCTGATCTGGCCTCTAACTACTGCCTGGAGGTTTCCTGGCTGGTGTCAGTGCAGCCCATATACTTTCAAACATCAGCTTGTCCCTTCCCTTAAGCTTCATATACTCCAGAAATCTTTGAGGAGTCCTGACTATCTCAACACTATCTCAGAAGTTGCAGGAGTATAGCAGTGAATAAGCCAAATCTAGCTCCTCTCCTCGCAGAATTCTCATTTCATTCTAGTGGAGAATATAAATAGAACAACAGCTATTACTATATAAGGAAGTGGGGAAGACTTTCAAATAGTGAAAGATAAGGAAAAGAGATACAAGACCCAACACATGGGGAGAAAGCTTAAGGAACTGAAGATTCTCAGTGGTGGCAAAGTTAGCAAGAAGAAAGGCGAAAACAGATACGTACACAGGACCTGGGAGCTGTGGTAAGGAATTTACATATCAAAATTAAGAACCAGAAAGTGTCAGGAAGGAAAGTGGAATGGTTTCAGGGAAGGCTACTTCATTGAATCGTAATCTTGCTGACGCAGAAGTGGAATACAGTTTTTGTCAGATTCTGTCTCCAGACTGAACCCCTCTTCAAAAATCACAATTGAGAGTTTAGGGTGTTTACTCCCTCTCCTTCTTGAAACATGCTAACTCCAAGTATTCACCTCTTAGCACTGCAGACAACTGATGACATTTTTGGTAGCTCCCTGCTTAGTTCCTTGATCTCCTTTTACAGCAGTTGAAGAATTCACCAGATAGTTCGAGGGGAAAACTGCCCCGATCTCACTGGATTGTTAGACAGTCGAGATCTGGCTGCCATGGCAACCCCAAACTCCTGTTTCTGTGTCCTCTGCTTCACGGCATGCATTGCTGAAAGCTTGGCTGCATTCTTCTGCGTGGATTCGTAGCCTTTTGCTCCATGCCAATAGTCAGTAAGTAATGGTCTGAAGGGAAGAACAGTTCACAGGATTTTGGCTCCCCCTTTTGAGATTATCTTTTCTCTGAGAACCTAGTCCCCCTGAACTGGTTACCTTGCCTTTATAGCTGTTTTTAACTCAGTTTTTGTATTTGTTCTCAAAGAAGTCATAGATTTACTACAAATTACTGCATTGTAGCCAGAAGCACAAGTACTCAAAATGGTAATGTTTCTGAGAGAGTTGAGAGTAAGTACTTACATTCCACTAATATTTCAAGAGGCCACCTTAAATAGTAAATAAATAAATTTGAAAGCCACGAGCCCATCAAACAAACACTATATACGTATATGTAATGGGTATTTTTAAAGAGTTTTTGAGGACAGAATTTAAATACCAGACAATAATGTATAATTCAAGGGATGAAATATGAATTTCAGTGTTTTTACATTCTGGTGTAGCTCAGGAGAGGGACTCAGATGAGGAAACCGAGACACAGAAATGTTAAGTAACTTGCCCAGGCTCACACAATTGGTTCTGAATCCTTTTTTTTTTGTCCTAATGACTTTATACTAGAAGAAAAATTGAGAACAAAATGAGATGATTTAAAATTAGGATTTTGGGGGGGGTGTCCTGTTCTTGGCTGAGTACAAGATAATGGAAGGATTTGCTTTTCTTTCTCTTAGTTTATTTAGGTAATAAAATTAAAGTAACCAGAACGATAGTCAGGAAGCTGAAAATTGTGTTTGCTTTGGCAGCAGATATATCTTAAAATTGGTCTAGACATATTGAATCCTGGTGGTGTACACCTGAAACTAATACATTCTTACGTGTCCATTACACATCAGTTTTTTTTAACCCTGAAAGTTAGCATATCCACTGGAAATAAAGCAAACGATGGAACAGATATGAGGACCAACCTCATCTTCCTCTGTCCCACTCCCCAGTCACATGACTGCATTCAGGAAGAAAAGGCAAAGTGTAAATGGGAAACAATGCCCACCTGCGATATCCCAGAGACAAATGGTGGACATGAGAGCCGCAGGCATGGCAAGAGCCTCTCTCCATTATTGCGATATAATACACTATCTCCACCATGATTACTTGGGAAGAGATTGTAACATCTTAACCCTGCTAGCACAGCAGAGAAAATGTTTGTAAAATAACCTATAGCCTCTGTATGCTGAATTCAACTAGACAAATCCCTGAAAGTCTGCCAAAAGGGAAAAAAAATCCATCAAGAAGTCCCAGAGCTGGAATTCCATTACAGTTCTCCCAGATCAGATGGACCCTTCCTTTTGTTTTGAGTCCCTTGTTTCCCTGCATTGATGGCATGTTGGAGGGGTTGACTGAGCCAAGCAGGTTTGCTGTGTTTGATGTAATTGACTATGATGCTACCTGGTTTTCAGTTAACTATGTGGACAGAGGCCAGGAAAAGTCCCTTTACATGGCAGACGTGAGGAGAGTCTAAGGAGGACTTAAGAAGCAGTAGGCGAAAGAGGTAGGAAGATGCGAGCATGACACAGGGACTAGAAACACTAAAGACAAACGACCTGGGTCAGAGGGGGCCAATGAAATCTGTTCTTTACCCAAATCAAATAAACAGTGTGTCCTCTATTTCAATCAATCAGCATTTTTAAATAGTTGAAACACACCTGTAATTATGCAGCTACTAATAGAAAATAAATGGATGAAATCACACAGGAGTTCTTTGATTAAAACATAAAAACAGATTTAAATATAATTTGCATTTTCTATCTTGCTTTTCTATTATGAGTCACTGACAATGTAGAGCTGCCGTTTATGTCATTCTGCTTTTAAAATTCCTCTAATTCATACTTATTGCACTTTGCAGTATTCCCTTCCTACCTAGCTTTTTATGATTCTTATAACCTTGTTACAATGATTGCAGATCTCTCTACACCTAAAAGTTAGACTGCGTTTTCTCTATAGAAAATTTGAAATGAAAGAGAACTTTAATTATGGTATTGTGATTTTTTAAATTTTTTTTTGCCTTCTCTGTATTTTAGATATGCTTTCTGTTTTGGAAAAAACGTCTGTTTTCCTGTGGGTATGGAAAAGAGGCATGTATTTATCAGACATGCTGGTGCCTATTTTGTTCAATTAAAATTAAACTGAGAGTTTTACAACACAAAACAGATGGATTCACTTAAATAATTTCCCTCCACTATTGTTTATCATTTCCCTTTGATTGCCCAAAGCTCCTTGTGTCTTGACACAGATTTTCTCATGATCTCAAAAACAAAACAAGAAATTAAAGAGTGAATTGCTCAAAGGTGTTGGTATTTTAGAATTTTTCGAAGACAGATTCTCATTTTAAAATGTTTGAATTTTAAGTATTTGTATTAGGGCAGTTTGAATCATTCAAAAATTTATACTTCATGAGCTATGTCTTTTTCCTGGAGTATCTTAAAATTATTCAAATATAAAATGAAGATAAGTATATTTGACAGAATGCATATTTATCTGAATCCCTTCACTCATGTATACACATGTATGTGTGTGTGTAAATGTGTGAGTGGTGTGTTATATAAATTGGATGAGACTTCAGAGGTCAAAGTTCATCCCTCTAACTTTAGACATAATCACAATTAAAATATCTTAGAAAATAATCTTTTCTTAAAATACTTGTAAGAAAGGCATTTCTCTCATTTCCATGTAGTATCCTGTACCTATGTCTGAAGTAATTTTATTTGTAGTCTTATCCTTTCTACAGAGAAAGAGTATTTGCTTATTGTCTGTACTTATTATCTCTCCATCTATTTCAAGAATAATATATGTAAATATGTGTCAATTTCCTCCAGCATTCCCAATCCTTTCTGTTTTTAAAACTTTAAGTAAATGATCATAATGTACACTGAAAGAAGCAGTAGCTTGGTTTGGGGGAAGAAGGAAATGTACATGTTATACCTTTATCTTTTTACCTTCAGAATAAAAATATTATGACTTTTTCTCCCCAGTTTTATTGAGAAATAACTGACATACATCATTGTATGAGTTAAAGGTGTGCAGAATGATGGTTTGATTCAAATATATTATGAAATGACTACTAAAATAAGTTCAGCTAATATCCATCTTCTCATATACATACAATAAGAATAAAAGAAAGAAAAAAGTTTTTAAATGTTCTCCTCCTGATGAGAATTCATAGGATTTACTCTCTCAATAACTTTCCTGTATATTATACAGCAGTGTTAGCTACAGTCATCATATTGTACATTACATCTCTAGTACTTATTTATCATATAACTGGAAATGTCTACCTTCTGGCCACTTTCCTCCAATTCTTCCTTCCCACGCCCTCCAATTCTAGTAACTGCAACCGCGAGTCTGGTCTCTTTTTCTTTGAGTGTGGTTTTTGTGTGTTTTTTTTGGATTCCATGTGTAAGTGAGATCGTATGGTATTTGTCTTTATATGTCTTATCTGTTTCACTAAGCATAATGCCTTCAAGATCCATCCAAGCTGTCACAAATGGTAGGATTTCTTCATCTTTGATGGCTGAATGATATTCCATTGTATGAGTGTGTGTGTGTGTGTGTGTGTGTGTGTGTGTGTATGTAATACACATAATATATACACACACACCACAACTTCCTATCATTCATCCATTGATGGCCCTTAGGATGTTGCTGTGTCTTGGCTCTTGTTAATAATTCTGCTGTGAACATGGTGGTGCAGATATCTTTTCAAGTTAGTGTTTTTGTTTCCTTTGGATGTATTCCCAGAAGTGGAATTGCTGAATCTATGATCATTCTATTTTAAATTATTTTAGGGTCCTTCATACTGGTTTCCTGTGGTGGCTGTACCACGTTACAATCCCACCAACAGTGCACAAGGGTTTCCTTTTCTCCACATCTAGAGATGTTATCTCTTGTCTTTTTGATGGTGGCCATTCTAACAGGCTAGAGACGTTATCTCACTGTGGATTAATTTACACTTCTATAGTGACTAGTGATGTTGGGGATCTATTCATGTTCTCCTTGGCCCTTCCTATATCTTCTTTGGAGAAATGTTTATTAAAGTCCTTGGCTCATTTTGAACTGGGTGATTTGTTTTTTGCTTCTGAGTTGTGTGTGTGCTTGATATGCTTTGAATAGTAACCCCTCATCAGATAAATTATTTACAAATATTTTCTCCCATTATGCACTTTTTCTTTTTTACTTTGTAGATGGTTACTTTTGCTATGCAGAAGTTTTTCAATTTGATGTAGTCCCACATGTTTATTTTTTATTTTGTTGCTTATGCTTCAGGTCTCATATCCAAAACACCATTACCAAGACCCATGTCAAGGAATTTTATTTCTGTTTTCTTCTGGGGCTTTTATGGTTTCAGGTCTTACACTGAAGTATTTAATCCATTATGAGTTAAATGTAAGTGAATGGTGTAAGATATGGGTCCTGTTTAATTCTTTTACATATGAATGTCCAGTTATCCTACCACCATTTATTGAAAAGACTGTCTTTTCACCACTGAATATTCTTGGCTCCCTTGTCAAATGTTTGTTGACCACATATGCTTGGGTTTATGTATGGACTTTTAACCTGTTTCATGGGACTATTTGTTTTGTGCCAGTTCCATACTGTTTTGATGACTACAGCCTTTGTAGTACAGCTTGACATCAGGAAATATGAGGCCTCCCTCTTTGTACTTCTTTTTCAGAATTTCTTTGGCTGTTCAGGGTCTTTTTTTTTGGTTTTAAGAGTGTATTTTCTATTTCTATAAAAAAGAAAAAATGCCACTGGAACCTTGATAGGGATTGCATTGAATCTATAGATGACTTTTGGTAGTATTGACCTTTTAACAATATTAATTCTTCCAATCCATGAACACTAAATACTTTGGCCATTTATTTGTGTTTGATCTCTTTCATCACTGTCTTGTAGTTTCAAGAGAAGAGGTCTTTCATCTCCTTAGTTAAGTTTATTCCTAAGTCTTTTATTGTTTTTGATGCTGTTATAAATAGGATCAATTTCTTTTTTCTTTTTCAGAAAATTTATTGCTAGCATATAAAATCACCGTTGAATTTTTATGTTAATTTTGTATCCTGCAGCTTTACTGAATTCATTGATTAGATCTAATAGTTTTTTGGGTGAGTCTTTAGGATTTTCTGTATATAAAATCAGGTTACCTGCAAATACAGACTATTTTTTCTCTTCTTTTCCAATTCTCATACCTTGTAGGTCTTTTCCTTACCTGGCTGCTCTAGCTAGGACTTACAGTACATTGTTAAACAGGAGTGGTGAGAGTAGGCTTCCTTGTCGTCCTGCAAATCTTAGAGGAAAAGTTTTCAACCTTTCAGCTTTGAGTGTGATGTTAGCTGTGGGCTTGTTATATGTTGCCTTTATTATGTTGAGATATGTTCCTTCTCTACCTAATTTGTTAAGGATTTTTATCAAAATGGATGTTGCATTTTGTCAAATTCTTTTTCTGCATCTATTGATATGATCATATGATTCTTTTCTTTTATCCTATTAATGTGGTATATCACATTGATTGATTTGCATATATGGAACCATTCTTTTCCATCCCAGGGATAAATTCCACTTGATCATGGTGTGTGATCCTTTTATTGGGCTCCTGAATTTGGTTTGCTAGTACTTTATTGATAATTCTTGCATGTGTATTTACCAGGGATATTGGCCTGTAGTTTTCTTTTCTAGTAGTATGTTTTTCTGATTTTGGTATTAGGGTAATGCTGGCCTCCTAAAATGAGTTTGGGAGTGATCCCTCCTCATTGATTTTTTTTGCAAGTGTTTGAAAAGGGTTGGTATTAATTCTTTTAATGTTTGATAAAATTTACCAGTGAAGTTATTTGGTCTTAGGCTTTTCTTCATCAGGAGATTTTTGACTACTGAGTCAATTTTGTTACTAGTAATTGGTCTATTCATATTTTCTATTTCTTCCTGATTCAGTCTCGGTAAGGGCTTTGTTCTGCAAACTGTCAATTCTGTCTGTCTACAACTTGAGTCGAGTGTCGCTGGGCCAGACAGTTTCTAGGCATTGTTGCCAGACCTTCTGGTCACATGGGGCTGGAAGACAGTCTTCACAGTGGGTAGGGTTGTCTCAGCTCCTTTACCTGGGCAGGAGTGGGAGGGGCCACTCCAGGCTATTCTCAGTTTCCCAGACAGGATCACCAGTTTGGAGAGGTCAGGAGCTGCCCTCAGCCTTGGCTGTGAAGAAATCCCCTTGCCTGTGCAGAGCCTGGGAAAGCTCCAGGCCCAATACTGGCTTTGCTCTGTGGACAGTCAGCTCTGCCCCCGCTACGTCTCTGCTCAAGGTCCTCTGAGCCACACTGCTTCCAGGTATTGTCACCATGCCTTCTGGTCAGATGGGGCCAGATCACATTCTCCACAGGGGGCAGCTGTGATTCAGCTCTTTGCTTGGGCATGAGCAGACTGGGCTGTGGGGCTGGCAAAAATCATTTGAGGCATGCTGCACCTCCCAGTTTGAGGTGGATCTGCGCCCCTCAGGTTCTCTGGGCAGAGGGCACTTCCGACTTGCTTCTACAGATGAGCAAAGCTGTTGTTCATGCTTACTGCTTGTGCACGGCAAGTATGAACTAGTCTGCGACTACCTTTGACCTCCTGACTGACCCTCTCATCAGTCTGTCTGTCTGGAAAATGCTTTCCCCAGTACCTGTCTAAACGTCGTCCTTATTTCATTAACGTTCTGTTCAAATTTTACCCATAGGGTGTTTCTATCCTCCTCTGTCCTCTATCATCTCTTTTTCTTCATATCACTTAAAATAACTACCTGATTTTTTTCTTTTTCCTCCTTTCTTTTTCCTTTTTCCTCTTCCCCCCTTTTTTCTTCTCCTCTTCCTCCTCTTCTTCTTTTTTTTAATTTTTGTCTCCCCCAAAAGAATAGAAGCTCCATGAGAGCAAGATTTTGTTGTTGTTGTTCACTACTGCATCCTTCATCCCTGGAACATGGCACGCCATTGTTGACCTTAAAAATAAAACAGCCAGTGATTTTTACCAGTGAAATGGGTTTATTCAGGACCAGCAGAATTGCAATTAGGGACATGCAGACTATGGCAAACCGTGGGCCAGTCCGTAGAACAAAGGAGAAGAATGCTGTTTTCCAGAGGAAAAGGGGAGTTGGGAGGGGCTCTTATAAACTGTTTTACAGAGCAAACTGGGTGTTTGAAGTGTAGTGGCTGTTCATTGGTTAAGTTGCGTCAGGCAGTCTCTTACTACGTGGGTTACTGCTGAACAAGGGGAAAATCTTTCTTCGTCCTGCTGCTGTAGTTAAGTACAGACTCGGTTCTTCCTTTTGGGGCTGTAACTAAGGACAAGTGCTGGTGAAGTTTCCTTTAATCAGTTTCACATTTTCTCCTTTTGATCAAGATCTTTCTCCAAAAGCAATGCTGATCAAGTCAGGTATTCCATACGCAGGGGTTTTGTCCCTCCGTGCAAGGAAGGCACTTCCCTGGTTGTCACGTCCCATGTCAGAGGGAAAGCGCGTAGTATCCGTTGGAAGTCATTCAGGCTACATTTGAGTGACAAAGAACTCTCAGGCATCTCTTATCTAAAGTCTGTATCTTATGAAGGTCGTAAGCATTGGAGATAATCTCTAGCATCATCCTACTGGGTGCTTCATTTCTACAAAGGTTTGACAGGCAACAGGTAAAAGATTTAAAAGGTATCCTAAGCAAGATCAAAGAAAATGTAACAAATCTAATTTGTATAATGGTTCTAAACCAGGAGCCTAGACCTGAAGGTAACCATCCAAATAGGCCAAAAGACTGGGGGTTGTTAGGTGAAATTTGTAGTAAGCCACAGGCTTGTTCTCTGATCTTGTGCGATTAAACTTCTCCCTCCCCAAAGGCATATTTCCATATACAACAGGCGGTATTTGTTATCATTACAAGTCTCCTTATTCAGCAAATAGGTTATCAAGGGCTAATGTACATGATTGTCCAAAACTACTTCAGCCAAAGAGTCAGGCGAGTGTTATTGGGCTGCTACTTATTCAGCTGTAGATTGGCTGCCTCTCCTAATGTTAGTTAGCAGGACATTTCTGATCATGCCTTTTTGGTACTCACTCTGACCCAGGGGAGGAAGGCTCTTCCAATGAAGGCAAACCCAGAATCATGTGTGCCTCCTGGAAGTTCCTATTTAAGGTGGCTATAGAGGTTTAATGGGTCAGACCGATGGGAGGGTTCTGATTTATTATGGATGTTGACAGGAACAATTAAACATCCCAATAAGCACTGACCTCAAATTAGCCAGCTGTCTAAACATTCATATGACTATGGCAAATGCCATTCACTGCAAATAAAAATGAAAGGTGGAGAGCAGAGGACTCCAGCTAAAGTCTGGTTATATATTAGCTAGAATTTTCTGATTGAATGTTTCAAGCCAGGGATCAGAGAAATTGATTGACATTCTGTAATGTTCAACCCCATCCTAAAGGAGTCTTTTCTAAAGGCCTTTCAATGAGGAGTTGGTCCATTTGTGTTTCCCCTGAGAGCAGGGGAACAACAGGTCGTAAGAGAGATTGGTTACAGATAAAGACCAAGGGTCTCCAATATCATGAACAGATTGGAGTTTTTGGTGACTGAAACAACAGTCAGAAAGGTTACCTTCCCTTAGCAGTGGCCAGGGAAATACAGATGATGGCTTTATCTTTCCATACCAATGCCAGAATAAAGGAAGAAAGAAAAGAAGAGAGGGTTTCATGTTTAAAGTAGGAAGTTTTGATTTGTCTCTCTTGGGAGGAAGCAGTCGACCTTGATATCAGGTGCTTCAATTACTTGTCAGTTTGATTCAGAGGGCTTCAGCGTCTGTACAGGACCACACGTCAGATGGGGCCTTCTTCATCTGTACATATACTCAGGGCTCAAGTCCCTGAAATTTGGCGGCCATTTGGGTAAATAAGGAAGACCTTGCATAGTCCCTTCCAAGGAGACTCAAGGGCAATCTTTTGTCATAGTGATTTCAAATCAGAAAGATGGGAGAAAACTGGAACCATCAGTTTGGAGAGTCAAAGCCAGATATTTGAGGAAGCTACAAGAATTAAGTATACAGTCCAGTCCAGTTAACAGGTATATAACAACATCTCAAAGACAGTTTATAGTATTAGAATCTAATAAAGGCACAAGAGCAAATATAATTTTTCTCTCTAATTATCCCCCTTTTTTAACCAAAGGTAATCATAGTAAAACTAATTTGTTTGCATTAAACTTGGCCTGATTATTCACATAAGTGATACAAGAATAGTAATTGAACATATAAATTCTTTTCAAGACTGTTTTGTTGGAACTTTTCATGAAGAAACCTGAGATTCAAAGAACCTCTGAAGCCACAAAACCAAGCTTAAGATGGTCTATCAGATTTACCTGAAATACCACATAAGAGAAAGCCTTGGTTACATAGTCTATGTTTTCAATGTGTCCTGTTACAAGAAGAATAGACTCTCATTGAACCTATGCCAATAACTAACTGTATTGCTATGAAAAGAATACTCAAGAGTTGCTGAATTCTGGAGGGATCCAGTAAGGAGAAAACGTAAAGGTTTTTATCTTTGTTTATAAAGATATACTTCACCAAGTTACTGTAAGTCAAAGTCTCAGAAAGTTTCCTTAAATCTAAAAACAAAAACAACAAAAGAAATCAAGGAACCAGCAGTTTCAAATTTCAAAAAGTCACAAAAATCATAATCATACTTATTAGTTCATTCAATCCTGTGTAATACATGCTTATTCTGCTTGAATCCATTTTTTTCCACTAGTTCTGGAAATTTTTATTCAGTTAAGTTTTATGATCTTAAAGTTATCGGAAACCTGTGTTTGTCAAAAGTCTGCCCTTGAAGGTGAAACAGGTTTGCAAAAGCATCAGATAAAAACAATAACTGTCTATAGAAAGACTTGAAGATGCTCATTGTTAAAGATCTGATAAGAGTTCATTATAATGTGATTGACAAGGGAATTTGGTTCTTTTTGTGATGTAACATTGTAAGATAATAGCTAGAATTATGACTGAAAATGTTATACCAGGGTGTATTAGAATTCTAGAACATTTACATTCATATTCACTTATGCAATATAATCTAAGAAGGTTTATATCATCACTTACTTGACAGTGCTTCCATGTAATTTACATACCGAATTAGCCTAATTAGTTTAATATTGCTCTTTTATCAGGAAAGAGAACAAATCTTTCAAGAGGTTACAGGGACCCTCCAGATTATCTTGTATATCAAATTTACTTCAAAGTCAAAAAGACTTAGAATTGAAATTGTGGGGAAGTTTGTAAAACATATCAGAAGATTTTAAAACACTTGGTCAAATAGGATCATAGGTTGGTTATACATTTAACCACAGTGACAGCCAAAGATTTCATAGGCAAATATAGAAGGTTACATAATTCTGAGCAAAACATAGCTCTTTTAATATCTATAAGACTAGGTTTAAGCAGTCAAAGACCTGATAAAGACAGCAAACAGAAAATTATTTTGATAAAAATATCACTTAAAAGGTAAAGACAAACCTTTGCCTACCATTTAGTTTTAAGAAGATACCATCAATTTGAGAAAACTTGTCCTTTCAGCAGAAAAAGAAAATTAAGGTACGATTTTATATAAGTACATTATTAAGGCTCGTTTCTGAAAAAACACCTTTTAAATTCATTTAGTTTGTGCATAGAATTCCATTCCCAAGATTACTTTCCACAAACCTACAACTTTCTTTTTTATATCCAGATTTTTCCCTCCTTTAACCAACCAGCCTCACTTTAGGACAAAATTACTTTCTTTTCCCCTCAACCAGAAGTTCATCTCCATTCCTCATATCTTCTTACTAAAAACACAGAGCCTACTTTCCTTGGATACAGAGGTATTTCCCTTATTATTTCTGGTAGTTCTTAATTGTATTTATTAGAATTCTTAACTCTTAGGAATCTTAATTTCTAGCAAAAACTAAGAAGTAAGCAATTATAAACTGTTACATTAGCATGCTTTAGATTGACAAATTTATGAATACATTTCATAATTTTTAGAAGTATATGCCTTTTCAATTTTTCCATGTAGTTCTAACACATCCAAATGTTTTTTAGTTTCTCTGTAATAAGAATTCAAATGTAGATAAACCTATGTTCAGTAATTAATGTTTCAGTATTTTACCTTACTTGGAAATGATCTAGATAGTTTATGATGATATCCATCATCTAATTTAACTTAGCAGAGCTCTAAGGTTTTAAGTCACTAAGATTTTGGGAAACTATTTAAGTAGATATAAATATCACTGAAAAGTTCCTTTATAAACTTTGATATTACTTACATAAAGTTATTTAGCTCACTGGTTCTTAATAATCGTGTTTAGATTAGTCATGAAAATTTTATTGCCTTTTGCAATGAATCTGTCAGTGAAACTATTTTGGAATCTTGAAATCTTTCGGAGGTTTCTGCGTGCCAATTAAAATAGATATTCCATTCTGTTACTTTTTTTTTTTAATTTTGGAGCCATGGGTTTCTAATTTAGATTTGAGAAAAACAGCTTGGGGAGATCAAAAGTCCTTCATAAAGGCTATTAAATCACTAAATTATCTTTAGCCAAGTTGGTCCATTTATTTAAGAATATGTGTGAGGAGGGACCATAGTTTTTAAACATAATATCAGCAAGGGTCCCTGAAGGAGGGGCACCCTAAAAGCATTTTGATGACTGGCTTCCTATCTCTTTGATGTTTTTCTCTAAAGCATAAAGAAAAATTCCTGAATAGTACAACTCCAACAAGAACAACTTGGTTCCAAAAGGAATCAGACCAGAGGCCTGCACACAGCTCCAGTAGGAATACTCCAGATCCAGAAAGGAATTGCACCAAAGGCCAAATGAGTACTCTCAGAAGGGACGAAGACTTAAAGCAGATCCTGAGTAAATCGTAGAGAGCCCAAGATGCAAAGAGAACAAGGCTGGAATCCAGGAGAAAACTTAACCCTCAAGCTCCAGGGTTAGGAACAAAGCACAGGAGCTAGGGTCCCAGCACCTGTTTGCTTAGCATCTTCGGAGCTGTTGGGGATCTACTCTGGATCCCACCACTTCCCTGACACTAAATAAAGTCAACCTTAAAAATAAAAAAGCCAGTTATTTAACCAGTGAAATGGGTTTATTTGGGAATAGCGGAGGAATTGCACTTCAGAACATGCCCACTATGGCAAACACTACGCTAGTCCAGAGAACAAAGGAGAGGAATGTGCTTTTATAGAGGCCAGTGGAGAGTTAGGAAGGGGTTATAAGCAAGCCCATTGGAGTTTGGATTATAGTGGCTTTTCATTGGCTGAGTTGTGACAGTCTCTCATTAACTGGTCTGTTGCTGGGCAAAGACAAAATCTGCTGCCATAATAAATAGTGGCTTCTTCAGTGGGGCCTGCTATTGACAAGCAGCAGCGGTGGGTGTGAGAGCTCCCCCTTCTGGTCACCTGTCTCCATTTCAAATGAGGTTTCCATCTCTCAGTTTCACATAATCAATAGTTGTTCAATGAAGAAATTGTTGGGATTCTTACTGTCTGTAAATATGTTGTAAATATGTAAAACCTTGGTCATACCCCCATCCAGCACCTTAATGGTTACACTACTTTTCCAAAGTTATCTGGAGACTCAGTTGGCCGTAGTCTAACAGATAGTCTAAATTAAACTAGCCCTTTTCAACCATTTTTACATCAGAGCACACATGTGTAATAATATGACTAAATACAATAACATTAATTGCAATGGAGAACTGGGAGGGGATTTGGAGCTTGGTGAAAATTTTATTTATTTCCTAAAATGATAAAATCTAATTGTAAAATATTAGAGAAATATTAAAATTGAAGATATTATGCAATGTGAAAGTTTGTCATTATCTTTGGTGAAATAGCTAAATCTTTCCAATACGAATAAAAATAAAAACTGCAAGGCCTGTCATTGTAAAAAAGCAATTCAGTTACTATCTAGTAGATGATGACTTTTTCTTCCTCCTTGGGCGGTCTCAGATGGAAGTACAGGCTAAAAAAAAATCACATTTTATTAAAAATAGCTGGTCTCATACTATTTTCTCCTGCTTACTAGCACTGTGACCCTGGGAAGGTTATTTAACCTCTCTGGGTCTCTGGTTTCATTTAAGTATAAAGGCAGAGGATTAATCTGTTGATCAGGAATGAATCAATAGAAATATTGAGAAAATGACTAAGAGGGGTTGCCATCCCCCACACTTAATCAAAGAAAGAGAGAAATCATCCTTTAAAACAAAACAAAAGAAATAACACAGTGCCAATGAGAATGTTAAAAATTACAAAAGCCTTTCAGCAAGCTTTAACATTGCTTACAGTGGACTAGGAAACCTTTGGGTGTGACACGTGACACTTTCAAGAGAACTGGACATTGGAAGCACGGCGAAGCCAGATGCCAGTTCACACACACATTATTTGATGATGGACAGCTGCTGGCTGTACATTTCCCTGGAGTAGTGAGAAATAGAAAACAACTTTTAATGTGATTTCATTTCCTTTGCTTTACAGTCGGCTGTTCAGCCATAAAATCAGGAAAAACAGTAAGCAGGTAGTTATTCAGAAGTTACTTCTCTCTTTTCTTCAATGCTAAGTGCAGGCTGCCTTCTGGATGTTTGGGAGAGAAGAACTTCAAACCACATCGTCCCTGTACTCAGACATCAGCACTTTGAAACCTAGGCCCGTGTTCTGCAACATTTTCACGCTTGAAGAGTAAACACAGTTTGGCACAAATACTCACACTTAAAATTTAAGCTTGAGGCCTGATTGTTTGATCTGTGGTGGATTGTATTACCTTTTTTAATGTTTTCTTCAGAAATTATCCTGCACAAAGTGCTGTTTCACACACAAATATAGTTTCTCTGAGAACATGGATGGTTAATAAAAACTTTAGCTTCTTAATCCACGTATCTTAAGCATCTGATACCTGCCAGACTCTGGTGCAGGTACATTAATGTTTAAAACAATAGAATATACTGTTGCCATTAAAGACCATCATCTTGTCAGAAGGACAAGACACAAAAATGGGAGGGAAAAATAGTATCTTTCGGTCCCAAAGTTACTCCAGGACACCAGGGCTTTAGCTGGATTTGCCAACTTGCTACTGATTTTTTCATCCCCCACATTGCATACTGTGGAGAGGCCTACACTCTACACCCCGTCTCCTGATGGTGGCATGCAGAGTTGGGCCAGCCCCACGGCCTGAGTACTTACACGTGGTCCTTGTTGAGTAAAGAGGAGTCCAAGGTGATTCCTGAGTCGCAATTTGGAATTTCAAAGACATTTTACCTAGTGACTTAATAATAAGTCTTGTTCTTCTTCAGGTGCCCTGGCTAAAATCTCACCTCTGTCCTCACCCTGCTCCTCACCTCTCCAAGGGACTCCTACCAGCAGCCCCATCAGCAAAGTTTCTGCAGTCCAGTTTCCAGAATCTTCAGACGCAACTGCCAAGCAACGCCTAAGTTCTCACAGGGCCTTAACTTATACTCAAAGTGCCCCTGACCTCTCTCCTCAGATCCTCGCTCCACCTGTTATATGTAGCAGGTAAGTATTTGATACTGTTAACTGGAGATTAATAATCAAACTAATATTAGTTTTCCTCTTAGGAACACCCACCCCCGGGCCACTGTGTAGCTATGTGTGGGTTTGTTAAAATATTTGGCTAAAAAGTATTGGGTAATGTGATTTATGTTGAATAGGCTATAATAGAAACTTAACTTTTCAGAGGTTTTCTATTAATAAAAAGTTTAGAGTCCATATAATCCATCTTCAGAGATGATATAAAATAATCAGTTTTATATTTCATCTGCTTACTGATGGACAATGCACAGAATAGATAATTAAAAAGTCCTACCATGTAATTTAATGTAATCTCATATTGTGTTGGAATATTTTTTATTTGTTCTCCAGGGAGGATTTTATATCAATTTTAAATGCATTTCATCTTAACTTTGCAATTCTCATTTTTAACACTTTAAAGATGTGCCGATAACACATGATGCATTATGACTGGATTCATTTGGGTCTCTACGCAGTTAAACAATCATTGTACTGCTTCAACGTATTGAAATAGAATACAAAGTGGTGTTTTTTACGGAAGTTGAGAAAAAAGGGCCTAGCATAGCAAAAGTAATTTATTTCTTCAACACCATCACTAAGAAATAAATACCCCCTCTTACTGGTTAACATATTCCTGTTCTTCAATAATGACTTGATCTTGAATAATTGATCTTAAAGCATTACGATATCTTTTTTAAGTAGAAAAGAGCTTGGTGTTTTTCAACTAAGGATAATCACAAGAGTGCCTTAAATAAAACGCTATTTCTTTTCTAAGGTCAATGAGGCCAAGCATTTGAGTGGCCTACTGATATCATTACAAATATGTTGTTTCACAGTCTCAGATTTGATCAATATATTCAGTTTTAAGCCTCACAGATTTCATTTTCACTACTTTGTCCATAAACTGAATAAGTTAAATGAATGTTGTTTCTTTTTGTAGCCTGTATTTTTTACTCTCTTTCTCTTTATAAATATGCTAAAAGGGAAAATCCTTTTTATTTGTTTGTTTGATTAGGGCCAGAGTAAAAAGTTTTTCTACCCTCCAAAAGTTATTCTGGTACCCTCTCTGATAGCTCTTTTTAATAAACTAATTTCTGTGGCATATTAATCTGGTCTTCCCTCAAACACACACACAGAAGGTATGGTCTGTGGTAAAACAGACATGACATATTTCTCTCTTGGTGATACACAACATGCATTACTTTATTAAAGGTTCTGAGAAGTCCTGCAAAAAGAAAGCCACATTTATTTGACCACAGAACCTATTTCTTTAGGTTAACACCCAATAATTGTCCAAGGAGCTAGTATTTGGTAGAACAACCTTAAGAATCATTTTTTCTGTTGTATGCATTCTAAGCCCAGATGAAATCCAGTGGAATAATTAGCATCAAGGACATCAGCTTCCACAAATTTCTAAGGAGAATCTCCCACTGTGGGCTTCATACTTGTGGAAAATAAGTTACTCCTAAAGAAAGGAGAGATGTTCAGAAAGGATCTACCACTCACATAGCTTTTCTCATCACAGTCTTTTTTTTTATTATTATTATTCTTAGGAAGAATATAATAGGATTTTTATAAAAGAAGTTTAAGAGAAAAACAAGGGAATTTCACTGCCTACTTGTTTAGTAATGTTTATAAATTCAGTAATGTGTGTTTTATTTGTTTGGGCTTTATAATCCATAATTCAAACCATGTTTTATTATTGCCTTCACGGCAGCCACCCATGTAGACTGAGAGAGCTCCAGAAACACACGACTAATTATTGTGGTTTCCCCTGCTGAACTCAAAAGGTTTGGCGTTGAATCTCAGTCTCTTGGCTGCTGTAGTGTCTATGCAACAAGCTGTTTTTTGGCATAAGAGGTAGTATATTTGAACTGCTAATTTAAATGTTCCTTTTAAATATTATCTTGCAATGAAAAATTTGGAACTAATAAACTCTGCTACTACTGAATTTCATCCAAAAATGTAAGCCCATTATCTGCATCATTTTTTTTTCCTTTTGGTCCTGTCATTTCTTTTGATTCCCTAAATCAAACTGATGGGATTTCATAATTAGAAGTATTTTGCATGTGAAGCTTGTCAACTTACATTCAAGAGTTGAAAAATAAATTTACTAAGGATAAAAACACTCCCTAATGGAAAATGCTTATCTCTACTGCACATGTGAGCACGATTCAGGAGGAAAAAACGATGAGACATTTAATAGATTAGCTTATCAGATATCACTCATTTCTTTTCCCTTTAGAATGAGTAATCTGTGGTTAAATTACAAACCAACAGTCAAAACTGGTAAGAAAGCAAAAGTATCCTACATCCTCCAACTTCCTCTGTTAAAGAGTCCTGTCCACCTCTCAAATACTTGGATTTTTCTCAGTTACCCACCTTATCCCCTTGGTCTGTTTTCCTCAATAGCACCCTATGCAGTCAATTTTACATTCACTGTTCTTCAGAATGTACCTCTACTTTGTTCATTTCCTTAAGGACTTAACAGGTGACTGATCAGTCTGAAAAAAATCTTATTTTGAGGTAAGAAATAACATACCATCATTCTATTTTCACATATACAATCTTTTCTCAAAGGGCCCTTTGTATATAAAATATCTTCACCCATAGAAATAAATCTAATAATGAGGCTTTTAAGTGGGCACAAGGGCTTTCATTGGGGAAGATACTTTGACCAAATTCATATCAGTGCCTCCAAAATCACTACTACCAGTAGGTACCAGACCATCCCCGGAATTTCTAAATAATGTAACAAAATTTTGCCAGTTGTTTCACATCAAATAGGGTCTAGACCATGGAGGAAAATGTGAGTGAAATGACGTTTCTGATCCTTTGTATTTATCATGCCCTCACAAAAAAGGAAATAATATACTGCATGTCAGCATCCATGTATAAAACAAAATGAATTTTTCCCATCACAGTCAAAGGTAGAAATACTTGATTATTCTAATCTGTCTTAATGTACACATGGATGGTGTAAGCCTATGCTTTTTTGAACAGAGAGGCTATACTTACAGCTATTCCAATATTTCTCAGCTGTGGCAGACCATATTCCCAAGGCAGTCCTGCTGATGGGTCCCTGGAAAGAAGTGGTGCAGCCATTCAGACCCCAGGCAGACCAGGTAATTCTCTGTCTGAAATCTGTTCCTCAAGATGGAAATGGCTTAATTTTTTTTTTTATCATAAAGGTGACTTATGTTCCTGATTTTTGAGATTACAAATTTAAAAAGACAATGAAGGGAGTCAAAATCATCCCTAATCCTGCCAGCTAGAGTTCATTGTGGTTAAAATTTTAATGCAAAACTGTCAAGATGTTTCTCTTTGAGGCAGGATTACGGCGAGAGTAAGAACACAGACATTGCAGCCTGACGTATATCCCAGTTCAGCTGTCTGCTAGTCTGTGTAATCTCTGTGTCTCTGTTACTTCATTTACAAATAAAGAGAATAATAGTATCTACCGAACAGGATTTGTGTGAGAATTAAATTGCTTTAAACATTATAAACTGTTTCCAGTATCTGGGTCACTGTAAGTTACTGTTTACTGCTAATTATTTTAGCAGCTAATAATTACTACAATAATTATTTTATTTTTACTGCTGCAACACTAGGGACTTGCTTTTGTTCGTGCTGAAAGATTACAAGGCAGAAAAAAATGGCTTCTGTGAACTACAGATGTTAGGGTGATAGAGTTACCTAAAATGTATCCTTAATTATCAGCTTCATCATTTATTGATACATACTTAACAAATATTGATTATTTGCCTGTGAGGATAGTGTCGTGGAAATGTACAAAGGTCAGGGGACATAGGCAAGGAAAAAAAATCGAAAGAATTCTCATTGTGGCCATTATATGACTCAGAATATTCCTTTCTCTGTGTCTCTGATCCTCTCTGACTTTGTAGAATAAGGGGAGTGTTTCCTTATCACCTTTGTGCTCTCACATAGAGCTGAGGCCTCTGAGAGTGCTTTTTTATTTTTGTTTTAATAAATTCTGGGATTGAAACTTGTCATTTACATTTGCATACTGTGTCTGATGCTAATATAGAAGCAGTTGGGTGAAAAAGATAGAAGAAAGATGGGTCCTTGGAAAAGTCCTACAAGATGCTCCTGATTGGAATAAGCTACCTAACAACAACCATTATTCACTAGAAATTCAAGATGAAACAGTTGGTAAATGTATGAGGACACAAACCTAGAATATCTAAAGTTATCTTGAAAAAGGAGGGCAAAGTTAGAAGAAATACATTACCTGACTTTAAGATTTAAACCAGACAGTGTGGTGCTGGTGTAAGAATCAGCAAATAGATCAAGCTGACAAAAGTAGAAAGCCCCATGTTAGACTCATACCTCCATGATATTTAATTTTCAACAAAAATGCAAGAGCAATCCAATTGGGTTTGTGAAAAAATGACATTCACCCCCTACCTCACACCATATCAAACATTATTCTGAGATGAAACATAGACCTAAATGTCAAAGCCAAAACAATAAAGCTTCTGAAAGAAAACACAGGGAGATATCTTTGTGCTTTGAGGGAAAGGTAAAGATACTGTAGAACGTGGAGAGAAATAACTGTAAAAGAAAAAACAACTAAACTTCATCAGAAGTAAAGATACATAGGGATTAGGGTCAGACTTTGCCAGTTCACATTTGGGTGGCAAAATTTACCAGCTGTGTGCCTTGGGCAATTCACTTATCCTTTCTGTGCCTCAGTTTCCTGTCTACGAAGTGAGGATAGTAGTAGTGCAATAGGATGGATATCTTGTCTCCGAGGATTGTCGAGAGGTCTCAGTGTGTCAGAACACAGTAAGTTCTTGCAGTGGTCTCCAGCTCAGAACACGTACTCAGGGAACTGCAGTCAGGCACCTTATTCAGCTGTAGAAAGCTTCACAAGGTCTTCGCCCCAGGAGCGTATTCTACAGACACTTGGTATTACCTGATTGGGCCTCTAGTTTAGCACAGGTGAGTGCTGACTGAAATGCGAGACAGTGAAGGGAGGCAGGTAAGGAAGGAAACCACAGATTCCATGGGGTGGCGTTTGGACACGCTTGGATCTCCTGGTGTCTTAAGCACGTGCTATTGTCCTGTGTTCTCCAACCACTTTGTTTTGGGTGTTAACACAATTTCTTCCATCATCTGCCACTTCTAGAGTGCATGTTTTAATCAGCTACTTGGGGGGTTAGAGTGTTGGGCGATGCATAAAGGAGAAAGAAATGTGTAACCATGGGACTTTATAAAGGTCTGAACTGCTGATCTAAGCAGTAGTATGGAAGAATTAATGCAGGTCGTGTAAGTCATAGATAATTCTACTTCATTGGGTTAAAAATATATGCTTTCTCCCTTCCTATGATTCTGTATCCTTGGTGGATGAGCTTGTGAAAGCAGTATGTTTCTAAATGCTTTATTACCATGTGCATTTTGGGAATATTTGCTTAAAAGCGACCCCTATTCCTTTCAGGTTTCATAATAAGCTTCTCTTTCAATTGCAGATGACACTGCTCAGGTTACCTCTGATTATGAAACCAATAACAACAGTGACAGCAGTGACATTGTACAGAATGAAGATGAGACTGAGTGTGTGAGGGAGCCTCCCAGGAAAACGTCGGCTTGCAGCACCTACACGTCTGAGACCATGATATTCCTGGTAGCCCTGCATTACTTAACTCAGTCATTATTTAACTCTGTCATTTACTCGAGAAATTGGCTCTTATTACAAAGATTGGCTTATAAATAGATTCCTGAATCATTAGGTTTTACAGATGTATACCATTTGGATCATAGCACATTATAGCCCTGCCTATTTATATCAATATAATTTTTCCCTGTCTAAGTTTTATTGATCTCTTAATGATTCTATTACTTAGTGATTAAAAACATAATTATTCATCTTCACAAATGACTGCAGATATTTCTCAGCCTAATCTAAAAGTATAAATACATGTAGGAAAAGTGAATTGTTTCATTCAGCAAAACAATATTTTACAAATACCAGTCAATAACTGTGAAATTGTTATTTGTCTTAGAGTTTCTGCAATTTATTTCTAAAAGCTCCTTGATTTAGAAAGTGGGCCAATATTTATTTCCTTGTTACATTAAAACAAGTTTATGTCAACATTTGCTAACCTTTTTATCCTTTAGTGATAACTTATGTTGTGTGTTTAAAGAGATCCACTTAAAGAGGATAAAAGCATACATTTGAGTTAGGTTAGTTTTGAGGATGCAGCAAATAGTAGAAAATAGTTGACTGTCATGTGATTATCAGTAGCTGCTATTGTCATTTTTCTTTGATCTACCATTTATACTTGGTCAGATTGTCAGATAAAATAATTTAATTCTCCTTTTCATCATTATTGTTATTTTCTACATTTCTGGTAAATGAACTCTTAATAGACATCCTTACTTGGGACCAGTTATAAAATATTTTTACATTTATTATATGGTGCATGTTCCTTTGGAATCCTTTGATTTAATCACATGAATTAAATCAAAATCACTGAAAAATGTGGTACTTGTCCTTCAGCAGGATTAATGCTGATTTTGAAGCAATAATACAAATTCAATCAATTAGAATAGGGTTGATTAACTCCCCTTCCTGACACAGATTTTTTTGGGGGGAGTCCAGTGCAATCCAGGAACTCTTGTCCCAGAAAAACTTACATAAACATAAAAAGAGATAGATTTTACATACAATTTCAGAGTGTTCTGAAGTCCTTGAATCTTTACTAAAGAACTCCATGGTAGATGAAAAAGCTGTTAACTTATCAGAAAAAGTCCATTTTTTTGCTATAATATGTATGAATGAGGAATAAGCAGGCTTGTAACTATGCAAAATTCATGGCCCAAAACAGCTTTAGGACCTTTTCTCCTTTTATGTTGGGGTCAGTGTCTTGTTCATCTTGACTTTTTTTGAAGATTCCTCATTCACCCTGAAGTGTTAAGTCATTTATTTCAAGTAAACTTTGTTGTTGAATTGCACTTATCAAAACAGAAATTGCTTAGTAGAAAAACTGCATGAACTAAAGATAGTTCGTCTTCCTTGCAGGACAAACCAATGCTTGCTCCTGAACCTCTCGTCATGGACAACTTGGACCCAATTATGGAGCAGCTAAATACTTGGAATTTCCCAATTTTTGATTTAGTGGAAAAAATAGGAAGGAAATGTGGCCGTATTCTTAGTCAGGTAAGAAATGCGTTCATATGTATGATGTATGACTTTAAATGTAGAAAAAACAATTCCTTGGTTGGTTAAAGCTATGTACGTGCTTGACACTGGAGGTGGGTATTGGGTGGAGAAAGGAAATGTTAGTACGCAACATTCTGTAGATTCCTTGGTGGTAGGTTAAAAAAAGAATTTCAAGAGAGTAGAATACCCTATGTTGCAGTTAAAATCTGTACATGTGCAGTAAAATCTGACAGTGAAGGGAGGCAGGGGATACACAAGCAAGATGGAGAAATGACCTAAAAGTCATAGAATTCAACAGAAGAAAAGATGACACAGTCCCTCAAAAGAAGAAAGGTATCAAAGAAGAGAGAGGGAGTCTTTTCCTCTGTTGTTGAGTTCTACAGACACAAAGTACTAAGTCCAGTCTTCAAGAAGAAAAATATGCCCCTGCCTTAAAGGAACTCCATTCTAGTAGGGAAATATGTATCAAAATAATGACAGGTCCACTTGCTACATACAAGAGAAGTATGCTAAAATGATTGATCTATTATAAAGCTTAAAATAATTACAAGGTCTACATAACATGTAAACTCTGCTGGACTCTGTGCTGGTGGACTAGAATGGCAGCCCTTGCATTTGTACTAGGAGTTAACAGTCTGTTCTTCTCTTCGTTTCTCCTCAGTGCTAAGCAGTGTCTTTTATGCTAGCTGATCTTCAGGACAGGTTTAATGGCAGCCATTTCCATCCCATCCACCTTAGCCTAATGTCTCAGGGCTCCACCTGGGAGGTTTTGTATCCCGCTTTTCTGCAACCCATTGCAGACGACAACTCTGAGGGAATGATTTTACCTGGAAATATGCCTGTAATGGTGCCATAAGATGTGATCAGTGAGGAGGAAGTCTCATTTCTCTTCTCCTGGAGGGTGTGTTCCCTTGTATGGATAGAAAAATCTCACATTGTTTGTGTTTGATATATTATGCAAAACTCTACAATCTTCTCAGCAAGTCTGATGCAGGTATTTTTTAAAAATCTCAATTTTAAGAAGAAACTGAGGCTTGAAAGGGGATACACTATTCATCCAAAGATATATAGTAAATATTGGACCTGTGTTTTGAATGCAGATATATCCATATTGGAAATCCAAGCTTCTTACCTTCATTTCAACTGCTTTTCAGCCGCCAAAACCACCCCCTGCTAGCACTGCCGTAAAAACACATTCACTTCTGATATCTTCAAACTCTCTGAATGTGCAGTCTGAGCAAGGTAATTATAGGCAGTCGGTTTTACAGCCCAGCTGACAGTGTAGCAAATACTGTTGCAGGCATACAGTTCCCCTTGAACTTCTGGGAGCGGTAGGGTGAAACTTGACCAGCTTTGCCACAAAATGTTTTCTGAGAGTCATGGGTATGAGTACACAGTAGAAAGATAAGCAATCATTAACAATTAGATTTGGACAAAATTCATCACTGTTACCTTTTTTTTCCTGTCCTCTTTCAAAAATAAACCCATAACTACATGATCCTTATTATGTCACTATTGATTTTTCCAGTTTACAAAACATGAACTTTCAAGAAAACACAGCTTCAATCGCCTTGCTAAGTAGAACTTTACGGGAGTTTTTTGCTCTGAGTTTATAAGCACAGAAGTCATGAAATTTTCACTGTGTGAAAGAAAGACGTATTTTTTTCACCTTAAGTAAGACTTCAGGACAGCTGAAATGAGTTAACTTGAACAGTCCAACCTTTTGGCTGAAACTACACAAAAAAGTCTCACTTCAAAAGATTTTTAAAGAGACATGTGCAATGGAAATGGCTTCTCCGTCTCAGTACACTGTCTGCCCTTTTGATGATTATCATGTTTATTTTAACGAATTTAAAAGAGCAGCATTCAGACTTCGGAATAGTGCTTAGTTTTTTCAGTTCCACAGTATTTAGCTGGGTCATGGTGCCTTTATGTACGGGTTTTGGATTGTTGGTGGCTGTTTCTAACAGCTTCTTGGTGAAAAGTCTTCCATTGTAAAATCATACACTGAACGATCCTGTTGCTTAATTTTTCAATTCATGTTTCAAATGTTTTAAAGATTAATAGAAAACACTTTAGTTATTTTCAATCCTAACAGTATTATTTTTCATATACTGGTAGTAAAATTTGAAGCAGTTAAGAGTACAAAATCTGAAGCCAAAATACTTGGCTTGAATTCTGCTTCTGATAATGCTGCGGGATGTTTGTTCTTGGTTCTTGTTCCCATCGAAACAAAGAATTGAAAGGCAGAGACACAATAGCCAAGCAGAGGGAAAGTTTTATTTGAATGTACTCCAAGGGAGGAGTGGGCCAGAGTCAAGGTAGACAAAGGCCCCCATCTTATAGGGGAAGGTCTCTTGAATCCTGTCCTGGCTAGGAGGTGCCTCTTTGATTGACAAGGTGAGGTCATTTGATTGACAGTTCTAGTTATACACACATTCCTCTTGGTGCATATGCCTTTTCCCAAAATGCAAACAGAAAAGCTCATGAAGGTTGGGGAGAGCAGAGGGGTAGGAAGCAAAACTGCAATTTTATTTTAATGAAATTATGATAAAGTGTGTTGTTTTGGCAGTTCTTAGTTTTATTGCATTGTGATCTGGTTGGGACCGGTTTAGCCTGGTCCCAATAGGCAAGGTTGTTATCTTCCCACAAAGCCTTTGTTGTCTTCAAGGGGGACCCCCTAACTGACAGTTTTTTCCTTCACCTTCCCTGGCTGCTCATGTCTGTCTTTCTACCTAGGAATATGTCAGCTGTGTTATCTTGGACAAATCACTCAACTTCTCTGTGCCTCAGTTTTTTCTTCTGCTTTCAAATGTTAATAATTAACAGTACCTATCTCATAAGGTGCTGTGAGGATTAATTATGTGTAAATAATATACAGACTATGTAGAACAGGTATCTCACTTATTAAATGTTTTATAGATAGATAGATATAGCCTTTTGCCAAAGGTAAAGACATACCCCAAGAAGCAAGCAACCAAAGATATGTTTTTATGGTGTATATAGAATTTTTCCAAAATCTATCTATATGTATGTATGTGTGTGTGTGTATGTGTGTGTGTGTGTGTATATATATATATATATATATATATATATATATATATATATATATATCAGCATTTATTATTATTATTATTATTATTGAAGTAACATGCATAGTTAAATTCACTAGGTATTTATATACAAGAACTTCTTATAGTCTTGTTCACCTATATACACCTTATACAATAGAGAGTATGTGTAGGCACTCAATAGAAATTTGCTGAATGGATCAATCCTTTTTTCAGTCAGATTGACTAAATAATGAGGTAAACTGAGGCAAGCTAAAACTTGTCAGAAATGGGGGAAAATAGAGGAATGGCAATTCAGTTGCAAAACTAGAGCAAGGTACAGGCAAGTCCATTGAGGTTTTGGGGTAGGTTGTATAGATGAGCAGGGAATATAAAGAGTGGGGAGTTCAGTTAAATAAAAAACTAATGGAGACCAACTTTGAAAATTCTCCAAGCAGACAAAACCAATCCAGTCTTACCAACAAAGTTCAATTCAGCTTATTTTGAAAGACAGGCTGGGCTGGGTCATTTCTTGTTCATGCATCTGGAAACCATAAATACAGCTTCCCAAGGCTGATAGGAGACTGCCCCTGATCAACTCCCTATCATCTAAGAAAATTCCAATATTACCATTTTTTGGTAATCAGGCACTTAATGGAAAATCAGTTTCACAGTCCTTCAGTTTTGTCTTCCTGAGGGCACATGCATGAGATTCTCCATTTCGTATCCTCTAGTATGCCTATGTATATAGTGTATGTGATAAATACTGAATATATAAACATACAATATATAATAAAAAAATTTAGATTCAATAACAAAAGATAGCAATTTAACTATGGAACAGTATGTTGAAGATTTTGAAGAAATATTTCAAGAGAATTTTAAGAAGGAATGCAGATAAGAAAAATGAATAATTCTTTCTTAAGGTCTCCTGAATTATCACCAACACCGCTTTTGTGACATGAAGTAGGGCCACTTTAAGTGGTGCCTTACGCCATTCTGCCACGTGAATAATTTCTCTCCCAATTGCCTTCCTCTGTACCTCTTTTTGGCTTCATCATTTGCATATCAAATGTGCCAATTACATCCAAAGATATTCACTTAATTTGAGTCACTAGAGCTGTGAAAAGTTGGAAGGAGGATAGATATTCACAGGAGGAGAGAAGCCAAGTGAGGAAAAATAGTTTAGACATTGTTATTCATATTGGATTAGAATAAATCTGTTTGCTTTATACAGTTGATCCTTGAACAACACAGAAGTTAGGGGCATTGACCCCTGGTGTAATCGAAAGTCCATGTATAACTTCTGATTCTCCCAAAATTTAACTACTAATAGCCTAGTGTTGACCAGAGATCTTACTAATAATATACACAATTATCCAAAAAAAATTTGTTATATGTATTATATACTGTAAAAAAAGAATGCTTTTTCAAATTCACAAATCTCAAAAATTTTCAGTATACTTATTGAAAAATAACTGTATAAATGGTGTATAACCACACAGTTCAAACCCGTGTTGTTCAAGGGTCAATTGTATATTTTAATAAAGGAGACCCTTTTCCTCTCATCATTCTTTCCCTTTATCCTTCAGTAAGAAACGATCATGAATCCTCTATCCACTGGAAAGCTTTTTTAAAAAAATAAAATTAGTCTGAATTAGAACTTTCTCTCGTTTTTCGCTTATAGTATGTATTATGTAATTGGGAATTTAGTAGTTATATATATATATAATACACAGTTTAGTCTTGACATATTTTGTAGTGTATACTCCTGTTTCAGTTGGTTGGTTTTTGGGGGTATGTCTCTACCTTTAAAAACAGATTATATAACCCTTGTGGACAGGAAATATGAGGGGTAGGCACATAGAGATCTTGAGTATCTATTTGATTTATTGCTCCATTAAGTATCTCTACTGGCTGTAAATTAATGGGGTTAATTTTCAACTCTTTTTTTTTCTTTTCATGTCCACACACCCTGGGATGTTTTCTAACTCTTTGTCTTTTTCTTTTACAGGTATCATACAGACTTTTTGAAGACATGGGCCTCTTTGAGGCTTTTAAAATTCCAGTCAGGGAATTTATGAATTATTTTCATGCTCTGGAGATTGGATACAGGGAAATTCCTTGTAAGTATAAGTCATTTGCAAAGCAATACTTCTAAAATCTGTTGAATGTGCTCTGAATAATACAAAATGGAATCATTGGCAGGTAGTACAAAAATTACACATTGTAAGCACTCCATATAGCCACGTGGTATAGTGAATAGGAGATAATAGCCTGAGTTAGACTCCTGGCCCCTTCACTTACTAGCTGTAGGAAACCTTGGGTCTTACTTAACCTCCGTATGACTCATTTCTTAATCTATTAAATAGAGATTGTAATATCTGCTTCATAGGATTGTTATGAGGATAGAATGAGGTAATAGTTCGGAAGGGATTATAATAGAGCCTTGCACATAGGAAGTCCAATTTAAGTGTGTGCTAAATATAAACGTATTGCTCATTTTATAATGTGCCCCTTTTATTATGTGAATTCAACTTTTGTTGTGGCATCTGTAGAGTTAAATCACTAACGAATGAAGCTTTTCAATATAAAATAAACCTGGCTGGGACTGGAGGGACAGGAAGATGATGGTCTAATTATAAAATGGAGAAGACGAGACATCTGGAAGTGGTTGTAGAGACTTTAATACAGACAGTTTAAAAATCAAATAAATGTGAAGACCAAGGAAAGGACAGCACCAAGTTTTCAAGCTTTAGAACTTCGACTAGTGTGAGAGAAATCTCTCATTCAAAATCATGAGAAATTCAAACAGAGGAGATATTAAATTAAATTTTCAATACATAGTGTTTCAGATATAATTTAGAACACATAAGTAGAATTGTCCTACATGCCACAACATGTATGGAGCTGAAGAAAATGTCTGCAAATTGAATTAGGAAATTATGATAATGTGTGGAAATCCTGTGGTACTTTTAGGAAATGAATGCACAGAAAGAAAAAGAACCAAGCATACAGTGGCTGGAGCATGACTTAGAAATGGGTTATCTAATCATGTTTTAACTTTCAGTTTTAAATTTGCTTTTATGTACCTTTGACTTTAGAACCCTGTATCTTTTTGGGGTTGCAATGACTTGATGTTAAATAAAAACATGGAAACAGATAAAGCACAGGTATTTCTAGAAAGGGGTAGTGCATTAACCTAGTGATCCATTATTAACATTTTGTGTTCAAATGCCATCCACATGCTACACTGGAGTGAAACCACAGCTGATGGTATGGTGTGCCAGAGGAAAAGAGAAGGAAGAATTGAATCTATAAATGAGATATGTTGCAGAAGGTGGGAGAAAAAATGCAGGCAGAATAGGATGGAGAGAGTGAAGAGGAACTTAAGAACACTGGGCCCCTGGGGAAGATCTGGTCAATAGGGCCATGGAAGTTGGAAAAGAGAGAAGAAAAAGGGGTAGTTTGCAATGATCTCAAGATAAGCCCTGCTTTCTTAATGCCGTTTTCTTAGTCAACAGACTAAATTCACAAATTGTTATATTTCCAAATATATTTTACTAAAATAATCAGTGATTTCCAAATTCCATTGAGTGCAAATTGATATTACTACTTACTTTCCTCTAGGAAGTATATCATTAAATCATAGGGAAAGTTGACCCATATTTAAGTATAAAAAGAAGATTCTAAATTTTGTTATTCATTTTTACATTTTCCTACTACATTTTTATATGTTACAAGTGAATAGATGTTTTTCCTGAAATGGTTTTTCCTGGTGGTTTCTTCATTCCATGTGAAAACAATTTGTTATAATAAACCTATTTGATTTATTCAAAGCCCCAGATACTTTCCATAAAGGGAATTTATTTGCATCTTCTCAAAGGAAAGTTTTAGCTTGAGTGGTGATTACTTTTAAATAATAACACTTTGCATGAGGTAGTATTGTAAAATCAAACTAATATGGATATTTATAAAAAGCTATTTATTGTTAATCAGCACACACAAACATTTGTTCTATATCTGTTTTTAATAATACTTACTCTTATTATACTTCTAATGGTTCTATCTGAATAATCCCATAACTAATTGAAAAAGTCTAAGAGTAACCAAATGGGATTAGAGTAACTCTAATATGACAATGACCTAAAATATTAGAAACTAAATTTTGTTATACTTCTAGATACACACTTAACAATTTCTGAGAGAGAAACTATGAAAGCTTTTAAATTTGTATGCAGAACTCTTACTAAAATTTGAAGGATCTTAATTTTAAAATAGGTTCAGATAGATAAAGAAATAGTTATTTCAGGGAATAGCATTGAGCAAAGTAATAAATATAGGCAACTCCCTAATGAAAATGTCAGATAAAAATTAGGATAATTTTAGGTATAATTAACTCAATTGCACAGAGATACACTAGGTAAATATACTCAACTGCACAGAAATAAATAATGTTTCTTATTTTTTATAGTCCCTTTCAGTTGAGCATATTGGCTAGTAAAGAAGATAAATCAACAGGTAATACTCATTCATGGACTCAAATACTTTTGAGAGTGCTTTATTTTATTTCAAAGCTGAGATGGCATGGCACAAGGTAAAAGGGTAGAACTATGAATAATTATATTCTAAAGGAAAAAAACATTGAAAATGTTACTTCTGTTCTTTAGCACTTCCCCTTACCCTTTGGTGCATACGAGTATAGACAGAATTTTAAGCTGAACATTATAATTTTAGGTCTCAAAGTCTGTATGTCTTACATATAGCTCCAGCCCTCCATACTAGCTCCCTTAAACTCTGTGTTTGAGGGATAAGAGAAAAGTCGAGAAAACAAGCGTGTCAAGGTAGAAGAGGGAGATGGGCGTGCTCTGGAAGAGAGGGAGGGCGTGTGACATGGGAACATGCATGTGTGTTTCTGTTATCAGGTGGATGAGGGAGTTATCAAGAGAGGGGCTTGTCCAAAATGCAGAGATGAAGGAAGAGGGGTGACAATAAGAATAAAATAAGGAGAGCTCTGACATCATTCCTTATCCCTCTCAGTTGCCTACCATGGGCAGAGGAAGAAAAGAAATCTCTGAGCATGTCGTGTCAGCCTACAGAAACCTGTCAGTTCCCTTCGCTGACCTAGCTAGCTTCTCCCCTTGGGGTCTTTGCTCCCCAGTCAGTCACCAGAGTGTTAATCGTAAGAGCAACAGCAATACCAGCAATGCTTGCACATAGTACATGCTAAGTAAAATTTGTTTAATAAGCATATTACTGACTGTTTACAAGGCAGATAATTTTCCATCCTGATTAAGGGATCATGAAAGTGGAATTCTAGGATCTACACATGATTAACCAGACACACACACACACACACACACATACACATATATATATATATGTATATGTATTTTTAAAGAGTTTTATATATATATATATATATATATATATATATATATATATATATATATATATATATATACATATATTTATATATGCATTTTTAAAGAGTTAGGTTTGGTTAGCTCCTAAGCAAATACTCCAAAGCAAAAAGGGTATTATTTTTTCTTATACTGTCTTTACCTTCTTTCTGAATCAAGATTATACTAAACCTCATAAAATGAGTTTGGTAGCTTCCCTTCTTTATGTATTTTCAGCACTAAATTATTTAGTTAGGCATGTGTGTTCACTGAGAGTTTACAAAATTACCCATAAAAACTTCTGGATCTGGGCCTTGGGGTGGGGAATGGGGCAGGAAGTAAGAACTGCTCAAGAACTGGAAGTCCACCTGTACTCAGTGTTGTCTATTTCTCACCCCAGACAGCTCTGCCAACACGCTGATAATGCACCATCAACCTGGCAGTGCTGGGCGTGTGCACAGATCCTCTGCCGTTGAATAGTAGTTAGTGATTACTTGTGCATAGCAATCTGCCCAGCTTGCAAAAGGGGTAAAGCAAAGAACCTATCTCAGGAGCTCCCTCCCAACATATCCTAACAGCCCCAGCTCTCATTTTCTCCCTCTACCAGGTCTCATCATGCCTTCTTCCTCCTCAAGGGCTTAACGTAGCTTCTGTTTTGGCCCTTCTATTCTATTTGTACAAATCCAGCATTGATTTGGGGGGAAAACTGGCAATCTGTGCTAATTCACCATTTTGTTTTAGCAGGAATAATTTATTTTATATGAGTGGTACTTATAATAATCACAAGCTAATTGTGTAGTCACACACTTTAAAATACATTCCTTTCTGTAATTCTCCCAGTTGCACTGTGAAATAGACACTGTTACTATCCACATTTTTAAGATAAGGAAATGAGACTCAGTTTTAAGTAACCCACTCAAGGGAACACAGGTAATAAATAGCAAAGCAGAGATGAAATCTGATCTGTTCTAAATCCAGAAGCTTCTAGCATGATCGACTTTGTACGTAGCACAGGTTCAGACATAAAATGTTATGGTCTTGAGTCATGTGAGATAGTCTGGACACAGAGATACAGACTCCGATTTTATAATACTAGGTAGTGTTGGGGGACTCGGTAGTATTGGTCTTCATGTCTGGCAATGGCACAATGCCCAGGTTTTGTTGTTTCCCCCTTTGGAGTCTAGGAGTGCTTTTTTTTCTAAGCTCCTCTGAAGGCATACTCTTAAACCCTCTCCCAGCCCTTCGCTGAACTCCTGGAGGGTTTACCTAAGATTTAGCTGCATGTCATCACTTAAAGACCGACTCCTACGAGTTGCCAGAAATGTAGGAAATAGGTACCACATACCTACATTCCCCCTGTGCACTGCCAACACCACAGTCAGTTTCTTCTTTCTTCCCTGACCAGGGAAAGGTGTTTCTCTCAAATCCCCATTCCCATTCTTCCTGTTCTCTTCTGTTTTCTCATCTGTTGAGTATTATTCAGAGATGTGATTATTATATTGGAGATGGAAACTGTATCACAGTTTGTCATCAGAAATAAAATGTGTCAAGTTAGCGTATTTAGGATAAAGCATATTAAATATGAAGTATTATGAAGGGCCAGATAAGTAAGAAAAAATCTTGGAAGAATTGCACCAGAAAAAAGGCAAGCCAAGAGCAAGCTGGGCCTTTGGTCGTGGCTCAGTAGAAGCTGAAGGTGCCTACAGAATAGACCCCTTTCCATAATAACGACCTTATAACCAGGGCATTTAGTTTTCCTATAGTTTTTACTTTTCTAAATGACTTACCTCCTGATATTATTATCCTAAGAGGTTTTTATTTTCCTCTTGAGGCATTTCCTAAAACTGTAGAATTTCCAAATTAGAATTTGTAGATCAGAGAACATCATTGATTCTGGTTTTGAATTTTGCTCTGTGGATTTAATCTATATTTAAAATATATATTATTCCTTTTCATTACAGTGTTTTAAATTTGATTTAGAAGACATGTACTATGTTCTTTTAGTCATAGATTGTATTTGGGTTCCATTTATCAGAGATGACATATCAGGTGGTGTAGACCATGGATCTGGCCTAGTTTAAGTCAGTCTTGGGACTTTCTTTTATTCTGGTCGTCTACATAGTCTTATTCAGGAGCCTGGAAATAAGTACAAGAGTAAACATCACAGTTGTTTCACATAGTGAGTTTCTTATATATGTTCGGTTTCTGGTAGAGTCTGGATACAGAATTTTCCGCTTCAGACTACTGCATGCATAATGAATGTTGTAAATGTTGAATTTTTTTCCTCTTGTTGCTATGGATATTATGGAGTAATGGAAGAGTATCAAAGAGTATTTTGTCCTAGAATGTTTGGCTGTCTTTCCCAGGGGTTATTAAAATATTAGAACTCAACTATTTATCCAGTAGATGGCACTCTGAGTCCTTGGACGCCAGAGTTCACAGTTTAATGACTGTTCCCTTACATTGGTTACAGATCATAACAGAATCCATGCCACTGACGTCTTACATGCTGTTTGGTATCTTACCACGCAGCCCATTCCAGGCCTCTCAACTGTGATTAATGATCACGGATCAGCAAGTGATTCAGGTACATATTAAGTACATCCGCGCACCGTCGGGGAACTAGGGGAACAAAGGAGTGTTTTTTTAAAAAGGAGGTCAAGGCACATGATACCAATGTAACAGTGACAAGAAATTTCTGTTACTTTTATTTTCTCTTCTCAGATTCTGACAGTGGATTTGCACATGGACATATGGGATATGTATTCTCAAAAATGTATAATGTGCCAGATGATAAATACGGATGCCTGTCTGGCAATATTCCTGCCCTGGAGTTGATGGCACTGTATGTAGCGGCTGCCATGCATGATTATGACCACCCCGGAAGGACTAATGCTTTCCTCGTTGCTACTAGTGCCCCTCAGGTGAATCTTCCCATTTTGATCACGAGAAATAATTCAGTTTAGAGATTTCCCTGAAGAAAATGAATTTTATTACTTTGATGTATAATAGGGACCAGGTGAATCTATGCCAGGCTATATTTAGCCCTAGGATTAAATTCATGCTAATTTTGAAAAGATACCACAGTTTGTTCCAAGATATTAATGGCAGTTAAACAATTTATTACCCAAATGGGGACCCCCTCTTTATTTTCTTCTTAGGAAACTACTTGCATTCATGTTAGTGAACCTCCTCAACAAAGAAAATCCATACTATACAGAAGTCCCTTTCTGAAAAGATTAGAAAACCAAATCTTTCTCGACTTTTAAGAATGTAAGGCTCCTTTATATGTAAATCTCATTCTTTAGAAATGTATTTATTATAGCAGTGATATACCTGTGGCATTTCTATTGGTTAGTAGGAAATAAAAATTTATTTCATTCGAGAGGAATTTTATAACTGAACACAGTGTTCTAAAACAATAACTTCAAAGAAGTTCATTTTCATATATATTTAAATTTACATCAAAATTAATCACTAAGTATGTAGGCATCTCCATCTATACAGTTAAACTCATTAAGCTTCTCTTTGATTTAATCAGCTGGACTCCTGTTACTAAGTATTCCCAGATCCTATTTTTCTTTCTAGAGGACCTAGAGGCTAATCTGATCCCATCCTTTTTTTCTTGTTTGCATTTTGTTTTTTTACCAAACTCCCATCCTATGTCTTATAGACCAGTCTAGAATTTTCCCCTCATCTGTATATAATAAAAATATCCTGATTTTTTTTTCCAGACTACCTACTTTAACTTCTCTTAGTGTATCCTTCATACATCAGGATTATTGTCCCTGAAGATAGTGAGGCAAATTATCTTGCCAGCACCATTCACCATGCAGATTTTCCTACACATGTAGGCCTTTTTACTTACTTCAGTATTAATTTTCATATACTCAGTCTTTCTTTTTTGTCTTTATGCCTTTTTTCCCCTTTATTATCTATCACAGTAGTTTTCAGTCATTTTTTGGCAACTTCCTCCTTTGCGGCACCCCTCAGCGTTATTAGAGAATTCCGAAGTATATTTTCTCCAAGGTGTATTTACTATATACCTTCATTTACTAGATAAGGGGTGGTATCTCCTGTGGCTGATTGTGGGATGAGACTATTTTAAATTATGGGCTTCTCAGCAATTCCATTCCTCTTCACTAGTCATATGTGTTTAACTAGGAGAAGGTAATTCTTATTCTACATATAGAAAATAACTGAGTTACCTTTTAGGGATATTAGCATATTTGCTTATTTTTTAATAGTTAAATTCCTTGCAAAGAAATCTGACAGAAGCTAACTCTAAGCTCCTCATTTATAAGAGTTTGGAATCAAGTTTCAAAGAAATGAACTTTATCTTACAAAAAAAAAGGAAAATTTAACCAAGAAAAGCAGTCAAGAGTCGATGTAATTGCAATAGTGTTTCTTAATCATCAGCAGTCAGAAAATTTCATTTTTGTGTTCCATGAAAAAAAGAGGATTCATTTATTTTTGTATTTTTTTTTTTAATTTACAAAGTTGAACTCTTTACTCTCTTACTCACTTGCCTAGGCGGTGCTGTACAACGATCGCTCAGTTTTGGAGAATCATCATGCAGCTGCTGCATGGAATCTTTTCATGTCCCGGCCAGAGTATAACTTCTTAGTTAACCTTGACCATGTGGAATTTAAGCATTTCCGTTTCCTTGTCATTGAAGCCATTTTGGCCACTGACCTGAAGAAACACTTTGACTTCGTAACCAAATTTAATGCCAAGGTAACTAGATTTGTACCTGTCTTCCCTTTTTGGCCATATTGAAAGATTTCATGGAACCAAAATGTTAAACAAAATTCATTGCTCTCACTTCTTATGTTAAACGTGAACATGAAATGCAATAAAATGTCCAAGAAGCAGATATATAGGCATTAGTCCCAATCTAGAAATCTGAAAATTTGAGGCGCTATCTATGTATATTATACCTTTTGCTGCAGAGAAATAAAATCTTAGCTGTCATTCTGGTTTTGTTTGATTTCCTTTGTTCTCATTTCTGTGGTATACTAACACATTATCTGGCAGCAGAAAAGGTCAAAACCCTGAGAGAAAATTTCATACATCCAACACACATAGATACCCAAATGTTAACTCAAGAAAAATCTGTCATTTGAAGCTATATTCATTAAACAGTCAGTGATAACATACCCTCTAATTTTAAATAGCACTTCTTTTCAGTTCCATAATTAATAATTATTTATCCATCATTCATTATTTTACTTTTTTGATGAATTATTTTACTATTAATTTATGCAAGCCAAAATATTGTTAAGGAGAGCTGAGAATTTCTTTATTACTTGGTATTTTGATCTCTACCTGGTAGGAATACAGGCAAAGATTCTCTTGTTCAATTTTTGCTTTCGGTGAGGCAAAACACATTTAATTCTGTCCCTCAAACAGGTGAATGATGATGTTGGAATAGATTGGACCAATGAAAATGATCGTCTACTGGTTTGTCAAATGTGTATAAAGTTGGCTGATATCAATGGGCCAGCTAAAAGTAAAGAGCTCCATCTTCAGTGGACAGAGGGTATTGTCAATGAATTTTATGAACAGGTAACTAACGTAGCTGTTTATCTTGGTCTGCACTTAGGCTTGCTCATAAACTCACCAGAGCTTCCAAAAGTTGTAAAAGTATGATCAATCTATTTCATATTCACTCTAACATCAGAAAATGCACTAGTCAGTTTTAATCAGAGGATAAAAAATGACAAAAAATTAGGCTAAACTGTAACTGTAAAAACTTTGACATAAAGTTGTTTGCAGATATTTGGGGGGAAGTAAGATACTAAGATAATGGAATAACCTTGTGAGACGTGAGGGGAAACCACTGAAATACTGTTCTTTTATAAATTTACTACACTAGAAACTAGTTTAAATTTATATGGATGAATTATATACCAGATTAAGTTCATTTACTTTTCTGAGTTGATAAGAACACTATATGGAAAAGCTTAAAAAAGACATTTGACATAATAATGTGATAGATAGTCAACACACTCTCAAAAAATCTACCATGAAAACATAAGCATGAGGGGATCTTCCCATTACCCTAACTAATCAGATTATACCTGAAATTTAGTGGTTAGTATTGTGAAACATTCTCTTAACAGGAATCTGGTTTAGGGATCAGTGACATAAATGAACATGAAAGAAGTGAAGATATGTATCTGGGGTAGGGCGAGAATAGAGGTGATAGAATAACTGTCTTCAGATCCACAAAAGACTGATATACATATTTAGGATTAAGTTTATCATAATCTTTAATTGCAGAGATTAAAGAAGGTAAATTATCAAACCACTTAACAAACGATCTGGTTTATAAGAAACATTAGATTCCTTTCTGCTTTCCTAAAAAGGGTGTATGGGTAACCAGTCTATAGAGGTTATGGGGAGATTGATTTCAGAAGGAAATTCAGTGTCAGAAAGAAATGTGTAGTATAAATGCATCCAGAAATAGGTGAGGTACCTTATTAAGTAATAAATTGCCTGTCACTGGACATAGTTAAACAGAAATTAGAAAGAACTTTTGTGGGCATTTTAGTCAGGACTCACATGTAGAAAAAAAGATTTGTGCCTTCCAGGAAAAATAATGTATGTCATTCCTAGGAATGAGATTAATTCATAAGAAATATTGAAATACAGAAAAAAAACAGACAAAGGAAAATCCATGTAACGCCTCTTCTACTACATTGTCAGAACTGTTACTGATCCTTGGGTAGAGGTGATAACAGGTTTACAATGTGTTATTTTTTTTTTCAGGAAGATTTAAAGCAGTTCAAGGTAAAACATGTACACAGTAGTGCTATTAAACAGATAAATAAGAATATCAAAACCCATATAATCACAGAAGATATAATTAAACTAAAAGCTGGGTTAAGGTAGCAACTTGCATTGTGCAATAAATTATTTTAAGCTTTCTGGCAGCCAAGGCAAAAAAAGGCTAACACACTAAATTGTGTGTTTGTTTAGTAATCATTCCCAGCATTATGTTTCAAGGTGCATTTATATTCTAATATAAGGAACGCCAACTAGTGTAATGACAAATGTTATCTACTGAGGCATTAGGCCATTTCTTGTATTTGACCAAAGGCCAAAACCTCAGGATCACAAAAGTGGTAAATGACAGCAAAGCGTTTCTACAGGAATCTTGGTAATTTGGGTAGAATCTCTTAGCCGTCCCATAATGAAGGAGTTCACACAGGGATTCTGGGCTCTTAAATAGTTGCAAATTTTAGATGCCAAGCAAACGTTGACTTTCCTTGTATTTTAAGCTTTCCTTTTCATTTACCTTTCTAATTGGCTATTCCTGCTAAATTGCTCTTTCTAGGGTGACGAAGAGGCCAGCCTTGGATTACCAATAAGCCCTTTCATGGACCGTTCCGCTCCTCAGTTGGCCAATCTTCAGGAATCCTTTATCTCTCATATTGTGGGTCCTCTGTGCAGCTCCTATGACTCAGCAGGACTGATGCCAGGGAAATGGGTGGAAGACAGTGATGAGTCAGGAGATACGGATGACCCAGAAGAGGAAGAGGAGGAAGCCCCAAATGAAGAGGAAATCTGTGAAAGTGATGAATCTCCAAGTAAGCTATAAAATGTATTTCTAACGTGTTTTCATAAGATTGTTCTCTTACTCAGGTTTAGATGAATTTTATGCTTCCCACAAATTACCTCATTTGACTCCCAATGTCATCTGCTGCATTGAATTATGGATAGCCCTTCCTTCCCCAAATCATCATCATGGGAATTACAGACTACAGCATCTGTTGTGATACCTTATTCATACAAAGATATGTTCTCCGTCATAAAAGAAAAAGAAGTTGAATAGTTGAAGCCTAGTCTTTAAAGTATCTTAGTGATTCACGTACCAAGGAGAACAACCTTACACTTATGAGCTTGGTTGGGGAAAGACCATGTGAAGCAGTCAGAAGGAGCTGTCACTCATTCATTCCACAGAAATTTATTAATCATCTACACTGTGCCAGGCATTCTTCCAGATACTGAAAATAGAGTCCTGAAAAAAAATGAGACAAAAATAAACCCTGCCCTTTAAGATTTATTTTGCACTGGGGTCAGCAGACACTTATCAAGACAGAGCAGTAAATCTGTAGTATGTGAGGTACTGATAAATACTGGAGTTAAAAAAAAGAAGGGGGATATGAAGTATTGCAGAGAAGGGTTGCAACTGTAGGTAAAATAAAGAGGCCTAAATAAGAAAGAGATTTAAAAAGAGAGAGATTGAAAGAAGTCAGGGAGTGATCCAGGAAATAGATGTGGGAAAACTGTTCCAAAGGGAAAGGAAAGCAATCGGGGTAAATGTCCCAAGGTGGGCATTAGCTAGGTGTTTAAGGGGCATCAGGAGCTGGGGTGGCAGAAGCAGAGGAAAGGGGGTGGTTGGTACAAGAAAGAGGTGGGGGGGCAGGTGGTATAGAGATTAAAGGCAGGGTTCTGTAGGTCACAGTGTGGAATGTGGCTTTTACTCTGAGATGGGAGGCCATCAGAGGTTTTAAGCAGAAGAGTTAGTGATTCAACTTATATTTTAACTGAATTGCTTCAGCTGCTGTATTGAGAATATTCTTGAGTTTGGGGTAGGAGAAAGGGTAATAAGAAGGGCAGTGAGTTAAGATTAGGCTGTTGAAATTAAGCAAGCGAGAAATGACTATGCTTATCATCAAGGCAGGATGGTGGCCATAGTGACAATGACAAGTGGTCACATCCAGTCATTGATTTGGGGTACATCGTGTAGCCAATCCAATCCAATATGAAAACATTATTTTTCTTCATGTCTTGAAATATTCTCTATTTTTCCTGCCTTGGGGAGGAGGCCCTAATAGTGTGATTAGTAAAACTCATAATCTTACAGTGACACTGTACAAACACAACAGTGTTCATGAGAACATAGTATGTGGTTTCTACCTACCTTCATAAAGAAAGGACAACCTCAAAATTAATATTTTTCAAAACCTATAACAAAAATATTGCCAATGAAATATTCTGATCATTTGTTCCTATTTTTTTAGCACAGTCAGGAAAATGTGTGACTTGGCCAAATCATTTTGGCCATCTAGTAAAGAAAGATATTCTAACGGGTATTAACCCATTGTGCTCTCATATAAGTACACTGCTGTAAGCTCCCATGAGCACAGATAAAGAGGCCATTATGAACTACAGACTGATGGAGATGGGTTTTTGCAAATTTGCTGTTAGGTCAGATTTTTGCTTAAGTTCTATCCTATGTATTAACTTGGGTACTGAATGGGGGAAGAAAATCAAAAGCTGTTTCCCTTCAATATTCTATTATCAAAGCAATTATATTTTATTTATTTGATGCCTGTAAAAAAGGTTTCTGTTATAAATTTGGGGCTGATCCAAGGATTCTGAGGTGGGAGCCAAGAATGGGGATATGTGACTTATTTATTCATTTCTTCACTTAATAAACATATAATAGTTTTCTTTTTTTAACTTGTTTTCATTTCAAAGAGCCAGGTAGTTGGCTATCTGTCCAAGGATGGGACAGTTCTTTTTTTTTCACTGAATAATATTAGAAAGTGTTGTCAGCTCAGCATCTGGAAAAGCTTTGTTTGCATGAGCCCTGATTGCTATTTAAACTCAAAAATATGAAAAACAAAAGAAAAACGAAAACACATACATAATACAGGCATCAAGAATTGAAGCACCCAGGCCTAGAGAGTAAACAGGCTCCACTTCAAGGTGGGCGTTAGCAACAACCAAATATTCAAATTCCCTTCTGTTCTGTAGGTTTCCGTTGTCACACTGACTTCAAGATTCTGATGTGTCACTGTCCCGACCTTCCCATGTTTGTCATGTTCACTAAGGCAGGAATGAGGATTCTTTGGACCTGTTTGCCTACAGCTTCTAAAAGTCAACTGGCCACCTTCCATTAAAATTGAAAACATCCATCAATAATGATGTGATATGTGGCTTTGGAAAAATTATCTTTGAAGTAGTCTGTGATAGCCAAAAAATGATAAATGTCAGGCAATATTATCTAGTGGAAGTTGGCTCCATGAAATAATGGACTTTTAGAAATGGAAGAGAAATTGATCATCCAGTTTAGATGCCTCGTTTTATGAAAGACTAAACTGAGGCTCAGAAGCTTAAGAAACATCCCGAGGCGTAGATGGTTTCTGCAAACCGGCAAGGAAACCCAGGGCTCCTCATTTTTAACTCCATTGCTATTGACTCTTAGTGACTTTAATTTCAGAATAAATATTGACCAAGATGGTTAACTCCATCTAGCCTGACACTTAGGTTTCCGAAAAATTATATGCACTGATAATCTCAGCCATTTGTGAAACTTGGAGATCTCCCAGGAAGCACAGAATAAAATGTTTCAAATGTTTCAATATGGTATCCTGGGGAAGAAGGCTTTTTCCCCACCTCGTAATTAAATCTGAAAAATTCCTACAGCGAACTAAGAGGTTTCTAATGAAGTACTAAGCTGCATTTAGAATTGGAGCAATGAAAGGCTCTTTGTTCTCATTTCAAAAGGTTCCAGTGCTGAACACTTTGGCTCCCAATACAGGCATGTTTTAGACCACCTGCAGACTCTAATCTACGCAAATTTATTTGGTACAAGCTTTCTTCTACGTCACCTTATTCAGTTTAATTCCAGAGAGGTTTATTGCTAATGTTTAACGGCATTAGTAAGAGAACAGCTGCTCTCACTGGGGCTGCCCTTAAAGTAAAAGGAGAAAAATTGAGCTTTTGTTAAATTCTACCCTAAAAATGCATTGCCATGAATGTGTATAACTTTCAGATGGAATAATCACCCTGAGCAGCACAGTGTTTCCTATAACCATGATTCAAGGCTGTCCCTTGGCCAGTGGTCATCTCTCACTCTCTGGATTCCAAGGATTAGGTTAAAAACAATATAAACTTTTAAAATTTTCTCAATGGAAGCTGATTTGTACTGACAATAAAAACAAAGTAGAAATAAACAAGCAGATGGCTTTGGTAGAAGAGTAATTTTAAAGATCTGCTGTTAAAAATCTGATATAGTAATAATACATTTTACTTATTTTTATAGAAAGAATAGAGATTTCTTTAAATTTCAGTTTATATATTTATAGTCCTTGTTAAGCTTTCAGATGAGGAAATTGATGTCATACTTTAGGGCCCCCTGCCCTCTGCCTGTGTGCATGCCCCTTACTCTGCCTGGGATGCTGCCAGCCCCTTCTTCACCCAGTGTATTTAATTCTCATAGTTTACATCTCATCTCAGGTGTCATGTCCTTTGAATAAATCTTACCTATTCATTCATTCACAGATTGAGTCTCTTATGGCACCATGTTTGATGTCAGAGAAATTGCATTGCATACTTGTTAAAAATGGCAAGGAAGACTTTGTTTAAGACTTTTGCAGTAGGGGAGAGAAAATGAACTCAGCTCCGCTGAAAAAAAGGCAGGAGAATTTTTAAGTACTAGGAAGAGCTAGTGAAAAAGTACTGGTGGGCCTTCAAGGGGAGTTGGTCAGTGATGATTAGGCCCTCTGTGTTTGCTAATTGGTACTTATTGAAGTTAGGTTCCTACTTTCCCACACAGACTGGAAGTTAGTAAGGACCCTATTTTTCCCGATGATTTCATTTCAAAGGGATGGCTCCCAGGCCCTTGAGAAAGATATTTCTGGGTTGTAAAACTGGGTAGACATTGTGAGATTTATTTACATAAAAAAGGGAGAGAGAAAATATTTGTAATTTCAAGTTTTATAAAGTAAATGCTCTAAGAAAAGGAAAGCCGGAGAGACCTACAGTCTGGAAGAAATCTGTCTAACGTTTAGTCAAGCTGGGGGGAATATTAAGGCCAACTTGGTCACATGTGTATGTCTGTTATAAGCATAGCATGTGTATTTCACTTTTTGTCTTCTTAACTCTCTCTCTTACAGGCTGTAAACTCCTTTAAGACAGACTTTAAGACTAATTTGTCTTTGTTTCCATAGCATTCAGAAAACTGCTTGTTAGTAGTATGTCTGATTGATAGGTCCATCTCATGAATATCCATTCCACTGACATTCATTCATTTTAATAATTGTATGTGTCTATATGGTTCAAAAGTAATTCAGGGCAACTTGGTGTCCTTTTTCTAAATTATGTTTTAAAAATCAGTCTATGACATCCTATAAAGTACAAGAAATTTCTGTGGTATATTGTAATAAAGCGTTGAAAGAATCACTAACATATCCACAAAAATTTTGGTGGATGGTCTCCAAGAGATCTAGTTCCTCTGGCAAACTTCAAAGCAATTGTCTTTTTTTTTTCTTCTATCTTTCTCTCTGTTTTTTTTTTTTGCTATTACCATTTTTTTCTTTTTTTTCTTCCAGATCATAGCATGTAAATCATTACCACTTCATTAAGTAAATCCAAATATCTACGCTGATATCCTGTAACTTGTACTGTTAACTCTTTAATGTAGTCTCAGATCAGAATTTCCTGTGGACCGTATTTTCATATCAGTATCCTTTTTATCACTTATCAGCACTTCACCATTTACTTGGAATCATGGAACAGAACCTGGGCATGGTTCATTTAGTAAAGTCTTACTGAATATTTACTGAAATGTGTGGCTATGTGGATGTACACACAAAAGGGGTAGGAAACCTCTGTTGATAGGGAAGTTGATAGTCTGATGGAAGGTCTTAGCTTTATTTCTAAATTCTTGGTCTAAGTCTGGAATGGGCACTCAGATGAAGTTACTGAGTTGTATTCTTTTTGCTTAAAAAAGAACAGTCCTCTCTTCTAAACCAAGACAAGCTTTCCACTTTACCTGTCTTACTTAGAGGTCTCCAAGACACACTTCACACTTAACATTTCTCTCAAATCTGCTCCTGATCTAATGTTGCCGTACCACCATCTTATGTCATCTACTCAACGGCTTAGGACAGGTAGCTCAGGGTTTTCTTTGATTCCTTCATAGTCCTTATTCCTTACATCCAATCGTTGCCAAAATCCTGGTATTAAACCTCACAATTACATATCACATTGATCTTCTTACCTTCATTTCCCTGACTCCGTCCTAATCCAAGCACAATCGTTATGCAGCATCCACACAGTTGAGTTGTTTCTCTTTCTGCCACCTTTCAAAGACTTTGTTAGACTCGGTATAATTGTGCCCACTTGTTCACTATCTTTCCACTAGAAAAAATGCTCCAGACTGGCAAGCATTATATCTCTCTTGTCCATTGATGAATCACCAGAGCCATAATATTTGGCACATTATTAGCTTTTGAATAAATAGATAACAACTTGGAAGCTTAAATAGTGAATTATGACATCAAGTTCTTTAAAACACCTTATGTTTCTTCTGTTGAAATTGATTTTATTATACTTCCTCAATCAAGAGATGCAATTCCTTGAAAATTGTCTTTAGTACTTCCATATTTGGAAACATGAAATCGGTGATAAGAAAATGCAATTTATTTATTTACTAAATGTGTATCTGCTGAGCGTCATGTATAAGGTCTCTACAGGTCTGTACAAGGCTCCATCGAAGAAGTTATAATGTAGCAGAGGAGCCAATGCCTAGAATATATGAGAACAAAATAAATGCCTTTTGCACATTATTTAGGACATTTTTTCTTGTTTTTGTTATAAGTGACAAAATTCCAATCAAGGAGTATATGCAAAGTGAATAATATTGGTTTGTGTAAACATAATGGTGGCTGGTATCCGTGCTTGCCCGTGCAACTGTCTCTGACTCACCTGACACCTTATTCATTCAACCTTGCTTTCTTCACGAGACAGAAATTATGGCCCTACATTTGCCTCATTCCAGATACACAAGCAGAGGAGAAAAGATCCCAAGACCCACTCCCTGACCCCATACTCATTACGTGGCGCTGGGAAAAATCCCAGGAAGGACTCTGAATGGCCTGACTTGGGTCACTCACCTACCCATTGACCAATGACTGTGACTCCGCTGTGTTGTCACGGGGGTGAGTGAGGAAGTAGAGTTTGACAGACTTTTCTAGAAATACAGAATTGAAAGGAGGGGTGAGAGTTCCCCCTAAGTGATTTTGGTTATACAGTTACCAGAAAAAGAGAATCAAAATGAGAAAGAAAAAACCTGGAGACAGTTATCTACGTGGAGAAGTATATATGGAGTGCAATGAGAATTCAGAAGAGATTATTTCTTAGAAGAGGAATTCAGTGAAATATGAATGGGTCTTGAAATTATAAATGGACGAGAGTTTTCAGTGACTGAGAAGAGTATCTCAGTTGGGCAATACCAGCTCGAAAGTAGAAGAATTCACTGTATATACAGAAAAGAGAGCAGGGAGGTAGAGATAGAAGCCAGGTTGCAGAAGGAGGAAGACGGTAAAAGTGAGGTTGTGCCACCTTGTGGGAAAACTTGGAGAGCAGTTTGCAATTAATGCTTTAGTCCACACGAAATTGGACAAAAACATCAAAACCATCTTTAAAGAAATCAATCTTATAAATTTGTGAATTGAATTGGTTGACAGAGTAATGGAAGACATAACAAAATTATACCAACAATCTAGGTCAAAAGTCTTGAAGATACGAATGTAATGAGAATCATACCAAGATACAAGCATTACCTTGTATTAGACATGACTAAATATTAAATATGTCTAAAGTTATGTCTCCGTGATATACGAGTGCTTGTGCCACCTCCTTCTTTTTCCCCACTCTTGAAAACAGTGTTACTGCCCTACACAAACCAAGTGATGGATATAGGTATCCAGTTGGTACTTCTGTTAATAATGTGAAAAGAAACAACTGTCATGTACTCACAAGTAAGTAGTCTAATTTGGTGTTTTCTCAGGAAAGAAAACTTTCAAAAGGAGGAAAGTCTACTGCCAAATAACTCAGCACCTCCTGCAGAACCACAAGATGTGGAAGAAAGCCATTGAGGAGGAACAGCGGTTGGCAGGCGTAGAAGATCAGTCCCTAGACCAGACCCCCCAGCAGCATCCCCCAGAGCAGATCCAGGCCATCCGGGAAGAAGAGGAAGAGAAAGGGAAGCCGAGCGGAGAGGGGATCCCAGCTCCTGAGCCGAACCAGTGACGATGAATAGACCTGTCGGACTCTTTTCAAGCCAGCACAACACTTAGACACAACACTGTAGAGATACAAGAAGATCGGCAAATGGCTATTGCATTTTGGGGATTCTTCGTATCTTATTTGTTTATTTTTACAGTGAGGTACATTGTTAAAAACTCTTGCTCCAAGAAGCTTTCACGTTTGCAACACCAGCTTCTAAGGATTTTTTTTTTTTAAGGAAAAAATATACGTGTGTGTGTGTATAAGCTCTCACATAGATACATGTAAAACAGTCACACACATACACACATATACACACTGAAAGCCAGGATTACTGGCTCCACAATTTAGTAACATTCATATTAAGATATTTAGTGGTCACTGTGATACAACAAGTCGTAAATGAAAAAAATAAAGGAAAAGAAATCACAAAGGAAATGGTGTGGCTTAGCAGGGAAACAGTGCAGAGAATGTAGGTTATCAACTAAGGAGCTTCTGCTCTTAATACTGAAGGATGAAAATTCCAGAGCGTTATTTGAATTCTTATACATCCTGCCAACGTTGTGTGTGTGTGTGAGAGAGAGAGAGAGGATTGAAAGGGTATGTGTGTATGTATGTTTGTGTGTATGTAAAGAGAGATTTTTGTGGTTTTAGTAGCTCATAGAATAGCTGCAGCAGTGACTCAGCACATGTGAACAAACAGAAGGAATACTCTGGAGTGTGTCTCAGAGGCAGCCGTTCCAAACGCCTGCCTCCATTTAGCCTCAGTATAGGACCCTCTACCGAGAGGGTGTGGAAGGGCTGGGTGAGAGGGCCACCTTCTGGCAGTACTGCTCTGCACCACGTGGGGGCTCTCTATCACCAGCCTTAAACCTGGAAGGCACGCATTTCCCAGTCTGCTTGCCTAATGAATGTATAGAAGCTGTTTGTGCATCTGTCACTAACCTGAGATCAAATCGCCGTGGCAGGGGGCGGCATTCTTTATCCCGAAACACCGAGGAGGGAGCTGGAGTCAGGGCTTGTAATCAGGTCAGCGTTCTGAAAGAAAGGTTGCCAGAGAAGACCTGGGAAACTGCTCTCTCATCGCTGCAAAATGTGTGGCAGAAAAGGAAAAAACAAAGAAAGGCAAACAGAAACCCACAGAGGGATCTATAGCGAGAGTTGAAGGGGAAACATTTCCACACGGGGTTTGGTGTTCGTTGACGCAAGGAAAGCCTGATTTTTGACAACTGGTGAAGAGTGGCTTTGGGGAGGCCCGGGTTCCCCTGGCAGCCGTGTTGTGGTGCTCCACGTGCCGTGTGCAGGGATAGCTTCTGTCTGCACTCTGGCCCAATGCTGTGCTTCTTTGGGCAGGGAAGATTTTAGATGGACTTTTGGGGACTGGACCTATTATTGAAAGTCCTCTTTTTTTTTTTTTTTGGTTTGTTATCTACACTTGTTTATGCTGTGAGCCAAACCTCTATTTAAAAAGTTGATACTCACTTTCAATATTTTATTTTGTATTATTCTATTTGTCATGAATAGTTATCTTGATGTAAATACAAAGATTTGTTTCTGTAGATAGGAAATTCTTTTTTTTTTTAAAGGAAAAGGGAAACATTTTTATAAAGTTATATTTTAATCACCATTTTTATACATTGTAGCCATCTCTAAGCCCAGCAAGAGGGATAAGGCATTTGCATGGAAGTCTATGGACCGCCATTCATCTACCTATTCTAATATAAATGATAATCAGATATAGTTATTTTATGCCAATCAAATGAGGTTGCTGCAAAGAATGATTTTTCACTAGGAAGTATGGCTAACCTTTGGGTAACTTTTGGTTCCATGATTCCCAAAGAGAAGGACTCTCTTAACAAATACCAGATTTTTATATTCAGCATCCATACCTTCCCAGCTCTTTTTGGTTAAAACTCTTCCTTTCACATATTTATGGACCTGCTCATCATCTACACTGTCTTAACTTCTAAGTAAACCTTGATTGTGATTCCTACTTTTTATTTCCTCTGAAGGCATTGAAAAGAGTTACATTAAAAATGCCTTTGTTTCTCACAAGTGGATATTCTTCCCTTCCAAAGCAATGAATTTGCAATAATCCATGGCATTTTTCAGGTAAGGCAATGAGAACATATTCGAAAATAAACATGGTTTCAAGGCAAATTTCGCAGTAAGTAAGAAAGTATGCAAAGGATTAAATGGATGCAGAAATGTGAAAATGAGTTTTTTTTTTAGTTAGCATCAGGTCTTCATTGTTTAGGACTTGCAGAGTTGTTTTCCATTTTCTTGCATTGTCTTTGTGCCTCTATGTTTGCAAACATTACTGTTAGTCAAATACATTTCCCCAGTGAATGTATTCACTCCCTTCCCCTTGCAAATAAGAGGGAGAAAAGAAAAAGCATTTATATTCTCATACCTATTACTAATTACTTAACAAAACTAATATTTCTTTCTTTTCCCAATGCCATACATCTCTAAAATAAGTATGTGTCGAAAAATCTGGGTGTGAAACAAGTAGAAATGTCAGTGGAGCAATGATGTGTCCATAACTGTATATGGGCAGCTTCATCAAAGCTATATGGCTGCAAGCCAGGGCCTGACTGCCAGAAGAGAGGTCTTAGGAAACTGTTTAATATTGTTTGCTTGTTTTGTTTCAAAGTGCATGAAGTAATTGTGGCCAAAGCAGTTAGAACCTCTTCCTTCCAGAATGGTGTTCATCCTTCCAACCTGATTGATATTTTTCTTCAAAAATAAATTGCCCAGAGATTAAAGCTAAACATGTATTGAAATCAAGAAATAGAGACTTGTCAGGTGTGAGACATTCCTACACACCAGGACATCTCAAAGGATACCTCAGAGCATGAAAAGATATTTTCTGCTGGTGGTATTATCCCCCTTGTTGGTGACAGTAATGGTAATCGTGTTCACTTCCAACTCCAGAGCGTATTTCTGGGGGTGCCGGCATATTTGCTGTGATTTGCTCTACTTTTATATGAACCTATTTGTAGGTGCCATTAGATAAACTCAGGTCTTTCATCTGAGGGAATGTAGAGCCCATTTAGGGAAAAGGATATTTGTATAGACACACATCAAACCAATGGTAAGAAAGTTGGACCTGGGGACCTCGATACCAGCTGTTGCTCTCTGTTAAGGAAAAGGCCAGGGACACTGTGGGTGTCCTTGATGTCATTTCCAGCATGCAAATAGGATGTGTTTCCAGGTACCTGTCTAAGCCAACCTTCAGAACTTTGTTTCCTTGCTGAAAACACCACTTTAGTCTTTTTTTTTTAATTTATAAAACTACTTTTTTTGTCATTTATATGATACCTGGTTTTGCTCTCAGTAGGTGATGAAGACAGTAACTCCATCCAGGGATACATCTCTGTTGGTCTTCATCTGAAAAGTGAAGGAATTTCCTCATATTCTGTTTAAGAAAATATCTACTCCCTTAAAACAAAAATACCTAATTCTGTCTGCTGCATTTTGAAGGAATTTTGAACAAATCCTAACCACTGCAATCCCATTACAATGAAAGAAAAGGGATTGTGTGTCTTGGAGTCTGTTCATATTACATATGTGGATTGCAGTTTCCGTATGTCCCCTGGCTCTCATGATTTGCAGTTTCCTGATAGCCCCTGTCACTTTCCCAGAGAACTTTCTTTGAAGGTAAAAGCTGTGCAGAAGGCATGAGACCCAGGTCTATTTTTTGTTTAAATGACAGAAAAACATAAATTATTTTCTAAGTAATAAAGATATGAAAATTAACCTTGTAAATAAAGTCTAAAGTTTGAAATGACTGCCTTACAAAAGTGAACTATTTATGTGATGAACAACTGACTAATGAGAAGTGAATTATCAAAAAATCATTTCTACTCTGGGAGGTCTTTCTGGTGCTTCCATATCAGTATGGGGGTCTCCACTGTCCTTGGCATTTGCAATTTTTCTAAAATAATAATGAAAACTACAATAAGGGTCTCAGCATACTTCTGTCCTGACCCTGATTCCCACTTAATGATTTTCCTGGTTTATATGCCATTTTGAAAGTAAATAAAGATTCTCTTTATTCTACGGATTATCCGCTAATGTATGTGGGGAAAAAATATCAGTGAAATTTCAACTCCAGATAATCAAGAGCTAAAATATCTATACTTTGAAACCCAACTGAGTTTCTTTTCATTCATCTTTTCTCCTAAAAGGGAGCAAAATACTTTATGACCATTGTACTACGTCATTCATTTCTCTCATGATTTTCCCATGAGATAATATAATGACATTTGCCATTCCATTTTTCTAATCTGTTAACAAAATTTTACCTTTAGATTAGAAGACCGATTAGCCATCTCAGGGGAAAAGCATTCCAAAATTAAATTATTCTTAGAATTTCTAATCAGAGGGAAATATGCCAGTTTTAGGTCCTGTATTCATATCAGTTTGTTCCTTTAGAAAATAATCAAAATCTTACTGTAAATTTGATTGGGGAATGTATTAAACTATAAGCAGTCTTAAATAAACTACAAACCATGCATCAAAAACTTAAATTGAGGTTTGCATAAGTATTTATATGCTTCACACTAATGAGCCATGGTCAGAGAAGAACAAGAACATACTTTTTTCAGTCCACCATGGATATTAGGCAATTTGTGCTATGGCCTGACACATTTTATGTGTTAATATGATGCTGCTTTTACCCTACCTAATGGTGCTTTTATCTTACCTGAACCTGTTTTTATGTTCATGCTATCAAATCATTCTAACTGTAGGTTATTAAAAGAGTGAGAAAAATAATTGGGCATTTTGTTGCTAAATATGAAGATTGAGGCTTTAGTTGGTAGAACTCAATGTTAATCTGGTGATTCAAAAATATTGATCCAGTATAAATTATTTTAGTGCAGGTAAAACTATAACTGTATGGAATTATGTGTAGATGGGAAGCAAAATTAACTTGTGACATATGCTAAAGGATCTCAGAGGAATCCAGATTTTCTATCTAAAGCACATAGTTCTTCTCTGTATCATACTTTTAAGGTTGATTACCTTGATAGGCATTGGTATCCATGGATTTCTGTTTCCCTGTGGAGTTGTGAAACACAGAAGCCAAGCCTTCTTCCATTTGTCAAGAAATACTGAACATGCTCATGTTCAGAGAGATTTCCTCATTGCTTCCCATAAAAAAGTATTTTTTTAATCATATAAGCAATTTAACAAAAAGCTTCAAAGAAGGTAATATTAAATCATCATATGTAAGTAATATCAAGAATACTCAATTTTTTTAACCAAAGCTGTAAAAATTTTTAATTCAATTAAAATGAAACCCATAAAATGACATTCTGTGGTACAGAGATGCCAAATATTTTACTATAATCAAAACTAGAATTGTGTAACAGAAAATTAGAATATTTAATTATTTGTCTAATGTCCTTCCTGCCTCAAGGAGGAAAATATTTTATGAAAGGGCTAATAAATACATAAGATACATTTGATCCCAATAATTAAATTAGATTATAAGTATTCAAATTATAGTCTGAGTTCTCCTGAGTTATCCCAAGAAAAAGGAATGTATTATCCAAGAATTTGTCATGATTTACATTGTTTTAAAATAAATGGTCTATTCATGTAGGTTGTATCTTAGTCAACTCTAATACAGTTAACCCAGAATCTTCATTACTAAGAAAATTAAATCCTGCTAATCTTGACTTTCACAGATGAAGCACTGGCCAGTCAAAAAAAACCATACCCACTGCATTCATCTGCCAAGACTGATCAAATGGTAGGTTGGAAGTTGAAATTCATTCATAGAAAAGCAATACAGTATTTTTTAAGCTTTACTGTTTTAAATATACTTTCAGTGTCAAAGTACTTACTTCAAATGAAACAAACTGCCCCAGGGACAACTTCTTTTCCTCTTCAACAGAAAAAATCTAATTCATAGGAGAAAAGTGTGGCTTCTCTTTAATTTTACTTTTCTAACTCAAAATTAGTAAAGGCAAAATATTCAGAAATTCTCCTATACCGTCATAAGGAAAAATAATATCTTTTCCCTCAAATTGTGACTTGATATACTTAGTTCGAATGTGCAGCCCTTGGTACTAAACAGCTAAAAGAGAAGCAGAGCTCCAGATCGGGAATGTGCACTACATGCAACGTGAAGCGCGGTCCCAGGCGCCGCCTCATTCTTTGTGAGAAACCAATTTGGTTATCAGTTCATCTGGAGTAAAGGGACTTAGTGGTTCCATTATTTCAACCCTGACTTCCTTTATTATAAGCAGCACTGACACATGTTTTTCAATGTGAATTAACCCTTAGAGCTTGCATACTGCTGTTTGAATACCTTTCAAAGGGCAGGATTTTTTTTCTTTTTAATTCTAGTAATTACTCCCTATATAATTGCAAAACATTCAGATGACTTAATGTGAAATTAAAAGTAATTGTTAGAGACGTTTTCTTTGTGTGTATAACTTGATGGTTGATAGAATTTTCCATCACATTGCTTTTAAAAATGGATTATTTTATGACTGAAAAAACCCGTATTATGTTAGATGTTTTGTTTGAACTATTTATAAGCATAATCCAGTATTATAGTGTTGCTATCTTTAAATAATAACCCTAACATATCTATATATTTACCTGTTAGTGGAGTTTAAATAGCTTGACTTTTAGTATACATTTGTTCATTACTTTAGAAAATTACTGTTTTTTAATACTCTGTAAAATATTTGCATGGGCTTTTTACCATATGTCTGCTCAACTGGTGGCTTGCTTTGTTTTGTTTTTCCATTTATGAGTGTCAGTTCGTTTATTAATATATTCTCACAGAAGAACACATGCCATTTTCATTTCAACAAGGACAATTTGTTAGTTGATAAGCCCTGGAAATAAATATCACTGAACACACCCACCCCCTGGTATTCTTCCTAAAGATTTTTATCATGCGAATCACAAAATGAAAATTGGTGCTTTTATAAATATTCTGAAACTCTCAGTGTAAAATATTGAAAATAAGATTCTTCCTGGTTTTCTCTTATGATATTAGGATATGCAACTGAAAGAAGTTTAATTTCAGTCTGAAATGTTTTTGATTTGCATTGCTTTGGTTAATTAGATTTGTTCTTTGGTGTTAAAATAGATTCTGTTTCTGAAGGAACAATTGCTCTGATGGGTCATTATCTCTTCCTGACCCCCCCCCAAAAAAAAACTGCCATTGGAAAGTTGAAATCAGCACGTCGCAAATATTTGACTTTGCAGGATATTTGCAAACCAGAGTGTATTGGATTAATTGAATTTAATATTTCTAAAAAGCAATATTTTTAAGTATCTACCAACCAAAGTAACAGTGTAGGGGATGTCCTTTGCACATGACAATTTTTAACAATGTTGTTAATTCTCACCACTCTTAACAACTGAATATGTTTATTAGTGAATAACTTTACAAGTTTATCAACTTTTAGAAACCCAAGAGTGAAGCATTGGACCTAAGTGATCATTTGCAGTGGAAATAAATCTTGTCCTCTCACCTGTTTATTGCACTTAATATATGTAGCAATACTTTGTTTTATCCTATCACATATATTTGTTAAGTGACTCAGTTAATGGTGATAAATGTTTTGTAAAAAGTAGAATCTGTACAGAAAAAAAAATTAGATGAATTGTATTTATTTTTTATTATTTTTTAGCTTAGACACTATAATGATGCTCCTTTTTTGCCAGAATTACTGGAAGTGCCTCTTGATTTTATATATATATATATACATATATATATTAATGTTACAGTAAATATATACTCAAAATTATTAGAATTGTGTCACAGATGATCAATGTGGATGTTACAATGTGAAGATAATGTATAATATAAATATAATTCTGTGGTATCATGCTTGATGTAGTTATTTGTACCACCCAAGTCTTTCACTCAGTTTTGAAACCATCATTTAATGACTTGTACCCAGCTTACACTATAACGAGACATCTATTGACCTTCCTGTAATTTACAAGGACTTCTGCAGGCTTCTAGTCCCATGGTCACATCTGTTCCTGTCACTGAGTTCTTAGCTGCATTAATCTTCACCTACTTTTCTGTAGCTAAACTGTGCCCTTTCTCTCATTGAATAGTTAAGACCTAAATAAAGATACCGATATTTCTGGCACTAACTTTCAGAGTTCTATAAAATACGTACTGCTGCTATTTATCTGATTATGCTATAATTTATCCCACAAAGATTGTCTATAGGTGCCTGGTATATGGGATATTTAGTTGTACAGACTTAGAATTATTTAAGTTCTGCATGTTTCTGACAAGCATTAGAAAACTTTGAATAATTAAAAACATCTCAGAGTGTTTTAATTAATTCAAATGTAGTCCTCAGAAACAAAAGAAAAGAATGATTTTTTTTTAACCCAAAGTTCCCAAGGAATTAATTCTTCAATATGCATATATTGGTTTCTTCATTATCTATGAGACAAAAATCCCAACGCCTAAGCCTGGCATATGCAAAGCTCCCTTCACTCTGACCCAAAACTTACCCCCATCAAAGGAACCAGCCTTTTATCATTGGTATGTCTATCTCTTAGGCAAATTATATCAGTGGAGTATTTACACGGTGTATACAGACATACATTTTCTTTCTGCCTTTATATGCACACACACTCCTTCTCCTGGGCTTTCCTCTAGTGGTGATGCTCGGTCCTTGGTGGAAGAGAGGCATGTAGCTGGGTAACCCAGTGTGAGCTCTAATCTCTTTCCTGCAATTACGTAAAGACAAATTTCATTTACATGGTAGGGCAAGACAGGTGATGATAGGTAAATTCTAGTGGAACCTGACACCAGGCCAGAGAAAAGGGATGGCCACAGCCACTGCCTGAAATAGAAAAGCTCAGAGGTTGGATAGACCTTAGTTTCGCTGATCCACACTTGGTCCAGTTCTACCAATCACCCTATGCCCACTGAACCATGTGATGTGGAACTTGGGTTGTGGGTACCACCTATGACGGATGAAGATAAAAAACAAATCAGTTCTTAAATGATTTGAAACCCCTCTACTTGTTAGGGTAGATTTAAGCCACAGACTTGCTTATTTTAGTCCTGGAGCTGCCTTATGTCCTGCTCATTCTTTCTGACATCATTGCTGGCTTAAGAAAGGAGCCCCAGGTTCACCTCTGCTGAAATCTCTGAGATCTGAAGAATTGTTGAGCTCCCCACACAGTCTGGAATCCTGGCTACTGGGACCAGACAGGAGTGGGTGGGCGCAGGGGGAAGGTATGCGTTTGCTTTTTAGTTGGCGCACAGGAGATGCAAGGCCTGTTTGCTCCATTGTCAATCTGACTGGCTATTCCCTGCCAGAAGCCTAAGGTGAATTCACTGAAGTCCTGGTCTTTAGGGACTTAGAAATAGTTTTAAATGATGTATTAGTTTTCTATTTTTGCCATAATAAAATGCCATAAACTTGGTGACTTCAGACAATGCAAATGTATTAGTTCGTAGCTCTGTCAGTCAGAAATCCAGGTGGGTGTGGCTGGGCTTCCTGCTTCAGTTCCCTCCCAAGACTGAAGTCAAGTGTTTGCCAGGGGGGTTCTTCTCTGAAGTCTCTAGAATACGCTTCTAAATTCACTCAGGTTGTTGGCAGAACACGGTTCCTGGTATTTATATGGCACCACTTCCTTGGGTGTCCTCTGAGAACCTCTCTCAGCTCCTTAAGGCCCCCTCAATTTCTCCTGGCATTACGCCTCCCCACCCACATCTTCACACCAGCAATGGCACAGGATCCTTCTTAAACTTTGAAACTTTCAGATTTCTGCTGCTGCTGTATCCTTTCTATCTCCAGTTGGAGAAAGCTCTCTGTTTTTGAGAGCTCCTGTGATTATATTGTGCCCAAATAATCCAAGATAATCTCCTTACTTTAAGGTCTTTAACAGCAATTGCATATGAAAGGTCTCTTTGGCCATGGAACTTAACAAATTGGCAGTGTGCTGGGGAATAGGAGATAGACATCTTTGGGGGATAGAATTCTGTCTTTCGTAATCATACAGAGGATGGATGAGGAACATAGTGAAAATAATGAAGGCCTATGGGTCACACCATTGTTTCACATAATAGAAGCTCACGCCCATAATTAAATTTGAGGGGAAGATGCAGAGATTTCTCATATACATCCTACCACACACTCAGCCTTCCCCATTAGGAAAATTCCTGTCAGAGTGGTAAATTTGTTACAAACCCACATTGACTCATAATCACCCATGTTTGTAGTTTACCTTAGGGCTTACTCTTAGTTTATACATTCTATGGGTTTGGAGAAATACATAATGACATGCATCCACTATTATGGTATCAGAGTATTTTCACTGTCCTAAAAATCCTCTGTGCTCTGCCTGTCCACCCCTAACCCACCCTGACCCTTGGCAACCATTGATCTTACTGTCTCCATAATCTTGCCTTTTCCAGGATGCCACGCAGTTGTGATCCTACAGGATGTGGCCTTTTCAAATCGGTTTTTTTCATGTAGTAATATGTATTTAAAGTTCCTCCATGTCTTTTTATGGGTGGATAGCTCATTTCTTTATAGTGCTGAATAAAATTTCATGGTTTGGATTAACCGCAGTTTATCCCATTACCTACTGAAGGACATGGTGATTGCTTCCAGGTTTCAGCGATTGGGAATAAAGCTGCTATAAACATCTGTGTGCAGGTTTTTGAGTGGACATAAGTATTCAACTCCTTTGGGTAACACTAAGAAAAGGGATTGTTGGATGACAGGGGAAGAGTGTGTGTGGTTTTGTAAGAAACCACCAAAGTCTCTTTCAAAGTGTCTTTATTACTTTGCATTCCCACTGGCAACGAATAAGAGTCCTTTTGCTCTACATCCTTCTCAGCATTTGATACTGCTGTGCTCTGGATTTTGGCCATTCTAGTCGGTGTGTATGTGTATCTTATTGTCATTTTGATTTGCATTTCCCTGATGAGACATAATATGGCACATATTTTTGTATTCTTATTTGCCATCTGTATATCTTATTTGGTAAGGTGTCAATTAAGGTCTTTGGCCCATTGTTCTTATGATATTTTTCATTTTGGATTCTGCTGGTTGAATTTTTATAGTGTCACTTAACATGTTTTTTTCCCTGTATTTCTTATGAACTGGCATTTAGATCTTGACAGACACTTGATATTACTTGTTTTGTTTGAAACTAAGGAGGAGGGCTAGTTCAAAAGTGATAGTTCAAGGTTCTAACTTCATCAAGATGTTCAGAATGGCTGCTTTTATTTATTTTTTTGATATTATTGGTCATTGATGACCATTCTCTGGATTCATTAATTCATTACAGGTTTGAAATTATGGTATTTTAATTCTCCCATCCCTTTTTGTTTATTACTTAGAATACTTCTATAGGAAGAAATTTATCTTTATACTTCAATAATTCTAATGAACATATTGAATAGAAAAGGTAGAAAAAATGCAATTTCCCATCTACCTACCAGTTTTAAATGTATTGAAGTGGTTCCTTAGAAGCAGCCCAAGTTGACAGCATGATATTTTTGTAGTGTTATTATGAATTCATGAATTTAAACATTCTATATGTTTCCACCATTATAATTACTATTGTTGATACTCAGAATTTCCTGTATTTGACTAGAGAGTTTGTTTAAGTTGGCTCCTCGGTCCTTTTGGCGCACTCTAGTCTTCATGGCCTCCTTAATTTTTGGTGTGACAAGTTATTCCAGGCCCATCTTTAATCCTCAGGCCTGGTAACAGTCACATATCAAGAAGTCTGTTCCTTTTTTGTAATATTTATAGATCCCAATTCAGTGCTAGTTGCATTTATTGCTACATGGTTGATCTTTGTTTCTAGACCTTTCCAGCATAGAAAGCTAGGATATGTATGATACATAATATATAGTAGGAGATATATATGTATATTATTCAGACTAAACACTCCTAATTCAAATTTAGGACTACAGAGTTTTTCTTAACTTCATTTATTTTGTATTATAGATGGCACTTTAAGTCATGAGACTGGATGAGGGCATAAGGGAATAAGTATAGAAAGAGCAAAGAAGGTATGCCAAGGATCGAGCTGTGTAGTATTTCAGCAGTGAAGACTAAGCAGAAATGACCACTGAGGCAGGAAGAAAGCTAATAAAGGAGTATGGGGTTCTGAAAACCAAACAAGGAAAATGGAGCAAAGACACGGGCACAATCAAGGGTATCCAGTTCTGCTAATAGATCAGTCAAATAGATGTCTAGAAATTGATCACTGGATTTATTAATGTGAAGGTCTTTGATGTGATTGATGAAGGTAGTTGTGATAGAGTCATGGAGGCAAAAAAACTAGGGCTTGTGGGAAAAGAATTGGAGAAGTGAAAGTTTTTGATAGGAGTGATAAGTGGAAGTTCAGAAACATGGACCATACATACATCCCCAGGAACAGAAGGGAAGACAGGTAGTAGGAATACACATGTAAATGGAAAGTAAATGTAGTGAGGGCAGGTTGTTAACATTTCTCTCCTGATTTTTTTCTATTCAGTGAATTCCCTAAGCAAAGTGAGTCATCAGCTGATAATGAAAGCTGAGAAGGAAATGTTGGAGATTTGAGTAGAAAGTCATTCAGAGGAGACAAGAGTGGTTGAGTTATTAAAAGGCGTTACATTTAACAATGCTTCTAAGGTCTAATGGGGTCAGTGGTCATAAGTTTAAAATATGCCCAGAGGGTATGTTAATGAGTTTTTCAACTATATAAAATTGTGTGGAAGAAAACCAAGTAGACAGCAAGTTGGATTGAACCCAACCATGGTTTTCTAGGAAGAAGAAATGGACAGATGACAAGGGAACTGAGGTGGTACAGAAGTGAAGATTAAAACAATTGCATGAAACTCAAATTACATAAGGAGGGAAATGAGAATGTGAGTGTTATGTGTTGAATTTTGCCCCCATAGAAAAATATGTTGAAATCCTGTATCAGTGAATGTGACCTTATTTAGAAATGAGTCTTTGCAGATGTAAACAAGTTAGGATGAAGTCATTAGAGCGGGCCTTCATTCAATATGACTGGTGTCCTTTTAGGAACAAAAGAAGACAGGGAGAATATGACCAGTGATGATGGAGGGAGAGGTGGAAATGTTGAACCTACAAGGCAAAGAACGCCGACAGTTGTCAGCAAACACAGGAAGGTAGAAGCCGCAAGGAAGGGTTCTCCCCTGCAGTCTCAGAGAGCATGGCTCTGCCATCACCTTAATGTTGGTCTTCTAGACTCTAGAACAGAGATAAAAAAAACTCTATTAAAATAATAACACCTAGTTTGTGGGACTTTGTTATAGCAGCCCTAGGAAATGCATTCATTTATGATTAATTTCACAGCACAGTGGCACAGTTGAGTGGTTGTGACCAAGATTATACAACCTTCAAAAACCTAAAATATTTACCACTTGACCTTTTATAGAAGTTTGCTGACTTCTGGTCTAGAGTATGAAATAAGAATACAATCCAGTGCAAACCTGTATGGAAGAAGCTCTGAATATCATGTAAAATAAGTATTACATACTTTCAAAATAGTAACATTTACTGTGAGCTGAATAGGTCAGAAAAGGAATCATGTTAGTGAATTTGAGCAAAATCAGAATAGACCAAATTACTCTTTTGTGTAGCAATTGCATTTTGGGAAGAATTGCATTTCTTAGTGACTTAAAGTAGGCCCTGGGCACTTTTGTCTGTAAATTACCATCTCTAATGCACCAATGGCTACCTGTAAGACACACTGAAAAGTATATGACCTATTGTGATATTTGCTCACTACTTCTGATGCAAAGGCTAATTTGATTCTAGAGCCTGGATATACCATCGTTTTCCTGTAAGACATATTATTTTCTTTATTTTCCTTGGTTTTTTTTTGTACTAAACATTGCTTGATTAACGATCCTGACCATTCTGTGAACTGAAATTATATAGGTAATAATGTCACCTTCCAGTCATCTAGTGCTTTATTTCCAGTGTGCAGTTGACCCTTAACACAGGTTTTGACTGCGTGGGTGTACTTACAGAAGGATTTTTTTCAATAAACATATGGGAAACATTTTGGAGATTTGTGACAGTTTGAAAAATCATTTTCTTTTCTCTAGCTTACTTTATTGTAAGAATGTTAATACATAAACATGCAAAATACGTGTTAGTCAACTGTTCATGGTATCAGTAAGGCTTTCAGTCAAAGTAGACTGTTAGTATTTGAGTTTGGGAGTGGTGAAAGTTGTATTCAAGTTTTTGACTGTGCAGGGAGACAGTCCCCCTCATCCCTGAGTTGTTCAAGGGTCAACTCTACTTTTCAGTACATGGTATTGGAGTAGGGCAGAGATATACGAAAAGCATCATGATTAACTTTCCCTGCCTATGATGAAAAATGCCAAGATATAAATAAGAACAGGAAGGACCCCATCTTAAAGCTAAGTTTCCATTTTAAAAAACAGAGTTATGAGTTAAGATCCCTAACATGTTCTTTAATAATCATCCATCATAAGCCAAAACCCTGTCTTAAGGCAGAGCAAGCAGCTCCAGCTGGTATGTTTCCAGTGCTTGAGGGTAACCGCTACCTTGGAGAAGAACAAGATCAATAAATTTCTTGTGTTAAGTTTATCTTACAGAGTATCTAGAAGACTGTGTGCAGTAACATAATGTCTTTCACCAAGAGAGACATCATGAGAGGACACACGTCAAGTCTATGCCACCACCACCCCTGCCACACATTGCCCCAGTCTTGAAAGCCTTAAGAGACAGAATTCTAAGCCCTTAAGTGCACCGCCTCTCTGGGGTTGCCCGTACTCCCCTTCCTTTGAGTGTATGCTTTTTGCCTTAAATAAAGCCTCTCTCTGCTCGACTTACTGCGTTTTTGTCTCTGCGCTCTTCCAGTAGTAAGCATCTTTGTTACTTTGCTCTTTCATTCTATTTTCTAGACTTAAGCAGAAGTCTTTACTCTCTCTGTCCTATGTCAGACAAGTAGGGAGAAGCTACTGAAATCTCTGATTTGGACTTACAAGTTCCTGTTTCCTAGGTGACCAGACAGGACTGCAGCTATGGGATCATGCTCTTTAGTAACCTGCCTGAAAATATCCTTTGCCTTTGGGAAGTTCTCAGAACATCATCTCACTCCATCCAGTGCTCTGCAGCACCCCCAAATCTTGGGGTAGTAGGGACTTAGTTCCCACACCATGCAGATGCAAGCAGACACTAGATGCCAGGTGACCCTGGCTTTAGGAGTTGGCAAGGGATTTGTCCTATGCTGAGCAGGAGTTCAATGAGGGTTCCTTTCCTTCCTCTGCTCTTTTTTGCTCTCTGCTGCCTGCAAGGCAGCTACCATTCCCTTCTGCTAATACTGTTATGAATTCCTTCCTTACCTGTCCTTCCTGTTCAAGAATTCTTTCTCATCCAGAGTCAAGCACCCTCCCCGGTCCAAGGTGAGGTTTCACCTAGTGCACAGAGAGAAGCCTCCCTAGATGCAGCTGCCTGGCAACATTTTAGTGACCATGAAGGGACTCCTAATGCAGTCCTCATTGACGGTCTAGGTAAAAAGGAATTCTATGCTACTCTAAGGTACTCCTTGGATCCACGGTAGTTTTTCCGCTTCCTTGGTGGCACATGTTGCCCATCCCATGCAACGTTCTCCCTATAGGTTGTAGTTTTAATTTCCAAAGATCTGTTTCCTCCTCTCCTGGTGCCTCTTTCCTGACTCAGTCTAGCACTTCATCCTCTCAGTTCCGTGTCTGTCCACCTGCCTGCATGCTTATTCATCCTGCCTCTTCATTCACGTCTGAACTCCCAGCTTCTTCAAGTCTTATGACTCATGCGATTTGATGTCACCAAATTGAGAAGCTTTGTCTCCCCTCAGGGCCATTGAAAGTACTCAGTTAAGAGGAATCTACCTCTGACTTAAGGGCCTGAGCCCCTTCTCCCCCCACTTCCTGCACTCCTGTTCCTGGGACCATAGGTGTCCCTATGGCTCCACTCTTGAGGGCTGCAGGATCTCCTGTGCACACCTGGTATAGGCCCAGGTGTGGAGGGACACCTCACATGACCTGTGCGTAACATATACTTTTGGGTTTCTGGAGATGCCTGGACAAACCAGAGCCCCTTGGGAATCAGGGATGCCTGGTTCCCCTTGGTGGTGATGGTCCTTTTTCTTACAGGTCCTGACTTATTCATGAGTGACACCTCCTTCATTCTGACTCCCCATTAGGGTGCACCCTCAAAAACTGGGAAGTGTTTAAGCTAGACTCCCTGAAACAGAAGAAATAAATTTTCTGTAATACAGGCTTAGCCCCTAAGTGGCACTCTGCACTACTCACCCATAGGTTGTGTTCTTAAAAACTACGATACTTTTTATGAGATGAGCTAAAAAGAAAGAAGCTGATTTCCTTCTGTAGCGCTGCTTGGTCTCAGTACAAACTGCCAAGCAGAGAAAAATGGCCCCAGAACAAGACCCTTATAACAATACAATTTTGCAATTGGATATTAGTAACTAGAAAATCTTTGTATCAGTTTCTCTGTATACGTGCTTTTATATTACCCCTGGATAGTATTGCTAAGCTTGCTTTGTGTGCTCTGACATTGGCTTAATAACTATCAGATTGGACACCCTGTGATCACAGAAATCTAAGTTACACCCCGTTTGTAGTCAGATATGGCTGGATACAAATGTGGGTTGAAAGTCCATCTGAAAGCTGGGTCCTACTGAACTGCTGCCAGCCCTCATGAGAATTACAGCCTAGAATAATTACAACACTACATCTCAATCTATATATTTGTATGTCTGTATATGTAAATAGAAGATATTTTTCTATCTCCAGCTGGTACTGCTAAAAATTGATTTAAAAACAATTGTTTGTAAAAACTGGGCATTCCAAAATTTTCAAGAGTTCTGATAGAAAACATTCAGCATTAATGCTAATTTAAGTTAAACTGAAACAGACATGTCTTTATAGTTATAAGCATTAAGACGAAAACTCTTATTCTGCCTAGATTTACTTAAAGTCATTTAGGTTGATGTTATCTGTTAAATCTTAAAAAAAAAGAAAAAGAAGGTTTGGGAGAATGGCTGACTTTGATGTTTAATGAAGGCTTTGTGAGTAATTAGCACAGTTGCCAATAACAAGTGAATTAATTGTAACATGTAAAGTATGTAAGAATAATTATGTGTTACAGTATATATACCTAAAAACAGCTTGAAAATCTTAGTAGTAACCTGAAACAAAGTTTTGCTAAGTAATGAGTCAAGTTAATTAATTAAATCATTTTCAAATAAGATAAAATAATGAAATACTAGTTACTGAATATAAATTTATCCACTTTTGGCTTCCTTGTTACAGAAAAACTAAAAACAAATTTAGGTTTATTAGTGAACATATCCTGTGCTTATTGCAAAGTTGTATTCTGAAAAAGCACAAGTTTCTAGAAATTATGAAATGTATTCATAAATGTGCAAATCTAAACAATGCTACTCTAACAGTTTACAATAGCTTCTTAGTTTTCACTGAAAATGAAAGTTTCTAAGGGCTTTAAGTTCTAATTAAGACAACTTGAAATAATAAGAGAAACATCTCTGCATGCAAGAAAAGTAAGCTGCATGTTTTGATAAGAGGAAGTATGAAGAATAGAAAAGCAATTTCATTGATAGAAAAGAAAATAATTTTGTCTTAAAGTAAAGCTAGTTATTTAAAGAAAGAGAACTCTGATTATAAAAGAAAATTGTAAAAGGCTTGTAGGGAAGATTTAATGTAGTCATGCTATATGAGGTTGAAGTAAATGAGGCTTAATATCAAGTATACTATGAAATTAAAAGTTTGTTTTCTCTTTGTTAAAAAGACAAAGTTTCCTGAACTATAGGTCTGTTCTTAATGTTGAAAGATTGCAAAGAGTTCTAATCATTTTATCAGAATAATTTCTTGTGCTAATGTCTTAGTAAAGTGAATACTTTAGAAAAAAATCTTAATATTCAAAGAGCTAAGAACTAAGTTTTGCTAACAACTATGTGACCTTCTGTATGTGCCTTTAAGATCTTTTACTGTCATTTTTTAGTTAAATAGATAATGATGTTGTTTCATAGTGACCTATGATCCTATTTAGGCAAGTGCCTTAAAAACTTAAGATATTTTTGACAACTTCCCAAAATCAATTTCAGAAAAGTAGTTTTTCCTCTAACTCTGAGATTTTCCAGAGGGCCCCTAGAACATGTCAGAATATTTCTCCTCATAAGAGAGAAATATTTAGCTAATTCAGCTTATTTATTTGATACATAAAACTCCCTGAGGAGCACTGTTGAATGATACTAAACTTTGGATTACTATGACAGAAAAAAAAAATTTCCTTGTCAATTACCTTATGATGAACTCTCATCAGATCTTTCACCATTGCCATTTCTACTTCGTTATTTATAGTTACTGTTTTACTCCAAGACTAATAAAAAAACTAGATTCAAGTAGAGCAGAAATTAATTACATAAGACTTAGTAAAACTGAAGAAGGTAATTTTAATTTTTATGACTTTTTGTTTCAAATGTTGCTAATCTTTAAAAAAAAGTATTTGTTTTAAACTTTTTCTCGTAAGCTGACTTAAACCAGTAAAGTACACCTTTATAAACAAAATTGAAACATTTGTATCTTTTTCTACCTGATTTCTCCAGAATTTAAAAACTCTCAGTGAGTGTTTTTATATTTTTATTAACAGTATGTTTATTTGCGTAAGTTGTAATAAGGCACAACTGAAAACACTATAGTTATATTACCAAGGCTTTGACTAGAATGTCATATTTGAGGGAGACATGCCTCGACTCTGATAGGGCCAGACAGTTTTTAAGAACTAAGGTTGACTTTATAAAGCCAAAGCCCTTGGAAGAATTGGCCTAATACCTTGCTTACAAGGTTCCCAGCAGCCTGAGTCAAGAAAGTCCCTTCCCAGCAAGTGCAGGAACCTCAGAATATCTTAGAAACCTCTAGAAGAGAAGAAGAGTTCACGCAAATCCGCAGGTATGGCAGGCAAAACCTGATAGCAAGTCTCTAGCTTGGCTTTCCTAGCCTTGAAAGGCCTTGAAAAGCTCAATCTGAAATTCCTTATAAAAAGTTCCAGCAAAGCACATTTATAAAAGCCTATGTAATCAATTGCTGTTCTTGCTGCACCAAAGTAAATAATCAGGCCAAATGTTTAGAAGCTCAACTTATTTTATAAACAAATTAGACTTAATATAGTTACTCCTAATAAAAGTGAAAGTGGTTCTAGAGAGAAGAGAATTATGTTTCAATAGTGCAGCTTTATCGACCTTAGATTCTAATACTAGTCATTGTGAAATAGACTAGAAGTCTGAATTCTAGTTTCCTCAAAATATATGGCCATTTGGAATGACTTTGGAAAATAAATTTGAAACATTTGAAGAGTCATTCTCCCATCATTTCAATTAGAATTTTACTATTTCTAGTCCTCATATTCAGCCATGCCTTCTTAATCTCCTTGTCATGTTTGTTTCCTCCAGAACAGAAAATCCAAGTCCAGATGTCAACCCACCCCTAACGCTCATGAAAACACACATCAGCAACCCCCAAGCTAGGTGCATCCTACTCTTATGTGCCCCTGTCCATGTCAGCCATTGCTGAGACAACTCCATGACCTCTGTCTCCCTGACAGGTAGCAAAGAACTGCTGGACCCATAGGTGGGGTCAGTGCCCCCCTCTGCAGGACGCAGCCATAGAAGAATGCCCGACACCCACTTTCCCTGATAGATTTCAAGGGTCCACATTCCTTGAGGGGGGAATGAGGTGGAGCAGAGACATGCGGCAGGCGTCATGATGAACTTTTCCGGCTATGATGAAAGATGCCAAGACATAAACAGTATAGTAAGAAGAAAAGGACTCCATCTTAAAGCTAAGATTCCATTTTCAAAACCAGAGAGGCAGGAAGTAAGATCCCTAACATGTTCTTTAATAATCATCCATCTTAAGCTAAAACCCTGTCTTAAGGCAGAGCAAGCAGCTCCAGCTGGTATGTTTCCAGTGCTTGAGGGTAACCACTACCTTGGAGAAGAACAAGATCAATAAATTCCTTGTGTTAAGTTTATCTTACAGAATATCTAGAAGACTGTGTGCAGTAACATGTCTCTCACCAAAGAGAGACATCATGAGACTATAAGTAAAGCCTACATCCAGCAACATCCCCCACCCCGACCCCTCGCCCCATTCATGAAAGTGAAAGACAGAATCCTAAACCCTTAAGTGCACCTCCTCTCTGAGGTTGCCTGTACTCGCCTTTCTTCACGTGTGTATTTTTTGCCTTAAATAAAGACTTCTCACTGCTCAACTTACTGTGTTTTTGTCTCTGCACTCTTCCAGTAGAAGCATCTTTGTTTGTTATTTCATTCTGTTTTCTAGACTTAAGCACAAGTCTTCACTCTCTCTGTCCTACATCAGACAAGCAGGGAAGAGTTACTGAGATCTCTGATTTGAGCTTGCAAGTTCCCATTGCCTGGTGACCCGGACAGGGCTGCAGCTGTAGAATCATGCTCTTTAGTAGCGTGCCTGAATATCTGCTTTCTTTGACTTTGGGAAATTCTCAGAACAAAATCTCACTCCATCCAGTGCTGTGCGGCTTCCTCAAATCCTGAGTAGTAGGGGCTTAGTCCCCACGCTGTCCAGATCCAAGTGGACACTAGACACCAAGTGACTGTGGCTTTAGGAGTTGGCAAGGGACTTGGCCTATGCCGAACAAGAGTTCAAAGAGTGTCCCTTTCCTTCCTGTGCTTTTCCTTGTTTGCTGCCTGCAAAGCAGCTGCCCTTCCCTGCTGCTCTCACTTTAACGAGTTCCTTGCTTACCTGTCTGACCTGTTCGCAAATTCTTTCTCATCCAGAGTCAAGAACCCTCCCCCGTCCAAGGTGAAGTTTCACCTAGTGCACAGGGAGAAACCTCCCCAGATGCAGCTATCTGACAACAATATAATTTAATCCTTAAAACAACCCTGAGAACCTGTTTTGTTTTGTTTTGTTTTTTAATAAGAATTCTACTTTATAGATGAGCATATTGAGACTCAGTAGAGTTAAATGACCAGGCCAGAGTCACAGCCATCTAAGGATATGGTGGATTGTGGGTAATTCTGATAGCAAATCAATTCATTAGTATAAACCAAATGTAATCTAATACTGCTCAAAATCTTCTGAAAGAGTACTCTCTTAGAAAAAGAATTTTGAATTGTAGAATTTCTCAGTACAAGGAGTTCTCTTAGAATTTAGATAGAACTAGTTGAATGTCAAAAATTCAATGCTTTTCTTTTTTTCCTATTTTCAAGACATAGAAATGGTGGATGTGAGCAACCGATTATGTCTCTCTGAGAATTCACTCTTTCTGGAGATGACTCTGCCGTCTTGATCCTGACCTGAGATTTAGCCAGTAGACTTTTTTTTTTTTTTTAACAGAAGGATGCCAGTGATGTCCTCAAGGACCAGCTGGCTTAAAAACTTCTTGGAAGGAGAAGGAAGGATCTTTGTTACAAACTTCCGTCTCTCCTCCTGCTTCTGTTCCCTTACCCTCTGCCCCCTGCAGAGTTGTGTTTTCTGGGAATCAGCAAATAAGATCACAAGTGGTCTTTTCTTTTCTCACTCTCTCCCATAAAGAAAGCTTTATCACGTGTGGCCTTAAACTTGCAGCAAATTGCAAAGAAATGGCTCAAAGGCTTCAGTTCTCTCTGTGCACTGGTAGCCGAGATGCACGTCAGTGGCTTTGCCAGCGTGGCCTGTTCTCTGCAGACTGCCAGAGGAAAGAGGCCAGGAGGAAAAGGGAAAGAGAAGAGGTTGCCCAGGCGTGATGAGACCATGCCCTTCATCTTTTCTTTCCCCTAATCTGCTCTGTGTCCATCCAGGCTCTGCCCCCACTGGCAGAACTGCTTAGACTGCTGCACAAACCATCCCAGTTTCCTCTTTGGAGCCTCGGAGTGTGGTGCAGCCCCTTGCCGAGCTCATTTAGAGGACTTGGCTGTCTTTGAATCCACCTCCAGGTAAGTTTGGTTTTCTGCTTTCCTGTCTGGTGACTATCCAATCAGATTCTCACAGGAGAGAGGTTAATAAACCCTTCAGTTCTGCACTACATGCGCCTTATTCATAACACTTCTCCATGAAAGTTGTTGGGGTTCCTGATAGGCTGGTGATGTTAGGGGGGAGATTTGTCAAAGAGGTCAGATGAACTCTGATCTGGGTCCGTATTTTGACTCTGATGCTTATTAGTCAGGTGGTTTTTGATCAAGTCACTTAACCACTCTGAGTTGTATCTTTTTCTATAAAATGGAAATTATAATACTAATCTTGTTACATTGTTTTGAGGATTCGAAGAATGTATATAAATTACCTGGCACATAAATAATACTTATTAAATCTTAATCTGATACAGTTACTCGTATTGGGGGGATCAGCCTTCTAAACAATACACACACGAGATTATGAGTGTGTTAGCAATTTGATTTACATGAGATTATGAGGTCCTGCTGTCCGGAAGACAAGGCAGTACAGACAGCTAAGAGAGTGGGGGCGTGGCTGCCTCTCTGACTCTGGCTTTGGAGGCTGACTGCTGATGGAGACGATGTCACAGGATCAGGACAGGAGGTTCAGGACATCTGTATGACCCAACTACATCCTTCTTGGGTACCTGTGCCCTTTAAAACCTGTAGGATTTATTTTCAAACACTTGTGAACAGAGAATTCAGTTTTTCCAAACAAATGAAGAAAAACTGCTTGGCGTATTTTTCTTTGGCCTCCAGATAAGCTACCCTCCAGCTCCGGCTGTTGGATGAAAATCTTGACATAATTCTTTTCCTAGAGTAACCTGCTCAAATGGTGGGAGAACAACTAAGGAATTTGCCAGATGCAAATCTCAAACAACGGGGCGCTCTTGCTCTACTTCTGCCATTGCAGATGGAAAGAGAGGGGGACAGAGAGTGGGGAGAGCCATGCCTGCATGCCCAGAGGCCCTCTCCATTCCCGTCCTTGGGCTTCTTTCTTCAGAGGGATAAGAAGCTCATCAACAGAGCCTCCTTGAAACATACTATACTTGAGATGATATACAAATTAGCCATCAACTAATTAGACATTTTCAGTGAAACTATGCAGTCTCAGTATTTTAAGCTGGTATTATTTTGCCCTAACACATCAACTAGAATGACTGTAGTTCTTTTCTCTTATCACTTCTGGATTCTAGCTACAGTGGTTTTTGAATCAACACTTCCAAATATAAGACAACAATGTGTTTTGGTGTCTCAAGTTTTTAATATGTTGTCAAGATGATTTTTTTTTCTCTTTAGCATTAGCATTCTAGATGTAACCCTTTGAATCTTTGAAAGGTATATTTAGTACAAGAGATAATATATTTTATTATTAAACAATTTATTTGTATTTTCTGGTCACTGGCTTTAGTATTATGACTGACCCTTAAATAATACATCTGAACCCCTGAAACATAGGCCAATTTGATTTACATAGTTTAACTCTTGGAAGAAGACTGAATTATACTGTAAATTTAACATTACTTATTTGTATTTTTAAATCTTTCTGGTATGTATTTCCTGCTTGGGGACATTTTTATATCTTTAATATTTAAATCTTTCTTATACAAAAAAATGGATTTTCAAATAGAAAAATCAGAAAATGTAGACTCACAAACTTTTTTAAAAAATCATCTTTAGTGTCACCAACCAGAAATAATATGTTAACTTTTTCTTCATAAATTTTTTGAAGCCATTTTCAGGCATATACACACATGAATATATGAGTGTTTTTCTTATAAAATCATGTTGAATATACTGTTTTGTAGCATGTATTTTTAAAACCAATTCTGTAATAAAAGGAGTCCTATGTAACTCTATTTACTTCTTTACACAAATTTCTAATGACTTCAAAAGATTTCTTGCAGTACTACCCATAGTTTGTTAAACATTTAGGTCATTTCATTGTTTTGATTTTTTTATTATTATTATAAGCAATGGGTCTCTCCAGAAGTTTAATTAAAGGTATTCAATAGTTTTGTAGTAAAGAAACTTATTCCATTACATAGACCCAATATTTCCCAAAAGCTCTTTTCACTGTTCTGGCAGACCATTGTTCTGGAAAACTAACTTTAGTGATTCAGTGGAAATATGAAGGTAGCTGTTGGCATCAGATAGATAGATGGTAAATAAGAAACTCCTTGTCCTTAGTTTCTTAGAGTTTGTGTTTTTAAAATTAGCAACAGATGTTGAGTTTTATCACCTGATGTTTTGAATCTCCTTGAGATTCTGTTATTTCTCATTTCTAAATTTATTTTTTCCCAGCATTATTAAGGCATAATTGGTCAATAAAGGTCACACATATCTAAGGTATACAGTGTGACATTTTGATATGTACATATGGAGCATTTTTAATTTTTAATGTGATGATGTAAAAATAAAGTTCCTAATGCTAGTGAATTATTACATTTTAAAATCTTAATTATAAAATATTAATTCATTTGGAATTGCTAGTATTTTATTTGGGATTTTATCATCTCTGGGTTTGGTCTGAGGTTTTCTTTGCTGTGCTATCTAAATGCGATTTTTGTTATGAAAACAATTCTGGCTTTGTCAGATGAATGCCCACTATGATCATGTTTCCATCGCCTGCTATTTCTCCTTGAAGGCTATCCCTTGATAAAGCAGTCCTGTTATATCACCCCTCTCTGGTGTTTTTGTTTAGGGAAGAGTTTTAGCCTATTTTTGTAAATGTTTTCCTTGATTGTTTTTCTTTTCTGGTGTATGTCAATACAAGTAATTATTATTTGCTAGAAAGTTCACCATCTTGTCAAGACTTTAAAGTTATTTATATATGATATGCCTAATTTTTATGTTTTATAAACATCTGAGTTTAGAGCCCTTGCACATTGCATTCTTATGTCTTTGTCTTTTGCTCTTTCTTAACATCATCCATTCTTTGTTTAGTTTTTTTGATTTTGAAAATTTTATTCTGTTTTGCTCACTTTCCCTTTGTCCTTTCTTTAAGAAGTAGATTTATACATGTTGTTGAATCAAAAAATCTAAATGTCTAATAATTTTTTAAAATAGCAGTCCATTTCCTCACCCTTCTCAACTCATTTTCCAACCTCTGAAAGAATCCCCTCCACTTTAAAAATTTTTAGGGTTTTCTTTTTTTGATATTTCACTCCATATTTCCAAATAAATTGTGTATACTATTATTTCTACATTGTCGTCTTGAGAAGTGATCTGTGAATTCAAATTATGGAGAAGGTTTAGTAAATACAGAACAAGCCTTATATATAGTTCAGATAATATATGCATGGGCAGAATAGTCCTAAATTTCTACCAGAGTATATTAATTTTACTCCTAATGTTTTTCCTCTAGTTAGTGTGGTGAGAATATATATGATGTCTATTACCATACAAATGCATCAGCTGTTAAACAGGGTGATTCAGAAGTAATTTTTTAATCTCATCACATAGATGCTTCTATCAGGCAGGCATTGAGCCATTTGGAATCCTAAGAAGTGGAGGCATAGGATATGTAAATATTGATGTGATCAGGAAAAAATAGGTTCATAATATGTGAACCTGTCCAGGGCTGGGTTAAAGAGCAGGGTAGGAGGGTGGGGGAGTGGTGAATTAAACATGGGAAAGGAGGCTAGCTGCCTAACCTCAAGGCTGGCCAATGACTACTTTTGCTTGGATAAAATCTAACCCTGAAGCACCAAGAATCTCCTTGTCCTTAGTTTCTTAGAGTTTGTGGTTTTAAAATCAGCAACAGATATTGAGTTTTATCACCTGATGTTTTGAATCTCCTTGAGATTCTGTTATTTCTCATAGTGACATAAGATGTGAAATGCCCCATTTGTGCTTCCTTATTTCATACTAAAGTGATACACAAATTGATCCTCTTCATGTTTTTGCCATGATGTAAACTTTCCTTTGGATGTTGCAGAACTAAAAGAATCACAATGTGCTTTAGGGAGCTACAAGGAGCATCAAACGTTCCTATCCATTTTGCCAAGAAAGATTTAAAGGCTTTAGAGACTTAATTGTATGAATCAATATTCAATGATTGAATTCCTCTACTTCCTTTCCTGCTTGTTTCTAGTTTAAGCTGGCAGGACCACAAAGTTAGTAAAATTCTGCCTCATTATGAATTCCAAAGGCAACATTTAAATTTATTCTTTGCCATAATGAGGCTTAAACTGGTGGGACTGAGAAAGAATGCCGGCTACAGAGTCCCAGTGGCAGGATTAGCTAATCAGATATCCTGGTTGATTTTAATTGAGAAACTTTGCCAACGGACTGTGGTAAAATAAGGAAGCTTCACGTCAAATTATGTCTACAGAATTCTGATCTACTATGAAATAAAGACATTACTTAATCAAGTATGTGTATTTGTATTAAATGGTTTTTTTGCTTGTTTGTTTTTTACTTTTAAAAACAACTTTGACAGATCAGAGTCAAGGAACATTTTCATAATGGACACTTCATCCAAAGAAAATATCCAGTTATTCTGCAAAAGTTCAGTGCAACCTGTTGGGAGGCCTTCCTTCAAAGCAAAATATTCCTCCTCAGAGAAACAACAGTGTTGTAGTGAACTAAAGGTAACAAACAATTAAACTGTAAAAAACTATAAGTGGTGAATTAAAGAGTAACAAAGAAATAGGTGGAGTCTATGCTCTTGGTTCTCTATCCAGATATTATCTCTATAGTGTAGCTAGAAGTAAGAATTTTTTACCTTTTTAAAAAGTGATCTTAGATGCAATTTATTAAAAACCACACTTGGCCTGGCAGTGAAAGCAATCTCTGCCTGACACCTTGTAGGTTAAATTAAGTATTGCTTTCCTGGCTCATTTGAATGCCCCTTATAAACAGAAGAGAGAGAGAGAGCTTAATATTTATTATATCTACAATGTACCAGATATGCTAAGCACAGCTATAACATCTAATCTATGAAACATCCATATTATTTCCCCTTTATGAATGAAAATTTTGACTTTCCTTGCCACACAGTAAGGACAGGGTTGCTTTTTAAGTGATGCTGACTCTAAGTTCCTATTCTTTGTACCAAACATTAGATCAACAAATATATATGTTTTCTCCTATAAATTCTAACCTGCCTATGGGTACTCCATCACAGACCTAGGTCTAGAAAAATAGATAAACCAGCTTTAGTTTAAAAAGTTTCCACTGAATAAGAATTTAACTTGAATATGAACTTAAACACAAAGAATAGCAATTCTACTTTTTCAGTCTATTGTATACCCTGTGGTGTGGGCATCTTCACTGTGAAACACTCAGTCATGAGTACCAGACTTGACATAAGATGTGAAATGCCCCATTTGTGCGTTTATCTTCCCACCTATAAGTGGCTCCTTCTTCTTTTTGCTTCGCCATATGTGCATCTTCTTTACAAAGCCAAGACTCCTTTGAATGTCCTTTGACGGAAGGGGGAAGAAAGATGGAAGAGGGGGAGGAATTCACCATATATTCTGAGTGAAAATGTTATTTCCAAGAGAATTTATTTATTTTTTTAATCTACATGACCTTGAGGCTGAGGAAGGCTGTAACTCTTCAATGAAATCTTCAGTGATGACAAACTGTCTATACTGTTCTTGGTTTGTGTGTTTTGTCTGTTTAGTAAATTTCCAGTTGTGTGTCAGGCTGGAGTCAGACTAAATGTGACCTGTTATATTCTCCAGCTGTTTTTAGGTGCCTTGTCCTTCGTTTTCTTTGCCAAAGCTCTGGCAGAAGGCTACCTGAAGAGCACCATCACTCAAATAGAGAGAAGGTTTGAGATCTCCTCTTCACTGGTGGGAGCCATCGATGGTAGTTTTGAAATTGGTAGGTATTACAGATGTCTAACTTTACTTTTAAGTCCAAGGTCTTCTAGGCATGACTAAATGATACCTTCACTGCATTCTATTGTCTGCTAAGATCCGACTTCATTTGTAAAATCTTTTTTCCTCAGAATTTGCTATGACCTTATGCTGCAGTAGAGACAATTTGTTCTTTCCAAGCAACCAGCAATAAATACCCCACCCCAGGTATTCACTATTTTATAATTCAATTCAGAGTGAGAGGAGGAGAGAGTGAGATACCATCAGTATTTTGAGTTAAAAGTATGTAGGCAGTGTCTTTAAAAAGAAATTATGTACCCTGGGAGCCCTGTGATTCAAAATTTGGAAGAATCCAAATGGGCTCTGCAAAAATTTATTTGAATGATATAAGAAATAGTTAAATTAGAAAAGAGTTTTTCTCCCCAGTGTCCTAGAAAGAGGAGAAAGGGATTCTGTTAACAGGAACACTAGAGAAAAGTGGGCAATAAAAATTCTACTCTTGGGTGTCCTTGGTTAGCAATAGACTACAAAGACTGCCTCTTAGAACTTGAGACCAAGTGATTTTAGTGTTTGTTTTGGAAATACTAAATGAAGTGGTACATATATACAATGGAATATTATTCAGCCATAAAAAAGGAAGAAGGAACTCTTTTCATTTGTGACAACATGGATGGACCTAGGTAGAGGTTATTATGGTAAGTAAAATAACTCACTCAGAGAAAGATTAATACATATGATTTCACTTATATGTGGAATCTGAAAACATAATAAACAAAACATAAATAGATTAGTAAACAGAGAGTAGATGGTCAGTTATGGCCAAGGTAGATGAAATAATTGAAGGGAATAAAAAGGTACAAACTTCAAATTATAAAGTAATTTATTCACAGGGATGCAAGTATAGCACAGGGAATGTAGCTCATAGTACTATAATATCTTTGTATGATGGCAGATGGCAACTGTACTTACCATAGTGAGCATTTAGTAATGTATATAATTGATGAATCCCTAAGTTGTTCATCTGAAACCAATATAATGTATATAAACTACATTTCAATTTAAAACAATTCAAAAATATGTAATCTCAGTTAGTCAGTTTCTTGAACTGATAAACTAAAGGCTTTAATTCTTTGCCAAAGTAAACAAAATAGTAGCCTCAGTGGTTGTCTCTACCTGTTGGGACTCAAATACATGCTATATTAAAATCTCTGATAGTTCCAGCTTCTGCTCACTTGAAATTTCAGAAGAGTGAAGGAATGTTTTTCAACTCTTCAAGAATTGCTTTTTTAGTTCATACTGTATATTTCAGTTCTTACCCTGAATATCACAGATTAAAAGAATGAATGTGTAACCTTTTACCTCCAGGCTTTTCTTCCCAAATCCATCTTTCATCCTCCTCCCAGAATGAGATTTCTTAGTTCAGTGCTAATCAGACATTCTTGTTCCTACAAATGCTGAGGTAATCTTGTTAAAATGCAGATGCTGATGCTGTAGGGCAGACATTTAAGAATCTGCATTTCTAACAAGTTCCCATGTGATACTGATGCTGTTGGTCAATGGACCACATTTTGTGTAACAAGTTTCTAAAATACCTGATCCTACATTTTTGAAGGGTAATTTTACAGGGTACAGAATTTTAGGTTGATGGGTTTTTATCTCAATATTTTTAATATTTCTCTACCCTCGTCTTGTTTGCACAGTTTAGGAGGAAAGGTTGGATGTGATTCTTATTTTGTTCTTCTTCAAACAAACTCTTTGGGCTTCTTTGAGGAGTTTTTTTCCTTATCTTTGTTTTTAAATAGTTTGAAAATGATATGTCTCATTTAGATTTTTGGCTATTTATCCTGCTTGCTGTGCTCTTAGCTTCCAGGATCTGTGGTTTGGTGTCTGACATTAATTTGGTGGAAATTCCCAGTCATTATTGTTTTAAGATTTCTTCTGTTCCTTCCTATAAATCTTCTGGAATTTCCAGAATAGCTGTACAGTATATATTCTGTAGTTCCTCAGTCCTTGGATATTCCTTTCTGGGTTTTTATTTCCCAGTTTTTTTTCTCTTTGCCTTTCACTTCTGGAGGGTTCTGTTGACACATACTCATGCTCAGGGATTTTTTCCTTAGCTGCATCCAGTGTGCTAGCATGCCCATCCAAGGCATTCCTCATTTCTGTCACAGAATTGTTTATCTCTAGTATTTCTTTTTAGTTCTTTCTTGGAATTTCCATGTGATTACATTGTCCATCTGCTCCTACATGTTTTTCACTTTATCCATTAGAGCACTTGGCATCTTTATTGTAGTCTTGAAATCCCTAGTCAAATCACTCCAACATTCCTGCCATGTCTTGTTCTAATGCTTGGTCTGTCTCAACAAAAAAAAAAATTCTTTTTGACTTTTAATAGGTCTCATAATTTTTTCTTGACAACCAGAAATGATGCGCTGGGTGCAGTATGTTATAAATAGGCCTTTAATGATGTGACGGTAGGGTGTGAAGGAGGGGATTCTTCTATAGTCCTGTGAGTAGGTCTCAGGCTTTTAGTGAGGCCCTGCCTCTGGACAATGAATTTCGTGCATGTTTCTCAGCGCCTGTCCCTCCTTCAGTGCAACGGGATGGCTAGAGCCAGATGGAGCTTGGTATTTCCCTTCCCTCAGGTCAGCTGGGCTCTGATGACACCCCAGCAAGGCTCTGGTTAAGTAGTTTTCCCCGGTGGTAGGCCTTGTGAAGAACAGAGTGCCCTGGAGTATTTCAAAATGCTCATTTTCTCCTCCCCATGCAGGAAGCACAAAGGGTTTTTCTCCAATATTCACTGTGGGAACCTGGTCAGGCTCCTGCAGTAAAACTCAACAAAAACGTGGGGGCCCTCAATGGCTGGGTCCCCGCCTAGAGTTTTTAATCTCTCAGACTCGCCCATGCGGAGCCTGCAGTAATTTGTCAACTGTAGATCAGAACGTGTTCCCAAGGAGATTTATCCTCGCGAATTTCTGGTCCAGTTAGTCATGATTCTCTACCTTCGCCTATTGCTCACTCTAATTCTGGAGGCAGCAGTCTGCCAGATCTAAAAAGAGTTGATTTTTAGTTTGTCCAGCTTTCTCCTTGTTGGAGTGGCAACTTCTAGTTTCTTACATGCTTCCAAGACCAGAAAAGGAACATCCTTGAAATAGATTTTTTTATATGGAGTAAGGTAGAAATTGCTTTATATTATAGCCAACTGTCCAGTCACTACTAATTGAATATATACTTTGCCCAACTATTTGCACTACCTTCTTTATCATATATTAACTTACCACTTAAGTATAAATCTGTTCCATAACTGTTTATTCCTGACTCAATGCAAGACTGTCTTCTTGGTGATAGTTTTATAATTAGCTCTGCTGTGAGATAGAAAATCTCCACATTTTTCATTCAAATTTTTCTTGGCTTTCCTTGGATAAGCTGCCTGAAACATCCTATTTCGGTTTGATAAAATGGCATAGAATGTACATATCAGATCAGATAACTGACATTTTATAATAATGAGTATTCCCATCTATGAACATGATAAATTTCTCCATTTAGTTAGACCTTTATTTATGATTTTCCATATTTTATTTTGTAATTTTTTCTATAAATGTATTATCTTTTGTGGAACTTATTCCTACATATTTAAAGTTTTTGTTGTTTTTATGAAAAAAAGCTTTTTTGCATTTCCTATTTGGTATTTCCTGGAATATAGGAACAATATTAATATAGAATGTTATCTCTTTGCAGCAACCTTGTTGAACTTGTGTTAATTTTTGTTGTTTATAAATCCTATAGACTTCTGAATAGGTGATCACATTATCTGAAACAGCAGGCACTTTTATATCATTCTTTTCAATTCTTAGATCTGTAATTTCTTGTTCTTATTGCATTGGCTTCAGTTCTATGTTGAACAGAAGCAATAACAATGGGTGTCTTTCTCTCATATCTGACCTTAATAAAAATGCTATTAAAATTTTGCCATTAAGCAATATATGCGCTGTGTGGCTTTGATAGGTATACTTTAAAAGTTAATTTGCTCAGATTTTTTTTCTTATCATAAATAGGTGATTAATTATATCAAAAACTTCTACAACATCTGTTAAGATAACTATGGAATTTTTCTCCTTTCATCATTTAATATAGTGATTTCATTAATACTTTTTTTGTTATTTGATGGTACCCTTGAGTAAACAGCATTTGGTTTTCTTTCATTGCCCCATATAGTTTCAGCTTCAAAGGTATATTAGGCTTTTAAGATGAGTTAGGTAGCTCTCTTCTGTTTCTGAAGTTGTGTGTGTGTGTGTGTGTGTGTGTGTGTGTGTGTGTGTGTGTGTGTGTGGCTGGGAGAAAGGAAGAATCTGTAACTTGCAAGTTTGGTAAGAGATTTAAAATACTGTCTGGACCAGTTGTCTTTTTTAGAGGCGAATGGTAGTAGATGTAAAAGAGTTTTGATATCCAATTTTATTTTTAAAGATTTTTCATCACCATTTATTTTCTAAGTGTATCTTCTGAGACCTCAGAAAGGATACTAAGTAAAGGAAGCAGAAATAGCTATAGGTATCATAGATGCTGAAACAGTGTTATGTAGTATTTGGCATACCCACTAATGTAACACAGAAACAGCTTGCAAAAATGAGTCCTTTATTGTGGGGTGTTGGTGGTGTGTGGCTTGGGGAGAGTAGGTGATGGTGGGGAGGGTACACATTGCCTACGAACTGAAAGTCAGCCTTCACTTTGGTTTATTTACTGTGACACATTAATAAAAGCTTACACTCAATTATCAATATAATATACAAAATTTCTTCTAGTAAATACTTAAGTATCAAGTGAGAAATCTCATACTCAATTAAGCTTTTAAATATAAAAATCAAAAGAAACTTTATTCTTCCTGGAGTCAGAAAGCCTGGAGCGACTGTGCAAGCTACTTCTCTCCCTATCATTATTGACCTCAAAGCTATGAAAATTGCTGCTCTATTTTGAACTTGACTAAAGCTGGCAATGTGAATAAACAGTAGAAAGTTAGATTGCTTACAGATGTAAGGAAACACACTCTTGCTAGAGAATTGGAAACACTGAGGAGACCTTCAAAGCAGGGCCACCCATCAGCCATCACAATCAGTTGTTGAGGAACTGCGAAGTTCTTACTCTGTCTAGCACTGCAGTTCTTAAAAACTAAATGTTCCATAAGAAAAGAGCTAAACTTTTAAAGCCCCTTGAAATCTAAGACCCCACAGTGTTCCAGGAACCATGTTATCAAAGCATGTTCCAGGAATCATCTCCATCAGCCCATGTGAGCTAGTATTAAAAACATAGATTTCTTGGCCTGCCCCCAAATCCATGGAATCAGAAACTGTGGAAGTGGCCAAGTTTCTGCATTTTAAATGTTCCTGTTTCTCTCACTACCCCCTTCTAATAATTTTTGTACACAGCAAAGTGTGAGAACATCTTCCCTAAAGTAATTTATCACAGGCTCTGGTAGTCATTTTAGAATGGCATAATTCCCACCCTTTTAAAAAAACCATATTCTTTAATTATTTTCTTAAAAAGAAATGGGTATATTTTGTGGAGATTTTGTATTTTTATTGTATGTGTACACTGAGGTTGTATAATTGATGTGTTCCTGAAATTCATGTGGAATGTTATTTTCCTATTGTGAGTCTTATCTTTTTGTAAAAAGTATATAAACAAATTGTGAAGTATCATTTGTGTAAATATGAGCTTCATAATTAATTTCATTTAAAGTGAGGTACAATTGTGTTTGTTTTACTTTTTCTATAGGGAATATCAGCTAAATTAAGACTATGTCACATGTGTTTGAAGAGCAAAAGACAAGTAGAAATTTTAATAGAAAACATTAATTGAATGAGGAAACAGTAATAAAATTTACTTCAAAAAATCACCAAGGAAAACTACAGGAAACTTTCTATAGGTTAATTTACTGATTAAACACTTTAAAAGGACATATAATTAGGGTAGATGAAAATGAGGTAAAAGGGTTGGTAATGAAAATATTTAGATAGAGGGATGAGATGATTGAAGTAATGAGTATGAAGACAATTTGAACAGTCATCTCAGATTAAAGGAAAGAAAGACAAATGATAGGAAGGGTGATGGGAAAGAAGGTTAGTCAAAACAACACAAAACATTGTCAGACCTGCTGTAGACATTCATTCATTGAGTTATGTTGATGACCTTTATTTTTAAGTTTTTTAACTCATGAACATTTTATTCTTTTTCTCAAAGGGAATCTCTTAATTATAACATTTGTTAGCTACTTTGGAGCCAGACTTCATAGGCCAAAAATAATTGGAGCAGGGTGCCTACTCATGGGAGTTGGAACACTGCTGATTGCAATGCCTCAGTTCTTCATGGAGCAGTAAGTCTAATACAATCTTCTTTTTCTTGCTTTAACCAACGACAGCATTTCTCCCTTTTTATGATTACAATCAACTATATAAATTTAAGAAAACAACTCATGACTTAAACCATGATAACTGATATTTATTATATCATCTTTGGGCAAAGTTTCAGAAACACTTACGATTTTATGTGTAGTTCAGCATCTGTAAAAAAAAGATGTTTGGATATACTACTATGGATTGTTAGCAAAATTAAAGAGAACTTTTCACTAGTATGTCTTCATTCAATGCTTTAATTTAGCTATGAAAGCAAAATATAGAAGTAAAAAAGAAATTCATATATTATGTGTTAAAAGGCCAAATGGGTGTCGCATGGATGATTGAATATGACAGACAATATGCTAGATCATGGTACAATTGACTGACAGACCATCAACTTAGGGATATGTCATCAGTTCAAATAACTATTCAATGTCCAAATGCTATGTCATAGAACTTTCTCAATAGAAGTGGGTATCGATATACTTTAGCCCTGAAGTCTATGTTGGTACTTTTTTTAGTATTTACATATAGCTTTAATAGTTGCAAAGGTTTTCACCTTCATTAGATCATTTTACCCTTATTAGTGAGGTAGGAGAACATAGTTATACCTTTTTTATTTTTGAACTAAGAACCATGACTTAGAGAGTCTGGTGACTTTCTTAAGGTTAGGTATCTTGTAGTTACAGAACTGGAATCCTATGATGGGTGTTCTGCCTTCTTCACCCATATCTATGCTGCGTCCCTTCTCCGTTACCTATTGGGACTGACAGACGTGACTCCCCAGAGGTCCTGAAGCAAGAAAATATTTTAGAAAACCCTGTATCAAGTAGTACTTTGACTTCTGCCCACTCAAGATCACTGTATTTTAGAGCTGAAGAGACTTAGGAACGATCTCGTCCAAATATTTTCTTGGATTCCCAGGTCCCTTTTGTAAGTACAGTGATTTTGACCTCCGTGGCCCATCTGTAAAGTGTGCAGAATCCTCTTTGGATGGTTTGCTTGAACCCTTCATTTTTACCTGAAGAGGGAGCTGTGGCTTCGGGACTTCTGCCCATTCTTTGGACACCGACCTGTCTGACCTCCTTTCCACAGGGCAGAAGTTTCCCTGGATCAACATTTCTACAAATGTGTCATGTGGGGTCAATGGGTAAGGAAGAGGCAGAGAGGAAGGCCGAGGAAATGGGCCTCCAGTCCAGCTGACCCCTGCTTGATACGTGGCTGTGCCGCTGTTACCTGTTTCAGTCATTAAGCCTCCACGGTTCGCTCAGGGAGCAACAAGGGTTCCAGTACTGAAAAAAAAAGTTAAATTTGGAAGTAGTTGCAAAGGATAGATAAATCCTTGACCCTTGGCTTAATTTGACCCTTGTCTTGTTACTTGGCCTGTCTAGGCCTCACTGTCTTAAAGTAGGTGTTATAGGTATTAAAATAACACCCAGCTTGTAATGTTGTTGCAAATATAAATGACACAGGTAGAACGCTTACCAATTTCCTGACGTAACGAGTAACATAACTAGATAATTAAGCCACCTGGCTTTAACAAGAGACCAGCAATGGTTTGTCTTCAAGCTGTTGCTTTCAGATGAATGATACTGTTACTTCAAGATAATGACAAATATGAACTATTAATACAAGACAATCGGAGGTGTATCTAAGAGAAGGCCAGACTGGCCACTGGGCTAGTGCTGACAAAGGAGGCCAAAGAAACAAAGATTCCTATCCACCATCTTTTATATGTTGAAAGATGTATTTGTTTACCCATTATTTAGTATACCATTTGCCTGACACTGTGCCAGGTAAGGGGACTACTTCAGTGAGAAAAAAGCAAAATGAAATAAAGCAAAAATAAGCCCCCACACAATTCTTTCCCTCAAGAAGTCTGCTATCTACAGAGGATCATGACAATAACTTCTTTTTGGCATTTCACAGCATTAGTCGCTCATTAGGTACTTGTCCAAAATGTCATTTTTGTTCTCTAAAAATCTGTCCTCTGTCCACCTATCAGCAATACCCTTGATGTCCAACAATACGTACTTTGAATCATGGACGTTAGCTATTGAGGGCCTAGCCCCAATTGTGTGTGTTAGCTCCTCTGACTTACTACTTTAACAAATGTATATGGATCATTATTCTAGGTAGTGGGGATAGAGTAGAGACAGAAAACTCTCTGCTCTCATGGATCTGCTAAGGAGGAGACAGGGAATAAATAAATAAGTAAATGATGATAAAGTATGCCAGATAATATTAAGTGCCATTGAGGAAAATAATCCAGTGAAGGCACATAAAGAGTGGGGTGGGGGGTGAGCGGGGAGTTACAGTTTTAAGTAGGTTAGTCGTGGGTAGTGCCATTTGGGAAAGACTGAAAGAGGTAAAGGGGAGAGCCATGCAGGCAGTTGGGGAAGGTGATCTAGGCTAAATGAAGAGTGGGCAGAGCTCCTACAGCAGAAGGGAGTCTGGGATAGGGGTGAACTGCAAGGAGGCCTAAGAGGCTGAATCAGGATGAATAAATGGAAGGTGTAAAGGGGAACCGGACAAGATGTCAAAGGTCTCAAATTTTACTGGACATTTGAATCACCTGTGGCTCTCGGTAAAAAGTAGATTCTGACTCAGTACTCCAGGGTAGGGTATGAGGGTCCGCTCATGCCACTGGTCTGCAGACCATGCCTTGAGTAGTAAGGTGAAACCATTGTAAGGACTGTAGCTTCTTCACGGAATGAGATGGGAAGCCAGTGGAGAGTTTTGAGTAGAATAGATGATCTGGCATATTTTTATAGGCTCATGCTGACCACTGCTTGGAAAAATAACTGGTGGGGCAAACTTCAAGGCTGGGAGACTGTTTTGGAGGCTACTGGAGTATTTCACGCATCAGAATCAAGACTGTATCAGTCAGAGTTTGAATCCAGGTCAGAACTAAAATCCCTGACTCAGAAGCATTTATACCACTGGTCTCAATTACTTCTTTGTCTCCTTATCCAACAGAGCTCCAGTAGGCAGTGACCACATCGACAGTCCCCATTTTACAAGTGAGAAGATTGAAATTTGAAGAGGTTAATTGATTTTTCTAGGATGTCACATACAGTAATTAGTGACAAAGGTGACACATAAAATTCCATTTATTTCAAAATCTAAATAATTATTATGCTTGCAGTTGTTGCCTTTTGACAGACTGAACTGAGGAAGCTCAAATAATTAAAAAATTTTCAAAACTACTATGTAATCACTATTGACACTCATTTTAAAAGCCTTGAGGCATTATAACAGTCTCTGGTGTCTCTAGAATTATTAAAGAAAGAAAATTATATTTACCATGATTTTGCTGTTAAATGTTCTCCTATTCTGCTAAGAATTGAAAAACAGTTCTTCTCATTAAGTGGTTTCTAACATTGTTGGTCAGGGAACCATTTGATGAAGTGACAAACACTATAAACATTCTCTCTTAAATATTCCCATACTTACAAAATGTCCTTACTCTTTCAGTGGGGTCCATGGACCCATCAGGATGTAGGTTATGCAGAACTGAAATTGGGTACCCCCTTTATCAACCTGGATATTTTAATAATTCAATACATGTTCTCCTTACCATGCTGCATAGGTTTTTACTATTAATATTTGGAATGCATCGCTATGATTACTAGCCTTCGGTCACATAGTGCCTGAACAAAATTGTGATGTCCTTTTATCAAATACCTCTTCCCTGAGGAGTACGAGTGGAGCAGAGAAACTGGCTCATGAAAGATCATTTGAGAGGGAGTGTGGCACTGGGGAGCTGTAGATGGAATTATCACAGTGCTGTCATTCAGAACTGGCTCTTCGATCCAGCTGCCATTGTAACCTTATAAACAGAGGAAAGGGTGGAATTAGAAATAACTCAGAGCCAGATTAAGCTGTTCAGAAAAGGATACCATCTGGATAAATTGTTCCAAAAGCCCATGTATCCCTATCCTTCTCTAAAATCAGTGTTGAGGTTCCTTTACTACAATGCTAAACACAGATGCCTATGGCCACAGTTAAATTATTGCTTTTCCTCTGACTGTGAGATCATCCTGATTTTATCAAGGGTTGGATATTTTTTTCACTGAGGGAATAGGGACTTGTAGTCATTATTCCCTATTAAAATGAGCCTCTGAATAATTCTTACTTTTATTTTTCGTTATCCTGGGTAACAGACTGATTCAGATATGATATAATAACCAGGAATCTGATCTTCTGGCTTTCTTTGGGAAACTGCTGTCAAATGCTAGTTTGGTTGGGTGGTTCAGATTCAGGGCAACTGCAAAGTCAGAGAAGTACCCTAAAGAGTCCTGTAGTGTTCGTGCAATATTTTCAGCATGATGTCACATGAGTCTGTAGTAAAGAGACAACATTCTTTTTCTATAGGTACAGATATGAAAGGCATTTTCTTCCATCCAATTCCACTCTCAGCACCTCTCCCTGTCTCCTGGAGGCAGACAGTCAACTACCAGTCTCGGAAGAATCACAATCCCCAAAAAATAATGGTAACGTGATTTTTTTTAACTTGACTAAGCATGTTGTTCTGTTTTGTTTTTTAAGATTTTTACATCTGCTTTAGTATGGTCAAAAACAGGTGCATGATTTTTGCTGTCAAAAGCTTTAATACTTAAACTGGAGATACTATAGGACCTTAAAACGTCCTGTGATATAAGGCAGTATATGATGAGATCCTAAGAAAATATGGAGACAATCAAATAATATAGAAAGGAGCATTAATTGCCAGTGATTGAGAGAAGTTTTCAGTGTTTCCAAATAAGGTACTAGAGTAAAACTGTCATGTACAAGTCTCGGCCCCTTGCTCAGAGATGAAAGAAACATAGTTTTCCCCAAAGACTCAATTTAATTTCTTTGTTCCACTCCTTTTCATCAGAATACAAAAACTTAATCTCAGTCTGTCTGTCCCTAACACCCTTTTCCCCAAGGGCTCCTTACATTCTAGGGAGCTAACATAATAGTAAAGGGGACAGTCGTGGGAGGGGGGCCCTTGGTGTTATCAGTCCCCTGTCAGCTTAGATATTAAAATCCCTGTGGCCATAGTTTTTGGTCATACACATCACCTTGGCATCGTCTTATGTCCACATTTGTGTCCTTTTTAGTACAGCAGCTCTCTTTCATGAAAAAGTAACAATCTTGGAAATATGGAAATAATTCTGCTTTCCACACAAGATAGGACACGGGGAATTTTGTTAGAATGTCTGGAGTTCCAGATAGCTGATGCACACTGCATAGGGGTGCCATACATGAGCCACCCTTGGGAATGTGGGAATCAGCCCTTCTGGGTTACTACAAACATTGGAAACCCTGTGAGGAGCCGAAGGCAGGCACTTCACTGTAGTGTGCAGCCATCTCATCTTTAGTGTCTTGCCCTCTTCCTGGGCTCTACCTGGCTACAGGGGAGCAGATTCTCCTTGCTTGTGGAGTTCACAAATCTACCCACTGGTGTTTGCCATGTTTCTGGGATGCCACCCAGGCTGGAGCTCAAATCCCTCTGTCCACAGCCCTGCAGCACCAACATGCTCAGCTCCTCTCCCCTCCACCCTCATCTCACTCCCTGCTTCTAACCTGGGGAATCAATTTCTATGCAGGCAGTGTGGCAGTCTTTCCTTTACATACCTGCTAGCCATGCCAGTCTTTTCTTTATACCATAAAACCTTTCACTCCCCTTATATCCTCATTAATGCTTTATTTTGAGATGTCTTTTTCCTGAGCAATGAACACTAGAGGTCTGGCTCTTTGGGTGAAAGGGGGGGCCAGAGGATTAAAGGAAATACAGAGACATGAGGGGAAGAAGTGGCGAGGACATAAACATGTAAAAAGTTAACCCTGTCCTGCTGCATGTAAAGAAGAAGAGAATCATTCTAGAAGAAGATGAATGAAGGTGGTAGATACATCCAGGAGGACATGTATATATCATATATAATGTGCATATAATGCATAATAAATTTAATTCAGGTCCACGTAAAGAGGCAAGGAGCCGAGCAAAAAAGTTTTGACTTTTATCTGTACCCAATGTACAGCCATTGAAAATATTTTATTTTGTTCTTGTTTTTGACAACCAGAGAAGAGACATGATATAAATGACAATACAACTAATTAGGAAATTTTTAAACCTCTAAAATCCAAAAGAGAAACATGTAGTTTACAGGTGGGGAATAAATATGTTAATGTAAAGAGACAAGCAGGTACAGAATATAAGACTTACCTCAATCCTTTTCTTTCCCGTAAATGAGATCTGCTAGATCTTCTATCTAGATCACACTCTCCTCTTCTAGAATGCTTTCCTTCTTCTATTTATGCAGCAGGATAGGGTTAACTTTTACATGTTTATGTTCTCACCACTTCCTCCCCTTATGTCTCTCTATTTCCATTAATCCTCTGTCCCCACCCCTTTCACCCAAAGAGCCAGACCTCTAGTGTTCATTGCTCAGGAAAAAAGACATCTCAAAAGTCACAGATATAAGTTGACATAGTGGACACAGGGTGCATCCTAAAGATGGTCAGAGGCGAGAGTAAATACTGGACTCCACACATGGCCCCCACGTATCCCATAAGACTCTGGAGCAGAGCTGTCCATCAGAACTCCGTGATGGTGGAAATGCTCTCTATGCTGTCCAGTATAGTAGATGTTGGCCACATGTGACCGCTGAGTATTTGGAATATAGCTAGTGTGGCTGAAGAATGGAATTTCAAACTTTATATAATTTAATTAATTCAAATTTTAATAGCCACATGTGGCTTGTGGCTACTGTGGGAAAGCATAGACCTAAGGTGTTTACACTTATCTCCCAGACTCCCCTATCCACAGGTTCCTTAGAATCACACAAATGTAAGGCTAGAATTGACATTAGAATCAGTATTTGGAAAGCAACTCACATTATATTTTGGGGAATGGAATGGAAATCCAGGTAAGATAAGCAAAAACTCGATGGTCACATGGCTACATTTCTAGAAGCGGCCGAACCAGGACAAGAAGCAATATGGTTGCACAATCTGATTCGACACAAAAGCCTTCCAAAGCCCAGTGCTTCATAACCAATCCTGTACCTCCAAAATTTCTTTAAGGGTTCCTAATAGGTGAAAATAACTCCTACTTCATGGAATTACTAAATGAATTCAGTTTAAAAATGCCTGCAAACCACTTGGCCCAGCGCCTGGCAGGGAGGGAGCATTCAGAAGTGGTGAGCATCAGAGGTTCTCAAGATGATCACTTTTGTTAAAGTAACTAAACTCTTCAAAGTGTATTCTATTTATGACATGGGAGTAATTATCTGACTTCACATGATCATATTAACACATGCCTTTCATGGAGGCATTTTAAAATGGTTAACTTTGAATTTCATTCTAAAAATACTGTCAAAAGGTTCTTTTGGTTATAAGAGTTACACTACTCAAGCATATAGGGTTTTGAATTTTTATATGAATTTGCTTCTTAAACATGAGGCCTGAAGATGGTTATTCTCTCTCAAACAATTGTTAATTATAGGCAATGCTCCCCAAAGAAGAAGTGTCATCTACATAAAATTTTGAATTTTAGATAAAACTTAGCAATAAGATTACAAGTGATTTCTGTGGAAAAACAGAAAAGTTTAAAGATTAAGGCAAAAAGAAAAGCTTTTGTCCAAACTCTTGTGTTTTGTCCCACATAGGATATTAAATGTTATTGGAGTGTAGGAATTCAAAGAGCTCTGTGTAAGTATGTGTGGGTCAAATTGCAATATTTCCAGAATCTCTCACCTGGCCTTAGTCCATCTCCATATCAGTAAGTGTCCACAAGGGGCAGGTGGAGAGACCAGCAGGCCAGGACAGGAGAGGTTTCTGGCCTCCCCAGCCAGAATGGGAGAGGAACGGGTGAGAGGCAGGTGGCAGCCACTGAAACAGACACAAATGAAGCCAGGCCCCCAAATAAAGGTTTTTTCCCCTTGACTGATGTCAGCTTCACAGCTTTATTTGCCCCAGGCTGGGAACACACTTCCTCCCAGAGTTACAGTATGAGATAAAAAGAAGAGAGGAAATCAGTAAGGGAACAGGAAGAAAAAGCCATAGAGTTCCTTGGTCAAAGCCGCGGGGGTTTACACTGCCTAAAATATTTAAGTTATAAAACGTATTTGAATCTTGCTCAAACACATTATCAAAGATGTCTATTGCAAATTGCACTTCTGCATTTAACCCAACTTTAGAACAATTGGTAGAAATGCAGAATAAATATTTAACTTTGATAGTGATCTAATTTTCAGTCCTATTTGCTTCCCTTTCAAGAATGCAAAATTGATTCCAGCTCTTCCATGTGGGTTTATGTTTTCCTGGGGAACCTTCTTCGTGGAATTGGAGAGACTCCCGTTCAGCCTCTGGGCATCGCCTACCTTGATGATTTTGCCAGTGAAGACAATGCAGCTTTCTATATTGGTAAAGCCCACCTCATTCATCTGCTTGGGAAACAGGGTTCCTGCTTTTCTCAACTTCATTCTAAACTAAACAGGGTGTGGACGGTTTTTATATTTCATACCCAACTTCTTTATTCAGTTTACACAATTCTGAAGTCCGCACTGAGGACTGAGGATTGGATAATGAGGAAGGACATATTACACTAGGGAAAGAACATCAGATTAAAAGAAAATAACTGAGCTCACCTGCAATAATGTGTGACTTTGTGCAAGTATCTTTGTGGACTTTGGAACTCCTAGGTTCTTTTACTTGAGCTAAGGAATGCTGAGGCATTGAGGGGTTATATATATGTATTTTACATTATGTATGTCCAGAGCCCTAGAAACTGCTTTCTACCTTGTAAGCCCTGATTATTTCAAGCATCTTTTTCCTATGAGGGAGAGGCAACAAAGGATTCTGGGAGTTTAACAGCAGGCATGAATGGATAAAGAGAAACTTAAGGACAAGAGCAAGGCCTGAGGCAGCCCCTGTCTGGAAGAGGTTTAAGTGGAGATAGACCAGCACCGAAAATCAGAAAAATCAAAACACACCAAAGGCAAACTCCAAGGTCAGATGCATCTAAACAGCATTTATTGAGTGCCTCTTATGTCCTGAAAATTCAATGTGTTCTCTGTTTCACACAGTGTTAATTTCTTGGGGTTCTTACACAAGATACTTGCACAAGGTCACACATTATTGCAGGTGAGCTCAGGGAACAGGAAGAAAAAGCCATAGAGTTCCTTGGTCAAAGCCTCAGGGATTTACACTGCCTAAAATATTTAAGTTACAAAAATTTCATTGGGCCAAACCTTCAAGGACAAAAGGACAAGGTTTAAGTTCACTGAAGGGGACTATAGCTAGGTCCACCGTATAATTCTACATTGGCTATGCCCCCAGAACTCCAGAGAACTCTGACTGCAGCCAAACAGGCAGTGATTAAAAGCAGGGTACCTGCTCTTATGGAAAACTGCAGCATAAATCCAGAACTGGAAAAGAGGCTCCCTCACATGCGCAGAGCAATTACTCTGGGAACTGGAGGAATGGCTGTAAGCTAGGAGATGCATGCAATGTCTAGGCATCCCATCTGGTCCAGGAGCTCGGAACCTGTTCACTCTCTTTGCTCTCTGTTCTACTCCTAAAGGGATCCGGTAACTGCTGTTTACTCTTCCAGTTAATTTAAATTACTCTTCCAGGGATATGTATGTATGAAGCTCTGTGGTGAAATGACAGGCCGATGGGAGATACTTGGCAGGGAAGAGCTAGAAGCTGTGCCCTTGGGCCGCCCAGCTCCTCTGATGGCTGCATCCAGGGATTTGCATAGTTCATGCTCTCCCTGACGGTCCCACAGAAGCTCTGAAGCATGTGCTCTTTCCTACGGTGAAAGAAATCAGATTTAATGTCAAGATGAATCTTTTGCTTAACTGACCATAAAAAGTTTTAGAAAGACTGTCAAAACAGAATAATTATGATTTTTGTCAGTGGGGGGAGTCTAATCCCAGGCAGTAAAATTTGCTGCATTTGGAAAAATTAACCTCTTCAAAGTTTTGCTGTTATTTTCTTACTGAGAGGTAATTAAATGCCTTAAAAGTATTCATTCTTCTTCCAAAGCTGAAAAGAACATATTTCCTGATTCAATGACATTGAAAAATTGACAAATTAGGCACACTTAAGATCTAGTGAAATATTTTCAGCTGCTAAGTGGATCTCACTCTAGTTTTTTGTTTAAAAATATATTAGTTTACAAAGGAAAAAAATGCCTTCTCTTTTTCTTTCTTTCTTTTTTTTTTTTTTTGGTACAGGGTGTGTTCAGACTTTTGCAATTATCGGACCAATCTTCGGCTTCCTGTTCGGCTCCTTCTGTGCCAAACTATATGTTGACATTGGCTTTGTAAATCTAGGTAAGGGAGTTAATTTTATTTCTTCATTAATTTCAGTTACTGTAATTTTTTAAATGGGGATGGTGTAAAAAAATGTCAAAGTGACATTTTTATAAAATGACCAAGATGGTAATCGTTCATGAAATGAAAATAATCCATGGAAAACTTACATTTGATATAATCATTACACACATTAATAAATGGAATATAAAAAAATAGGTATGAATAAACTGACTGACCCATGATTTGTTACTCAAATGTGTCATTTTTCACTTCCGGTTCACCAGGTCAAACACATTCTAGCATAGTTAAGAATGAAAACTGTGCCTAATTATTGGCTCTTGTTGGTTACAGGTGTAGCAACATCTACTGTCACACAAACATATAATGTATTTGTAGACTTGCCAGAAAGATCAAGGACTGAAAGTCTTCTGGCGAGCAAAATTCCCTTCTTTACTGTATAGTCTCTTTTTGGGGGAATGTGCTATAGTGAGACTAACTTTCCTTCTAGGAGAGTGCTTGTACGGGGAGTAAGTGGGGGACCTCATCTTTCCATAGGTATTAATTTTGTTTCTTTCCTTGTGAGATCGACACTATTTTTTATCAAAAGAGAGCAGTTAGAAACAAGAAAACAAGTTTCATTTGTAAAAACTCTGGAATTGCACTTTGAAATTGTTACGTGTTATAATACAGAGCCAAATTTGCATTAATTGTTCTTTTTTAGTCAAACTGCATTGTGTGTTCCAAAAATGTAATTTATTCATTCATTAGCCTCATTTATTTCACATCTACTCTATCTCAGATGCTTTTCTGCCACAGTGAACAAAATAGTTGAGTTCCTTTACTTCTTAAAGTTTAAAATCCAGCTGTGGAGACTGGTATAGATGAGAAAGTGTAGGTGTGATGAGAGGTACAGAGGAAAGCTGCTAAGAGGAAGCAGTGAAGATGAAATGATAAGCTATGGAATAAATAAACATTTACCAAGTATAATACAGGGGCAACTGAGCTGAGTTGACAAAGAACGTGTGTTATTTCATTGTTCTTGTAGACTACAGTGAGGTAGAGTATAATCATGTATTTTATAGGTTCTTACATAGCAAAAACCCATCTTGATTTTACTCCAACCAGTTTGTCAGTACACCTTTTAGTTAAATAAGAAATGGCATCAAAAATGAAGTTTTTATGATGAAAAAGATACTGACATTTATTTACATATATAACTCTTGCTTCAGACTCGGCATAGCTCTGTATTGTTATTAACCATCATTTAATACATCACATTCTGAGTGATTCAGATTAGATTTGGGCCAGAGGGTGTAGATACCTCCTCCCTTGAGTAAAATCTTAGACAGATGTTCAGTATGTAAGTGAGATGAAAGTGGTACTGAGGTGGGGTAGCTGGCAGGTCGTTTTGACCTTCATCATTCTCCCTCACATGTTGCTTTCCTCCTGCTATAGGTCCAGGGGTCCCTCTGCAGAACCCCAGAGCAGAGTGAGACCCCTTCCAATATTTAGAGTCTATATTTGTAATCTAAGGAACAAAAGAAGAAAACATCATGCTCCAGAAACATCCGCTTTCCTTTAAAAAGCAGGACAATGCTAATGTTCAGATTAGAAAAGGTTATTGTGTAGGAGTTATTATGTATTTTTATGTTGTGGTAGAGCTTATGTTAGGATTTTTTAAAAAGAGGCTTATTTCAATATATGACTTTGTTGTACATGCCATTGGGAACCCTCTCTTTTTCAGATCACATAACCATAACCCCAAAGGATCCACAGTGGGTTGGTGCCTGGTGGCTTGGTTATCTCATAGCGGGAACTGTAAGTCTTCTTGCAGCCGTACCTTTCTGGTATTTACCAAAGAGTCTGCCGAGACCACGGAATAAAGAAGATTCCAACTCCTCCTCTGAGAAATCCAAGTTTATCATGGGTGATGGCACAGACTACCAAACACCCCTTGGAGAAAAGGCAAAAATAATGGAAATGGCAAGAGGTGAGCCAGGCTCTCCTTAATTTTGAAGCCCTTTCAATTTTCCTGTTGGGACTTTATAGGAGATGCATAAATTATACCCTTTTCTCCCCCTCATGTGTTCAGAAAAAAAAAAGAGAAACTATTCAGGAAGCAGAAAAGAAGATTTAAAAAAAGTCAGCTTTATTACAGGAAAACTGATTGAAGAACCTTACCAAAACCTTGGTAACCTGCCTTGCTGACATCCCCATCCTCCCATCCCCCCACCTCCTCAGTTCAGACCTTGTAACTGGCCCTATCCAGGCCTGTTTGGCATCAGTCTGGGTGGACAGAAAAGAAAAGAGAATCTTCAGGGCTTGTGGCCTTTTAAGAGATGAGATGCACCGGTTTGAGAAATGTGTACCAGAGCATGTCTCCCACCAGCGATCAAAGGAGTGAGTGGGGTGCAGGGCAAAAGGCCAGGGGTGTTCTAGTGAATTCTGTCACATGGAAATAGGTGACTGTGAGAATCATTGGTCCCCCTCAGTTAGGTCTAGCAATATTCCTTGCTGGAAGGGCCCCAACAAGGAATATTTACCTTTATAGAAAATCTTCCCATTTCTGTTTGGTTGCATAAAAGGCAGAAGGGAGAATGCCAAAGCTCCTTTCTTACTCAAAGCTCGTTTCTTACACTGAAGTTCATACATGAGGTGGAGATGACTTTCATATTCTTTTTCTTGTAACCATGATCCAAATGTAGAATGGATGTCCCTCTGTAACTCCCAGCTCCATACGAGGGATGCATTGTCATCCCTCTTTTACCTACATCAGTTAGAGAAATCTGTTCCAGTTGGACTTACACCTCTACCGATAATCTAGATTTTATGCCTGTAGAAGTGAGTGCCGATGTCGAGATCTGAAACTGGCCAGATCTCAGCCTTGATTTGTGCCAGGTGCTTAATATCCACAGTGTGTGTGTGTGTGTGTGCGTGCATGTGCCACAGTAGAAATGCTCCTGGTCTATGACAGTGGGACTCAGCCATCTAAGCTCTGCAGGCAAGTCTGTATCTTTTGCCAAGTATGACACTGTCTTTAATTACTCCATGTTACTTCTGTCTTACAGATTTTCTTCCATCGCTGAAGAACATTTTTGGGAATCCAGTGTACTTCTTATATTTGTGTGCAAGCACCATGCAGTTCAATTCTTTGTTTGGCATGGTGACGTATAAACCAAAGTACATTGAGCAACAGTACGGGCAGTCATCCGCTAAGGCCAACTTCGTTATTGGTATGCTTATCTGCTGGTTGTGCTTTCCAATAGATCTTATCAGCTACATCTTGTTAGCCCTTAGCAATTTAGGGAAAATTGTTCCAGTATGTAGAATGAAGGTAATTTCTGGTGTTTTAGATATGAAATCAAAAAGTGGGTGAAGAAAACTAGCAGAGTAAAGTATTTTAATAGTCTGTTTAAATGCAACTTAGTAGCCAGAAGTATTCACAACTGTGGGTGAGTGACCACAGGAATATCTCCCCAAACATGACTTATGGGGAGATTGTTAATCAGGGTATTTGTCTTTCAAGTTTAGCCAGAAGCTCATAGCAGTGACCTAGAAGCCTGGACAGTGAGCATTCGGACAGGTTAAAAGGTGCTCATTGCAAAACAAAGTTTGTATTTGCTCAGAGCTGGAAGACTTCTGATGCCTGGCATTGAAAAGGGTTGTGTTTCTATCGCAGCAGTACAGTCAATAATGAGAAAGGTATTCAAGGGCAAAGAACAGCGTGAAGAAATAAATGAAGAAGAACCAGAATCTACAAATACATGAACACCACCCTGCAAGTAATCGGGTACTTTAAACACCTGGGTTGTCTCCTTTAGTCCATGAAGGTTATTTAATGCAAGTTAATTCAAGGCATAAAATATATTCTGTTCTTTCCAACATTTTCCTTTATGATATGCAAGTCCAGTGGTTTCAAATCATTTCATCTTCATAAAAATATTTAAAAATAGCTCTCTGTCTCTATCTCTGAAAGAAGACCCTGGAGAGAAAAGAAAACTGAGCATATTTTAGGATGTATAATTCTCCTGCCACAATCCTGGATAATAGGTGCTTAGAAACTGCTAATCTCAGTCTTTGTTTATACTATTCTGCTAAATTATGACTGTTAAGCCTACACCTCTGGGCTTTTACTTTCAATATCAGTTGGTTCAAATTACTTTGATTTTATTATTTAGTGGTTGGCCTGAAGAAATACTTTAGGGTTTCTTTCCCTCAACACCCCATCCATGCCAGTCAATGGATTTCTACTGACTTTAAGAAGAATAGAAGAGAAATTAAAGTTTGAGACATTCTTTTTATTTTAAAACCTCCTTTGTGTTATTGAGATATAATTCACAGGCAATGGTTAAATCTACAGACCCCAGCTGGATAAATGTTCACACATACTTGTGAACAGTAATTTGCTCAGTAACCATCATCCATAATGAAGAGTGGCTTCCGGTCCCCGGAGGCTCCCTCAAACCCCTTGGTACTCAAGGCTCATTCCTAAAGCTAATAACTATTCTGAACTCTCATCATAGATGAGTCGTGCCAATTTTGGAACCTTATAAAAATGGAAAAATATGTCATGTACTCTTTTGTAGCTTCTTTCTTCCAACTGAAGCAAATCTATGAGATTCACTCCCATAGTACGTAGTCGTGGTTTGTTCTTTCTCATTGCTGTATAACATCCTATCGCATGACTATACCGTATTTATTCATTTTATTGTTGATGGACATTAGGGTTGTTTTCTGCTTTTGGCTATTGTAAATAACACTGCATGAGTATTCTACATATATTTTGGTTGGTGTATATATTTGGTTTTTTAGGTGGTAGCTTGGAGAAGAATTGCTGAGTCATAGAGAGTGTATATGTTTAGATCCATAAACGCTACCAAAACATTTTACAAAAGGGGTGTGCAATTTTATAATCCCACTAGAAATGTAAGAATATCCCACATCCTTATCACACTTAGTTTGTCAGTCTTTCTCGTTGTACTCATCCTTTGGGGTGTGGTTTATTTGCATTTAACTGATAACATGATCTTGAGTACTTTTTTGCAGACTTGTTGGTCATTTCAACTTTTTGTTTATTAATTATGTTCAAGTCATTTGCCCATTTTCATTTGAGTTGGCAGTTTTTCTTATTCTAGGAGTACTGTGCTTTTTCTTGATACAAGTTCTTTATTGAATATACAAATTATAAATATTTTCTCACAGGCTTTAATTTACCTTTTCACTCTCCTAGAAGGTAATTAAGCTTCTTAATTTTAGTTCAGTCCAAATTTCAATCTTTTCCTTTTTCATTAGTACTATTTTAAGCCTGTTTTAAGAAATCCTTGTCAAACCCCTAGGCCATGAAAATATTTTTGTAATATTTCTCCTAGTAACTTGTTTTCACTTTAACATTTCAGTAAAAATCCATTTCAGATTTTTTTTGTGTTTATAATCTGAAGGAGGAAAATCAAGGTTCATTTATCAAAATGAAAAGACCATCTTTTCCCCATAAATTGTACTGAAGAGACACATCGCATCTTTAGATATATGTTTATTTCTCATTATTCAACATGTTTACAACACCTAGAGATTTTGAGGACATTTGATTTTGCTCTCACTAGAATAATAAATAACTTTTTTATTTGAAGTTGAAAAGTTTATTTCATAAAAAAAATTAACGTTTTTTGGGGGAAGGAATTTATAATAGAAAATCAGATTATATTCATTTATTATCATTCCTTTATTGGGTGGATAATAAATGAAATAATTTTTGCCTACACAATTATTTTTAAGGAGAGCTAGCCCATATGAAAGGATCTGAAATTCAGAGAGATTCATGAGATTCATTGGCCTGCACATATAATACATATGTATCACATCTGTATTATGACATAGGCAGGAATAAAATTATTTCTCCTGAGTTTCTGAATCCTATTTCCTCACTGGGCATAACTATATTTGGAAAATTGACAGGAGGAATCTAATAATTCTCTTTTAAATTGTGTGTATTGATTTCTTTTAATCTATAACCTTGAGATCCAAACAAACTCATCATCAGAATTTTCTGATCCATCTGTCAAAGGTTGCCTAAAATTGTAATTTCTCATAGTTTCTGTCATGTCAAGTCTCTAACTAATTTAAGCACTTTTGTGAGAGATAAGTAAAAGTATTTAATGATTTCACATCATTATAGCTAGAATCCTTTCCTGAGTGTATCATGCTTTCACATTAACAAGTATGGAATATAATAGAGTAAGGGTAAGTGGGTAAATTATTCAAATATTCCTAATACTTATTTTGATTATCTTTAGACAGGTGATAATAAATGCATCATTAGGTTGAAATAAACATTAAACAAGGCATACAAAAGGCATCATAAATGTACATAGCTCTCATTCAATAAATATCTTATTTTTACCTTCTTTCTTTTCTTCTACCTCTCTCTGTTTTCTCTTTTTGGTGGGGGGACTGTAGGAAAATGATCCTTTCTGTCCTTAAATATGGGAGAGGCACAATAAAAGCACATTTCCCCTCTAAGAGAAGGTGTTTGACATGACACTGAGGAAAGAAAAAACAGAAAATTCCCTATGGGCTCAAGGGCCAACTGTTACAATGACAATTTATTTTTGCTGTACATGTTTCTATATGTTGGGCATATTCTTTCTAAAGTTTAGAAAATGTTAACTAATTTTACAAGGGAAATTAAAGAAAACAAATACAAAACTGTTTCAAAGTCAGGGACTAGGAAGTATGTGATGAAATGATTTTGCTTTTTTTAAGTTGCGGGGGGTTTGTTTGTTTAACTTCAATTGCAATGTCTGCTGGCAGAAGTTTGGATAAACAGTTGAATTTTCCATTTAAGCTTCTTCTATACCTATTAAGTTGTATGTAAGTGATCTTATATTTTCTTAATGTACAGATCAGTTTTTTAAGTCATTTTGGCTTAATTTCTTAGAATTTTTTAATTAAATAAGCCAGTGTCTAGTGGCATGATATGTTGACATTGACTTGCATTGGCAACAATGATTATCATTCTCAATTCTTGGAGGTGTTACACAGACAAAGAAAGAAAAATTAAGGTAATTATTTGGAGAAAGATGCTTATAATAGAAAACATTAATTTCTGTGGCTAAGTTAGCATAGCAAATTTAGTAATTGTATTATGATATGTTTTAGAATTAGGTAAAGTTATATTAAAAATCTGTGAGATGATGGAAAGTAATCTTAATTGTGAGAAAAAAAATATCTTTTATTATGCCCAAGAAGGATGGCTAATTTTACTTTTTAGTCTATACCTGATTGGCTATATGAGTGTAAAAAGTTCCATTAATTTTTCTTTACATTTCTTTCTCTGTAAAATTCAAATCTAAACACTTACTTCTTCCAACATTACAGTAATATTGTGAAGGCCCATTATATAATACGGGATTTTGCTTTGTTGAGAGAGAAGCTCTCAAAACATCCCAGAGTACTATTATTATAACTCATTACTATTTCATCTTCATGGCTAAAGCTATCATATATCTGTATGAGAATCAAAGTTCCCAGTGTATATTGTAATTGTGCTGACCATCTCAAAGCATTTTATACATCTGTCATAAATAGTGTTCAGGACAATAACAAAGAATAAGGTCTTTAATCTGAATGAGTATGCTGAAATATAACAAATTAGCCGTTAAGTTTCTCTTAGCTTTCCTGATGTTTGGGTAAATATATTAAATTCAAAAGAAAATACTTAAATTGAAACAAATTTCAGATGCTAGTGTAAATTACAACTAATATTCCCATTTGGCAAACAGTCTAAGGTCAACACATTTTATGGTACTAGTGGAAAAGTGCATAAAGAAGAAAACAGTGAACTTTCTACCTCATTAAATGATTTAAAAATATCTAAGATAAAAGAAAAGAAACTTTGAGAGGCAAGAAGCACATTGTATCTGAGGTTTGTGAAATTCACCAACTTCACCCAGCATGCATAACTTCTAAATCCTAGGGAATTTGAAAGGGAAAATCTAACTGACGGTATATTTGAAATGTACTAGTAATCTTCTTGAACTGTGTTATAATTTAGTTATCATCAAACAGGACAGTAAGATATCGAGGAGAAATTTATATATGAACAAGCTTTAATTGAATAGTTTATTCATTTAACACACTTCTGTGGAAAATTGTCTGTGCAAGGAATACCAGGTTCTATGATGAGAACAGTTCTTGCCTTGAAGGTTAGATTGGAGGGTAAGAGGTGTGAACCAGAAAACCAGCTAACAGGTAACTGTGATAAATACCAAGACTGCTGATAAATACCAAGACCCTAGCTAGAAGTTGCCCAGAGCACTCTGGGAGAACAAACCTAACCTTGGAATTGGAAAAAATTCTCTAGGAGAAGGCATCGATAGGTAAAACGAAAGCAAAAGAATAAGGAGGTGTTAAAAGATGAAAGTGTGGGAACTGGGGTGGGGACTTGGGTGGACATTGTATCTGACATAGCAAATATCTTCTGCAGAAAGGCCTGGAGGCAAGAGAATGCATGAAACTTTCTGGACGTTTCAAGAGATCCTAGGCCTTTAAAGGGGGTCAATCAGGAGAGGATAGTCCTGATTTTTAGCAACTCATCCTGAGAAATCAGTGCCCCTAGAATAATCCTGCTTTGATTTTCAGGCTGTTCTAGGCCAGATGGATGGGGAAAGAAAAGTCAATGAAACCAGCCAAGCACAGAACTTCAAAACAAAGGGTGTCCTGTGTACTATGCCTCCTGTGTCCCAGGTTTGACTGGTACTTTACAAAATAAAATGAAATTCAAAGCACATTCTCTGAAGGCTTCTGGTCAGAGTGTGGCTTTAGGAAGACATTTTTTCCATTAAGTGCTTCGGGGGATAATAGGCTTGATGCTCTTTTTGTGTCATCTTGGGTCTATGAGAAGGGATTCAAAGTCATGTGCCATGAATATGTGTGTGCAAAGAAAGTGACTTAAATGATGCACATTAAATCTGTGACAGTGCTTACTTCCTGGGAAGTAAGCTGGAATCTGGAACAGAGAGAAAATAAGTTTTGTCTATCTCCATATTTTTAAAAATCAAAAAATGGGAGAAAATATTAGCATTTGTTAGCTTGAGTCATGAGCAGCAAGGTTGTTAATTATTTTCTATTATCCGGTCTCCCTTTCTCTTTTTAAATAATCATCAGGAGCCTCTTAACTGGTGTTTGGCTCTTCAGGGGCCCAGCGCATGACATTCACCATACCACAGACCTCAGGTCAGCAGGGGAAGCAAAAATTAACATTTCCTCTTTTTCCAATTTCAAGATCTTGCCGCCTTCTAGGGATGAATTTCTAATGTGATTATTTTAAAAGTAACATATTCTCAAACCAAAAGAGATGAAACAAAATGTCCTTATCATCTATCGGTGTATGATGAAAACATTTTTAAAATAAAATAATAAAATAGCTAGCTGAAGATCATTTTATATTTGATATTTTAGATTATTTGAAGTTTAGTTAGGAGACTGGGTACATAAATCTAAAAAGAAGGAAGGAAGAGAGGGAAGGAGGGAAAATAGGGAAAGAAGGAAAGGAGGAAAAAGTGTTTGCATCTGTTTATCACTAGATGTTACTGCTTTTAATTTTTATTTAATGAGGGCAGAGATGGAGCTACTTGAGATTATTGTCCACACAACAGCTGCTCAGCTCATTTTGAACCTTGTCCACAGGTCAGTTTCTACAAGCCCCAACCCTTTTATTATATGAAAGAAGTGTGTTACCTCAAAACCTCAGAATAATGTAGACGGCAGAGTTTGATGGATAGAAAATGTAAAAATTCTAACCAGGAGAGAAGTTGTGTGTTGCTGAGTGTCAGTTTGTTCTCTATAGTTATTTACCGATTTAAAATCCAACCAGCAGGGACACCAAAGAGCCTTTTTCCCTGTCTTTGCTAACAGAGGTGTTCCACTGCCCACCTGCCAGTATTTTCATCCAGTGACTCACATAGATCGAAATGCTAATAACTGAACCGAATGAATTTTTGTGCCAGATATTGTGCTAAGAAGTTTTCGTGTCATTTAATCACCTCAACAGCACTATGATTCACTCCGTATAATAGGCAAGGAGGCAGGTTCAGAGATGTTCAGAGGATCATCTCCAGTTGCACAGCTATTAAGCTGCAGAACTGCCATCCAAACCCCGGCAGTTAGGTCTACAGAGCCCAAGATCTCAGCCACTTTGTTGAATCTCTTCCCAGTGTTGTTTTTAAGTCACATTTCTTTGATTACTAGTGAGGCTGCATACCTATGTATTGAGAATCCTGTCTGCCAACCACCTTGGAGGAGAGGCATTATAACATAGTAGTTGAAAGCATGGGACTCCCTGTATTCAAATCTGGTTTTACTATTTACCAAACATACTAACCACACCTATGAACAAATTGCACTCTGAAGTGAGGAGAACAGTATGCCTGCCTACTGGGGTTGTGGAGAAGAGAAAATATGATATATAATATATCAAAAGCTTAGCTAACTGTCTGGTATGTCATAAGCAAATACTAAATATAAAAATTGTCTAAATATACATATTTTGTTGTTATTGTTGCTGTTAGGAAGGATCCCAAAATAAGAGGCTAAGAGTCTAGGACAATAACAACACATTTTGTTTGGGACATAAAATAGAACTAAGACTTTTTTTTTACCGTAGGCACTCATCAGAATTGTCTGATATGTGTCAGTAGATGATAGTGAGTTACTATTTCCCTAACTTAAAATGACCACATAATCTAATAATATGCCAGGAATGAATATACAGTTTTGCATTATCCTATAGCAAGTTTGTGTGAGTACCCTCAGATTTCTTTTAGAGATTCACAAAATAACATCTTTTTCTTGTTCCTTAGGGGTCATCAACATACCTGCAGTGGCCCTTGGAATATTCTCTGGGGGTATAGTTATGAAAAAATTCAGAGTCAGTATGTGTGGAGCTGCCAAACTCTACTTGGGATCATCTATCCTGGGGTACCTCCTTTTCCTCTCCCTGTTTGCACTGGGCTGTGAAAATTCTGATGTGGCAGGATTAACTATTTCCTACCAAGGGTATGTTCAGTTATTAAATAATCTTAGGAAACTGGCTTATGTACTCCATTAGTCATAGAGTTTCGAAATAAGATAATTTTGTCTTTAAGTATCCTAACTATGGGGGGGGAATTTTTGGTTTTTTGTGGAGTAGCTGACAGTACTTTGACAAGGAAGCTGTTACTGTCATCAAAATCTGTCATCTCCTTTGTATTTGAATGTCTTAGAGAAATATTTAAAAAAATGCCAAACCCACATTTTATTCTAGGGAAGCAACCTGATAATGGATAATGCAAACTTTGAACCTTGCTTCCGCCCATCCTTAGAGATGTGATATCGTATGTGTTATTTAACCTAACCCAGCCTCAATTTTCCCATTTTATAAGTAAAAATAATAACTGCCTTTTAAGGTTTTAGAAGACTGAAGCAAAATTGTGTACATGAAAGTGAGTAGTACTTGCCTGGAACAAAATAGATGTGACTTTCATGAAAACAACTGTCTTTCTTCTTTGGACACGTGGATAACTGGAAAGGTCTCTGTGCCCCCCTCCCTAGTCTTTCTTGTGCTCAAATCCCATGAAGTTTCAGGAGAAAATGTCATCCCTCAACCCAGTTCCCCACATGAGAGCTCTCTTTGGCTCTTCGCTGTTGGTCAAGAGACTATTCGCTGATGCTCTCAGACCCGTGCCAGCCCACATGGGCTGGGTGATTAGATCTCTTCGTTTTCAGTCTATCACTCATAAGGCTGGATCTTGGACTACTTTGTCCTTTGCTTTCAAGAGTCTTTGCTACCACTCTGCCCCTGACCATGAGTGCCCAGTGGCAGCTCTTTTCATCCTTCCAACTATACACTATTTGTTTAAAAAAAATTATCACACTGCTACTGTATGCCCGGCTGACCTCCCTGATTGCATCTCACTGAATGCCTGAAACTCTTCCTGTGGCTAAAAGGCCAACGCTCTTGACACTCTGTTCTGGTTCCCGCTGGCTCAGCTGCTTCTTGCTTACTGCTTGCTCCCCAGCTCCCTTCATGTGCCTGCTTCTAGGCTTCACTGTCTGGTCTCCATCACCCTCATTAACCTGGTTTCTTCTGCTGTTAAGTGAACATCAGTTATACTTTTTGCCACCTAACATATCTTGGAAAATTAGTGCATGCAAAGGTCATACCATTGCTTCTGAAAGTGACCAGAGTGCAGATTAGACTCAACTGAATATAATAGTTGTCAATGTAGATTAAGAAACTTAGCTGTAAATGGGAGTTGCAAGAATATTCTGGAGAAGGTAGAATCCCTGTGCTATATTTAACTGTCCCTATGACCCTCATGGTGGACGGACAGTGGTAAATACTTTGTATTTTTGCAATTTACAAGACACCTCAACTTTCATTATCTTACTTATATCCTCACAGCACCTTTATGAGGTAAGTTTTGTTATCCTCATATAAAGAAAACTGAGCTTAGAAAGGTCAGTTAGCTTCTTACAACATTATGTTGTCTCTCACCCAGAAGCAAACACACAGACAATAGCAAACTTTTGAGGTTCACATTAAAAGAATGCACAAAGTATAAAAGGTTAAATATTTTTAAACAAATTAAAGTGAATATATTCATTGCATAAGTACTAGCCCTTAAAAACAGTCACCTTGAAAGACTGTAACAGCATTTGAATAATGCTATCATTGTTGGAAACATTCTAAAACTCCTCATTTGAAACAGCTTTCTGTGTTTTTTAGAACTTTCTCAACAATGACAAAAATTTAACCCTTTAGAGTAGCTTTGCTGTTGGAAACAACCAGAAGAAAAAGCAGTATCACTGGGAAAATGTCCCCCCTCCCAGCATGACTATTTTGAAAGAAAATCTCATTTGAGTGTAAACATTCTGGCATATTTGATAAAACTCATCTTATAATTAAAATTTTAAATAACAACTCCAACTGTCAACACATCCTTCATAAAATATGTATGCAATTAATTTCTTCTTCAAGATTGTCCTAGATGATAAATTGAACTCCTCGGTAGTATAAAATAATTGGCTTTATAAAATACAACATGCTCCCCAGGGATTATCCACAAAGCTATTTTGGTGCTGGAAATTCAACCGGAGCACTGTAGACAAGCTCTGGATACGGTTTGGTAACAGTGTGGTATTTCTGCTGCAATAATGAGAAGAAAACTGATGCAAAACAAGAATTTAGAATCCAGAGACCTGGAAGGATTCTGAGTTTATCACAATAAACATTGTGAATTTGAGCAAATTATCTGCGCACTTTGGACCTAACTTTCCTGACCTGCCAAATGAGAAGTTAGCCTAGATCAACCCCAAGTTCCCTCCAGCCCGTCTTCTATGATCCCAGCCCTGCACTATCCACAGTGGCCTGATTCTAGGTTTTCAAAGGCACATACTTATATTTTCAGGCACTACCAAACAGGCTCAGCTAACCATGCCTTATGCAAGAGAGCCGGATGAGCTCTTCCTATGTGACTTCTCCAGAGATCTAGTTAAATAATCTTTCATTCTGTTTGAAGAGATCGCAGAAGTCTTTTGCTTTTACTTTTGAGGCAACCAAATCCACAGGAGATCTATGCAATATTGCATCCGTCGAGAACTTATGATTGCAGATGTTATAGAAACTACGTCTCAGAAGGAGGGGCCAAAATGACTCATTCTTTCTCCAAAGTAGAATATCATTTTTCTTTGATTGACTTACCAGAGAGCTTGTTTATCAGCTTCTGATGTACCAGGAATCGTTCTTAGTGCTAGAGATGCAGAAGTGAATAAAACAAATATTTCCTGCCCACACTGAGTGTACATGATAGCTTAATATTTTAAGTCCATCAAATTCTTTTGCCAAAAAAAAAAAAAAACACGGCGACGGTGGTTGAGGAAGAGAATGAGCAAATAAATTAACTCAAAAGAGGAAGAAAATTGAATTCTGAAGGGCCAAAGGGTGGCAAATAGGAGGAGGCAGAAGAGACATACCATTGTTCAGTATCTCCTCTGAATACAAGGACGTGAATGGGGCAGAAGAGTGGGCGGATTTCACAATTCAGGTGAGGGGAGTTGAGTGTGGGAGAGGGAACTGGGGGAGCCGTGAAGGGGGAAGATGGCAAATGAGAGAGAATACAAGAGAGGCAGAGAAGGACGAGACCATCAAAATTAGGTAAAGTTAACTGTTTAAAAAAAAAAAACCAGTTCCTTGAGGGCAAATATTGCCACATTCATATCTGTTACTATCTTCTTCCCCAAAGCTAGCACTTAGAAGGCTTCCATTAAATTTTTATGAAAGTAAATGGGTCAGTCACTGAAAAATCCTGTGCAAGAGAGTCAGAAAGGCTGGTCTAAGATATGCAAGAGCTTCATGCAGTGGGAGGAAGAGTGGGAGAGAGAAAAGTTAGATGAACTAGCAATGCATTTATTAGCAAGACGTGCACAGATAGGACACGTAGCTCCGACAAATGCTGAACATCTGCTGAAAGAATTTTGACTCTTGTTGGCTGTTTTTTCTCTTCCCACACCATTAGCAATGCACATCCTATTGATACTCAGACAACAGTTCTGAAGGACATTTACCCCCCGACCCATACGTTAAGTGTAGTGTGTTTAAGTAATCTCATGCACTACTCTGAAAGTTTATTTTTCTGCCTTGTTAGCCGTTTCCATACATCTTTGCGCAGAAATACGTTAGAAGATCCTAGAGGCAATAGATGTTAGTAAAAATTGTGAGCCAAGAACTGGATATTATGTGAACTTGCAAACCTTTAAAGATAATTTTCAAGAGAAAGTTTTTTCATAGTGGACTTACATTTAATGACCAGAGCTGGCATTTCTGATGGCAATTATGTTTCCAATGGGAGAATTTGTTGGCAGTACCATTTATGTTGCCCAGAAACATTGATTTTGTAAATATGGTGCTGCCTGCTAAGAGGTAATATTTTATGCTGTTACATTTCTTTTCAGAACCAAACCTGTCTCTTATCATGAACGAGCTCTCTTTTCAGATTGCAACGCAAGATGCAAATGTTCAGAGACAAAATGGGAACCCATGTGTGGTGCAAATGGAATCACATATGCTTCGGCTTGTCTTGCTGGCTGTCAAACCTCCACCAGAAATGGAACAACTACTGTAAGAAATCTTCTCTGCAGTCTGTGCCCATGGGCCTGCCACAGTGCATAGCTCTACAGCTCTGCAGGGCTCAGGGACCAGCCCAGAAGCAGACCACACTGATAGACACCCGGGTCTGACTCTGCCCTTAGTCTTTCATTTAGAGGTGGGGAATATAACCCTCGCTATGAATAGAGTTGCTGAAAGACTGAGGGTAAGAATTAGAACCACAGAACAGGCTGGAGGAGCTGTGTAATCATGAAGTCCTCTTCCCTCATTTTCCTTATCAGGAATAGTAGCCTCAAACAAGAAGTCTCAGTCATCAGATTATCTAATAAGATCTGCCTTGGGATCCATGTCTCCTGACCTGATTGGAGATTTTAGGAACAGGACGAAAGAGGCGGGTGTTAGCAAGTCCAGTCCCCGAGGTCTACACCAGGGATCAGGAATGCAATTTTGAGGAGGTTGGGGATCCTGGGGTAGCTGTGCCTGATAAACCAAGCCCGTTGTATAATATTGTAAAGAGCAGGTAGCTGGATGAAGGGTTTCTGTGGGGTAGAAGAGGGAGATGAGGTTGGTAATATAGATAGGAAACTAATTATAAAGGCTATTATATATTTCAGTCACTAACAGACCATCCTATAATCACACCTTAACATTCCTGTCCCAAACATAGACTCTCACTCTAACTGTATGTAAAGCACGTCAGCAGGACAGCTTTCTACTTGTGGCTGATGAAATCTGCCCAGGGATGCATATTAAACTACACGTCTATTTATATATACTTATCAACTCGATAAGAACCCTTAGGGCAAATACTTCTTCAGACAGACAGTGACGCTTGTTGATTTCTCTCTGTTGTTTTATTCAGAGCAAAAAAGATTGGTCTCCAGCAACAGTGGACTCATCTGAAATTGGAGTTTTCTCCCTCCCTCCCCATTCTTCCTTCTTTTTTTGTTTCCTTTCTTTTAGCCACTACTCTTTTGTCCAAACTGCTTACAGGTTTTTCTTAAGTAGAGCTTACATTTTTTTAAGACATTGTATGCCAGGAACCGAGAGAGGTGCTTTAAAAGCAAAACTGCATTTAGACATCCTGGTCCTCAAGTAATTGGGTATTATTCTATTTATTTTCCCCATGAGAGAACTGAGACCCTGAGATAAAAGGAACTTGCCTAAACTCACGCATCTAGCGAGAGGCAGAGCTAATTCAAAAGCTTCTTACCTGACATTAAAAAAAAATCTATATCGCTACTCTTCCTTGACAGGAAAATGCCAGTTTTATTTCATTGCTCATCTAAAAATTTGCAAACCCTTCTGTCATAAAAGTGACAACTCTTTATATGTACATGTTCATACATGAAATTTACAGAAATACATACATGAGTGATTATAAAAGTTGCCTGTGTGTCCAAGATCTAGTTGCGTTTAATGCGTCAGTATTTTTTCTCCTTGTAACCATTCCAAATTCTGTCATATCTTCACATTGTACCCATTTATTTAACACATTTTTATTGAGGGCCTATTTTAGGCCCTGGGTGTGTAATGATGACTAGACAGTTTCTGCCAGAGGTTACATTCCAGGGGGGATAAATATTTAATAACAAGTAATTGTATAACATTCTGATAGGTGGTAATAAGTACTATGAGGAAAGCTAAACTAGAATAAAAGGGTGGAGAAATGGAGGTATTATTTTTGAACGAGTAGTCATGGAAGCTCTCTCGGATGAAGTGTGTGCAAACCGTGCAGCCAGCAGGGAAGAGAGCAAGGCCGTGAGGCCTGGGTCAGCGTGCCACGTTTGACAGTTGGGAAAGACACGTGGGGAACCGTGCATGTGGCCGAAGCAGCGGGAGAGCAGGAAGGTCACTGAGCAGGGGTATCAGAATGGGATCCACGAGCCTCCTCATAGATAGTGTATAAACTACTCTCCGGATTTGGGGTTTTGTACAAGTGTAAGAAGCCATTGGAAGATGAGACTAGTGAGGCGATCTGACTGCCGTTTTAAAAGGCTTACTTTGGTTACTGGGTGGAAAACAGACTATATAGCTAGGTAAGAGCAGAAATATGTTGAGCAGGATGTGACCATTGTAGTAATCAAAGCAAGAAATAATGGTGGTTTAGATTGGAGGTGGCTGAGGACATAAGCTATGGATGGATTTGGTAGGATTTGCTGGGAGATTGTTCTATAGAATCAGTAGTTTGTAGGCTAACCATCTGCTGTTCAGATGATGAACTGTTATCTCTATAGATTTACCTTAGCCCAATATACCCTAACACAGAAAAATAAAAGAATATTTTCTCTGTTGTTTATATAATGCATGCATACTATACTGAAAAGTCTTTTAAAATAAATATTTATCTGTAACTGAAATGTTATCTCAATAATTGGATTTTTCCATATTGTGTTACAGATATTTTATAACTGCACCTGTGTGAAAATTACAGCCTCAAGATCAGAAAATTCCTCAGGGCTTGTGGGCAGATGTCAAAAAGATAATGGATGTCCCAAAATGTTTCTGTATTTCCTTGTCCTTTCAGTCATCACGTCCTATACTTTATCTCTAGGTGGTATACCTGGATACATATTGCTTCTGAGGTGAACACTGATTCTCCCCACACCAATTTTAATATAAGACACACTATAACCGTTAGCACAGCGATTTCAAATTTTGTACTATGGAATCATCATGATTCCTTACAGTTTTCTCAGGGAACTTGTCCTACTTCCTTCTTTCACTTTTTGATTTTGCCACTTTAGGTTTTTACACAAGTGTGGTTGAATAGAAGTTTTCCTAGTTAAAATGTTTGCAATACATTGGTGTAGAGAGCAATGCTAGTATTTACATCACTGTAGCCACTCAGTGAATAAATATCCTATTTCTAATGCTGGTGATGTTATTAACCAGTATACATTAAATGTGTTTTAAACATGGTTTCACCAAATTATGGGTGATGCAATGTATATGACACCTTAAAGGCTCATCTAATACCCCAATGTTTTGCACTTACTATTTTGTTATATAGGCTATTATGGTTTCTATATATTCTTGCTCTGCCTGGAATTGTCTGTGTGGTGGTGTTGGGGGTAGTAGAAGTGTTCATGGCTTTTGTATCAATTGAGGATTCTAATTCATATCATGTTAATGACTCCAAACATTTTTGCTTATAAAACCCTGAAATAATTTTTAAAACTGTACACCCCTTTACATATTTTAACCAGATGTCTAAAAATGTATAGTAAGTTTTTAAATAGTAGCCAAGCATTGGTTTCAGGTGTATTATAAATATTTACACTTAACAATATAATGACTTTAAATGTAGATCACTTTTAAATGTAATCAATATGATCAAAAAGAATAGTGATTAGATAACCAACATCACCTAATTTAAAATCCTATAAAATGATGTTTAATAGTCAAAAATATTACATATTTCTTCTCTTTATATTTATTATCTTCATTCAATTTCCCTATAGGCTTGTCTTCTACTATAATATAATTTATGCTTGAACATTTTTTATTGACCCTCATAGATCTCTATAAAAAATGCATATAAACTCAAAATTAATAATACTAGTTTGTAACTGGTATTCTCAAATGATAAAATTTTCTCCCTAATTGAATTTGCCTTGAAAATATTACTATTGCACAGTTGATTGAAATAACCTAAGAAATTAGAAATCTTGCTAAAATTATTAAGCATACAAAGTCAAATTTTGTTGGAAAACAATAAGATGGATTAGGTCACTTCTAAATTAATTCATAATCAAAGGATGAATATTAAATTTTTCTAAAATGAAACTAAGGGAATGTATTCTCTACACCTTTGATTTCCCACAGTTTATATTATATAAATTAAGAAAAATAAACAGAAAAGAGGACTTAACACCCACAGGTCTTTTTTTCACAAAAAGACTTAAAAAAATGTGAGATATTTGTGTTTTCAAATGGGAGCATGGTTTTGAGATGATGGCAAAGCATTACCTCAGTGTTCTCAGACCAGGCTATCTCTTCATGAGGGGCCATTTCTTCAGCATCTTCTTATACTGTGTCAAGTAGTCACCTGGAGCAAGAAAATAATCAGGCTACTTGCACAGGAGTTTTCTGCACCACCTGTCCCTTGAATGAACTGTGCTGCATTTTGATATATTTTGGTGTAAGAGGATATCCTTGGATTGAAGGAGAAAAGTGATTTTTGCATCTTTAATGCAGAGACTAAATGATATTATATATAGGAAGAACTTAGTACCATAGTTAATGCTCAATGGTTATTATATATCACCATGACTATTACTGTTAAAATCCACAGGCCAACCAGTTAAGGCTATACAGTCCTATTAAGGATGCTCTTGGTATTTGAGGTATTCATGCACTTGGCAGGTAAATTCAGGCCCCCACTGTTAGGAAAAACCTTAGTATCCCACAGTGATTATGATTATATCAACTCAGATCAATATGGTCCTGTGCTTTAGGCCAAAAAGCATGAAAACTGGTTATACATTATTAATATACATTATTAATATATTAATATACATTGTTGCCTCAAATTCTTGCCATGTTTTAGAAATTTTTTTTTTCTGGTGAGTCTTTGTTATTTTGCTGATTACATTTATGATTTTACACAGTACAATTTGACTATGTCATGTAGGGGTGATTTAACTCCTAGAAATATTCATGTAAAATTCCTTGATAATGGAATAATTTCAAATTAATAGTAAGAATTTTAGATTTAAATTTACATAATTTGCCTTCCCTATGCCCGAACACTAGTAGGTTCTCCATAAATGCTATGCAAATTCTAACATCATTTTATGTATGTTAAGCAGATTATCACTAACTTTCCTATTTGCTTGAATGGACTATATATATATATTTTTTTAATACTGCTTTTGCTGTTTTTAGGTGCATTAAGCCACAACTTAAGTCTTTTGCCCTGGGTATCTACACCTTAGCAATAAGAGTTCTTGGTAAGTCTAATTTGTGTTTTAGTTATGGTAGCTACTGCAAGTGTATTTTGAATACTTTCCCAAATATTTTTACTGAATTGTCACACATAACTAAATGATGTATTGTTAGGTCCCTATTCTTCTTTATTTTCTTCCTTTCTACTTTCCTTCTGTCCTTTCCTTGACCTCTCCCTTCCTTTGGTCCAGAAATATCTGAAAGCCAGTGAATGCTATGCCATGGTATATATAATAGTGATCTTGTGTGTTAAATGACATTTTTGGTCTAATAATCTTGTCTCAGCATTGGTATATTGTCAAAAAATCCACTGCTGTTATGGGAAACCCCACTATGAATTAGAAAGAAAAGCTAAAGCCTAAAAATATAATTTTATCAGTTATTAAAGAGGAAGACATTCTTTTGAGCTATTCTCAATGCTAGAATATATCATTTGCTACAAAGATCAGATCAGTCAATCAAAGCAGTATGGATTTGAGGGGTGATGATTTTTTAAATGTAATTGGAATTTTTATTCTATCAAATTTTTAATATGCATTGTTTAAAATCCCTAGAAAATAAACTAAATGAGTTAGATAAGCCTTCTTTCCTTAAAAACTTATATTCTAAAAAAGAAAGTGGAACTATCGTGTTCTGTGATTTAATTTTTAAAAAAAAGAACTAGTAGGGAGAAAAACAAACTAAGAGCTTTAAAATCTGAAAATAAATTTGGTTTATATAAAATGGGTATACATGAAGACATAATTCTGATAAAATTGGAGGAGCAATAAAAATAGAAGTTTATGCCATCATATTGGTTCTAATTATACAGTATAAAGACAGAGATTATACAGAAAAGTGTCAGTTTATTGAGCCTGAAGTATATCCCTTGCTGGAATTGGTCTCTGTACCCACCTCCTTTTGAGCATATAGATGTAACCTACAGTGTGAAAAAGATTTCAAGTAAAAGAAGTGATTCATAATTTGATTTCATAAAAAGTAAAAATACACTTGAACATAGTTAAAATATCATAAGCAAAACCAAATGTAAATGGCAAACTGGAAATGATTTCTTTGTTGTAACAGATAAGTGGCTCTTATCTCTAGTACAAAGAGAGTGCCTAAGTTTTGAGATCAAAAAAACCAACACCCAAATAGAAAAATGGGTG